>NC_139960.1:6353733-6523733 GCF_963454915.1 Gymnoscopelus microlampas
GAAAATAAACCAGAAAAGGCTCCCTCCCATTCCCTTAAAACTTTAACTGGGTCAGATGATATTTCCCCTTCACTCCATACCTGCATAGGAATCTTTTTTGAACGTTTGGGGCCCAGATTCTTTATCTCATTCCAAAATTGTTGTGGGTTCTGTGTATGTAATTGCTCCATTTGTATAATTTGTCCTCTTTGATATCTACGTTTGTAAAACCTAAGTTTTTTGTCAAAACTATGTTGTTTATGCTTATAAGTAACTTTAAGTTGCTTTCTTAAGTCTGGATTTTTACATTTCAAAAAAAGACGTTCAGCACTGCACATATCTGACCATAAAATGCCCAATTCCATATTCCAGTAGGGATTATTCTGATTAGATTTTCTAAATTTGGGTTTGTCCACTTTTGTATTCAATTCAGAATGTACTAAAATACAGAACTCTTTGTACCAGTTATCCAACTCCTCTTGATGTTTATTTAGAGTCTGTAATCTTTCAATTAAATTTAGCATAGCATTACGTCCCATATCAGAATTTAGAAAAGTGTCTGGTACATCTCGAACCACTCGCTTTTTAGAGTGTCCAGCTGTAACAGGCACCTGTCTTCGTTGGGGCATTTCATAGCCAGCCCTAAACTTAAGCCACAACATGGAGTGATCAGGTAGACGACAGTTATCTCCTATCAAATTAAATAGAGCTCTATCCTCTACCATTTTTGAGGCGAGCAGTACCTTAAATTCCAAACAGTTTTCTAAACAGTCAAAAGGCGCGATCATATAATCAACCACAGCTTTACCCTTTGGCGACACTGTGTGTGTGTGTGTATGTGTGTGTGTGTGTGTAGTTGGCCATCGCTACTTTGTTTGAAAAACAAGTAACCTCGCATCACCAGTCTTTCCTTGGAGGAAAAAACAAAAGGCGACCGTGTCTATGGAGTTTATTTTTTATATGGACATCCCACCGTGTTGCAGAAAACTGCTAAAGGTAGGCTGAGGTTATTTTTCACTGGAGGTGGACCCTCCAGTGGGGGGTCCCTGGGCGGTTGGAGGTTTTGTGTTCAGTGTGTGTGTGTGTGTGTGTGTGTGTGAGTGTGTGTGTGTGTGTGTGTGTGGGGAGGTGCGGATCGTTCGGACCCTCGGACCCCCAGGTGGCCAGGGGGTCCCTGGCCGTGGACTGGGGGTCCCCGCCTGACGGTTGGAGGTTGTGTGTGTGTGTGGAGGTTGTGTGTGTGTACGCTCTGAACCAGGGCTGTGTGTGTGTGTGTGTGTGTGTGTGTGTGTGTGTGTGTGTGTGTGTGTGTGTGTGTGTGTGTGTGTGTGTGTGTGTGTGTGTGTGTGTGTGTGTGTGTGTGTGTGTGTGTGTGTGTGTGTGTGGGAGGGGGGGTTGCGGTCGGAGCGTGTTGTTTTTTTGGAGAAAAAAGAGGCGACAGGCTTGTGCTTGTGTATCGATCGGGGACCCCCAGGCGGGCCGTGGACTGGGGGTCCCCGATGTCAGGCTTTGGCGTGTGTGTGTGTGTGTGTGTGTGTGTGTGTGTGCGCGCACTCAGTGATCAGTGAGGGCTAATGCAGCCAAGCAGGGGGAGAGACGCTGATCGCTCGGAGTCGGATAAACTTTATAAAAACAGAAAAAACCTTCGGTGTGATACAGATTCGCGGACCCCCTGCTCTTATGCAGATTCAGTGCTTTGTAATAATAGGTTTAGTGGTCTAGATGGATGATATTTTGTGCCTGAGGGGGTAATCTAACGTCCAGTGCGCATTTTTTTTTTTTTGCTTGCCACGGGTGCTGCTGCCTCACTCAACACAGGCAGCCGCTTGCTGCTCGGATCAGACTTTCAGTTTAATATGACTTTATGTGACTTTATGTGACTTTAGTGTTTTGAATAACAAGTTTTATATTATCACTTGACCAGATAATGATATTTTACAACTTTTCTGTGGTCTAGATGGATGAAATTTCTTGTCAATGTAGGTAATGACTTAATCTAATGTAAACTACAAAAAAGACCTTTCGCGTAGATCTACGCGATTGGCACGCTGCGGCTTTAAATAGGTTCGCGTAGATCTACGCGATTGGCAGCCAATGTGTTAATGGTCAATGGCTGTGTGCAAATTCAGATCAATTGCTCCAGCCACTGAGGAGAACCGGGCAGAAGAGATTTTGGCCTCACCACCGACCCACACAGAGCTTTGTCGAATTATAGGAGGATATTACATTTATGCTCAATAAATATTTATTTCAATCGAAGAGTTGTCTGACTGAATTAGGGTTTAGTTAAAGGGATTCTAGGCAACATTAAGCCATAAATTTATAACCTGCATTTTCCCCCCTCTATCAGCCACTATATAATGATGCTGGGGTGTTTTCAGGCATTGAAACACAGTCCTCTTTCTGAAATCCGTATTTTCCCTACTATTTATGTTTGTCCGGGGCGTAAATTAACGCAGAGAACCAGCAGGGGCGGGCAGTAACACGCATTGTATCAGAAAAAAGCAACCTATTTTCGGCACGGCCCCTTCAGAAGTCCCCGTAACTCTATGGAAGTCCCTCCTGCGTCACCCCCTGGTGGTCGGGGAAACGAACTGCTGGTGGCGCGGTGTTTGTTTATTTCTGAACCTGCCGTCAATCCCTTTAACGCTCATTTCCAAACTTGGCTTTGAGAAAGTTCCTTGTACGGTAACATCACAGCCATTTGATTGTGATATATATATTCTAGAGATAATAATCTGATGACGTGTCTTCCAGGCGTTCTCCAAAGTGTTCACCACCACGCCCGACGACCTGGACATGCACGTCATCTACGACGTGTCTCACAACATCGCCAAGGTGGAGGAGCACATGGTGGACGGCAAGCAGAAGCAGCTGCTGGTGCACCGCAAGGGCTCCACCCGAGCCTTCCCCCCGCACCACCCGCTCATCGCTGTGGACTACCAGGTACCCACCAATAAGCCATCCAGGAATAGGCAGGCTTTTAAAATGACCATGAATGTAAGGTGTTATTTGTAATGTATCACCTGTAGAGCCCAATTCAATGCTGGAGAGTCCAGTGGTCAAAAAGTGCAACATTTTCTAATATAATTGAACAACTTGGGATTTAATTAGTTTGGCATTAGTTAGCCTGATTAAAAGAAATGTAAAAATAGCCAACGCTATCACATCACTTTGTGAGATTGCAGCAGTCGTCAAGATGTGTTCTTCCACAGCTTACAGGTCAGCCGGTGTTGATTGGAGGGACCATGGGTACTTGCAGCTACGTGTTGACTGGAACAGAGCAGGGCATGACGGAGACCTTTGGCACCACCTGCCACGGCGCGGTAGGAAGTCGTTTTACTTTTATCTGTATTATCAGAAGACTGAGCCCAAAGCAAATATATTTAACAAATGTCTTAATGCTCTCCCATACGGCTCTTCACACACTTTCATTTTGTGAAATGATGTCCATGCAGTATACTGTGCCTACATTGTTAACACCAAGTTAAGATCCTGATAGTGTACAGTACTGTACATCGGAGCCAAACGAATACCACAAATTTGGCTCTGATCCCGACTTTGGAGTCCTGGACTTTGGAGCTTACTGATATTTTGACCAATTTACTAAATATAAAATTGACACAAACGGAACATTTTATTTAACCACTTAAGCCCTATTCAAAAATGCTATCTACAAACTCACAACGCGGCGTGATGCTATTGCGACATGTGAAGTTGTATCTGCCATTTTTGAAAGATTTATAATTTTTGAAAACCTGTTAAAAATAGGGACGCCAGGTTGAAAGTGGTCAGAAATCAGGACACATCGTTTGTATAGTTGTCGTTACTGATGTCATAAAAGTCAAATAATCGTGTGGTATATCAGTTTTGCTCTACCGTTATGGGAGATGAACTACTTCTCTCTCCATTTGCTCAGCCAAGATGCTATGTACTGTATCTTGTTAAGTAGACATACAATCTATTTGTACGTATGTTGCATGACATGTAATCTGTTAATTTAAACAAATGCACCAATTTACATTTACACCCATCTTATACAGGGTCGTGCTTTGTCTCGAGCAAAATCTCGCCGCAACTTGGACTTCCAGGACGTTCTCGACAGCTTGGCAGACAAGGGCATTGCCATCAGAGTAGCTTCACCCAAACTGGTCATGGAGGAGGTAACGACAACAACAAAAGTCTTCATTTGAGTATTATTGTTTGAAATTATAATTTAGCTCTTCAAATAAATATTAACGCAATTAGGTTTGTAAAAACACAGCATTTGATGACATTCTGTGCTTCGATATGGTGTAGGTCTAATACCTTTTTTGGTGTTTTCCGTTTCCAGGCTCCAGAATCATACAAGAACGTGACGGATGTGGTCGACACATGCCATAATGCTGGGATTAGCAAGAAAGCTATCAAACTTCGACCCATTGCGGTCATTAAGGGCTAAGGACGCATGGCTCTACCAGTGACTGTAGCACTTGCCACGTGAATCAGGACGATCACAGGCCGCCCTGTTAAGAGGAAGTGAGGTCATCATTCTGGGACGTGACATGAGATTTGTACATACAAACACAGATGAACATCTTAACAGCAGAAGTTTTGACCGCAAAGAAGGATTTTTGTTGGGAGTTTTAACAAATAGGACGAGGGGGGGTAAAAAGAAGAAAAAAAACTATTGATAATCTAATTTCTTGGTTGAAAATGTCCAAGTTTCTTAAGTTTATTTTTATGTTAAATGCTGCTGTGAAATGTGATGTGTGCTGTAGAGGTTGCTACGGTGAATAAACTACATCACCCGCTAGTGAACTGAACCTAAGGTTTAATAATTCCATACCAATTTGGGTATGAAGGATCTTTAAAAATGAAGCGAGGGCACTTGTTCTGACTTAACCCATTAAAACCGGGAAAGCATCCGTGTCATTTTAGATTTTAGCGTTGGCTATTCAAAAATAGCAGATGTACAAGCTCACAGCACGTCACTTTGTGCCGCACTGCGAGCTTGTACATCTGCCGTGTTTAAAAAAAAAACTGCTTTTTTTTTAAATGCAAATCTTCTCTCCTGGGGGTCCCTGGCCAAATATAAGTTATATCATTTTTGGGGTCCTTGGCACAAAAAAGTTTGAGAACCATTGATTTAGTGGCATTTGTAGAATCGCCCCCAGGTCTTAACCCATTAAGACCTGGAACTGTGTCATTTTTAGATTTGAGCTAAAAAAGCATTATTTTACACTTTGGGCTATTCAAAAATAGCAGATATACAAGCTCATAGCACGGCACCGAGTGCCGCGCTACGAGCTTGTAGATTTGTGAAAATGTGTGCAAATCTTCTGAATATATATATTTTTAAAGCGAACATTTTTAACTCAAATCTTTGCTTCTGGGGGTCCCTGGAACAACATATTTTGATGGGGGTCCGTGGCCAAAAACATAATTTTGGGGGTCCTTGACATGAAAAAGATTGAGCACCACTGATGTAGAAACATACATTTTTCAGGAAACTGTTGAGATTTAGGAGACAGCTTCTAATGATTTACTTATCTATCACGATACCCCTTGCAGCTGAGAGACCTCAAAGTGTTCTCGGCTTACACATACAGTTACAGTTACAACACTGAATGCTACATGATGATACAATAAATAAAACTATTGAGTTTACTAGCTCCAGATTAGTAAACACTTTATTGGTACTAACAGATGGTCTAACAGGTTTGTTGCAATATCAAAAAATAAATCAAGATCTCAAGAAGACAATTCACCCTCAATGAACAAGATTCATTTGGCATAAATACTTCTTGAATGTGTGCAAACAGTTTTTCCCCACGGTCTGCTGAAAAGAACATTGACAACTACTTTTTCAACAGGGTGAATATTCATTTTCCATTGTGTGATGAAAGCAATAATAGAATGGATCACATTGAGGTAAACAAAGTATGATTTTAAAAATGGATTTCATATCCCATGGTATCATGACTTTGCACAGCTGCTGTTTTTTCTTTTTTACTTCAGTGGGTTATAAATTATAAGAACAAAAACGTCCATCCATCAAAGAGTCACAAGTGCTCCCGGGCAGTCTAAATACTCTATATGGTACTGTCGTTCCAATGCGAAATTACAAAAATATCAAGGAAACAGCCGTGGAAGGTGGAAAGCTATTCAAGTTCTAGCAAAGCATAGAGAGGTGAAAAGGGCATAGTTGTTTAATGACTGTGTCAACAGTGTCAGTATATCGGTTCATTGTCATGTTCAAAATAAAGTGGAAGCATAGCTCTTGAAGGGAGAAAACAGACTTTTAGTGCTGTAACTAATCATAAGAGATGGCCTACACATTAACTCGTAGTTGTGAAGGTCATGAATGACATTGAACAGCCAGTCAGAGTGTGGTGTGGTCATATCTATACAGGGGTTTTGAGAAAACAAGCAGCTACACAAGGTTGATAAAAGTTCAAGTGGATTTACCTCATTCAAATCTGCACACATGAAAAATGGAAACGCTTTACACAACTTAGTGTATAGTACAGCAAGGACTTATAAAAAGTAGATGACAATTAGGTCTCATCTAGAACTGATTGAGTTAACTTTAATACTGTGGTTCTCAAAATATTTTCATATCAAGGACCTCCAAATTGATGCATATTAAGCCATGGATCCCCATTGAAAAGATTTGGTGCCAGGGACCCACATGAAGGAATATCTTAATTGTTAAGACTTGATTAGATTAGGTACAGGGTTCTACATCTATCTATACTGTAGATGGGGAACGAGAGACCTAGGGTCTGAATAGTCATTCTAATACAGTATATTCTATCATTGGATTGCCTTCTAGCTGGTGAAATTATATTGACGTTAACCACTTTCACCCTGGTGCCCCTGTTCTGGGCATGGCATAGGCAAGAGATTAGCTACAATAGCAGATCTACAATAGAGGCTCAATGTGTTGCGATGTGTTGAGCTTGTAGATCTGCTGTTGTAGCCATTTGTGAAATAGGACTTATGGGGTTTAACTGTTCCACATTCGAGAGCCCCAGAAGCCTCTCAAGGACTCCTGGCGGGCCCCAGACCCCACTTTGAGAACCACTGCTGTATAGAACGCAAATTTTGGGGGGTGTGGGGGACTGTTTGACAGGTCATTTCACAGTATTGCTTGCAATTCACATTGCATAATCAATTTCTCAAGCTCCTGAATTGTCACAAATGCGGTTATAAAAGCATTTCAATGATTGACTTCTGTACAAGGGACAATGTTTACAGTGAGCTGTACACAGAGGTTCCAATTCATAGTTTTCAGATGGGAATGACATAAAAAAAAAAAAGATAAGCGCTAAACTCTAAAAACATTATTTACATAACATTACCATCTTATTTTCTCTTATTTACATTTTGTATCGACCAGGGCAGGGATTTCATTAAGGGCCATGGACGCTTCATGCCTCTCAAAAAGGGGATATGCCCTGCGGCCAGTCACCCTGATGCCCCCGCCTGCATTGCCCCAGTTGATTTCACCCTTTTCCTGTCCATACGTTTTTTAGACACCAGTGTCTTTTGTTTGTTGAGATTCTTCACTCTTATTGAGCGACATCAAGCGGGACCCATCCTAAACAAACAACCAAAGGGGTGTCTTTTATTTTGTGCCCGGTATGAACTGCTGGAAAACCGGTCTATTAGGTCATTATTTCCGTAGACTTAAAAATCATTGTTTTATTTGCCGCTCTGCCATTTTGCCTTTGTGTCAAAAAAATGTATATACGTGTCCATGTCCCTATAATTATGAAATTCCAGGCCTGAGTCCGGTCAGTTTATGTTCATTTCCATCTGAAAAAACAAACAAACTAAATTTGGCCTGCACCGTTGCAAAACAAGAAAATTCTCGTCCAGTTGAATGGAATAGTAAATATATAATCACTGTAGTGAATGACCTCTTTAAGAACCTTATTAGCAACTTTAGCACTAAGCATAATCAGGTAACAATGACAAAAACGATTACAGTCAATGATACCAATGATAACTGCAAGTCTAGGACACTAAAGCTTTATGGATGCTACTGTCATCAGATGCAGAGGTTCTGTCCGGTTAGATCATAGTAGGGCTGGGCCACATGAACAAAATCAAATATAACCATGTTTTTTTTACCAAATACCTCAATATCGATATTGTGATAACAAACTTCCTTTAAAAATCTTCAGAAATGTTCAAAAATAAAATCTACAAGCTCACAATGCCTGGTGAAGCGACACGTTGTGAGCTTGTAGATACCGCAGGCTATTTTTTGTTATTTCTGAACATTTTTGACAATTTGTGAAATAATAAAATAAGGCTTATGCCATATCACGATGTTACGATATCCTAAGCCCCAGACTATCTCCAGTCTCATGTCACAATAAGGATATATTGCCCAGCCCAAACCGTAGAGGTATATATGACACACCTGGAAGGCAAATACACAATGAGCCAGGAAACTTAAGCACTTAAGATTCCCATTGTTAAGTCACTTCAAACAAAAACAGAAAATATTCCTATTCAAGCATCCACATACTCAAAAAAAGAAAAGAAATAAAATAGAAAATCAATATGCCACCCATTCAATAAAAATGATACAAGTCAGCCCTTTTTTCTCTCCAAATCTATTCAACAAATGTAATCACGGGCAGCAAACTCCACATCCAAAAAAAATAAACAATCCAAGATTTCTTGAAATGTTCCATCATAATGGTTTTTGACATAAACCATGAAGCTACGCCTCACAGATCGATAGCTCCCATGTTCAAATCACTTTAGACAATTTGCCATACGTTTTAGGATAGGCAGCAACACAACTAGGCTTCCATTCTTCCCACGGAAGGCAAGGCTCGTCCCAAAAGCCCCATTAAAAAAAAAATAGATTTCTCCTTGAGTGGTTACACCAATCAAATCTTCCAGACTTTACCGTGAATCCATCCGCACACAGACAGCTCACCTCTGCGTTAGGCCACTGGAAGGAATACGGTCCGTTCCTGCTCCAGTACCAGCCCCCCTCCCTTTACTTCTCGTGTCCTTAATCCACCTCCGTTTCCCCAGCTTAAAACAGATCGGGCTTGTTTATGCAATTACTTTTTAAGTGCAAAAGCAGCTTCTATGCTAAGTTCCTTTATTGGTGTTTTTAAGTGGCACAGGTGACCGCTTTCTCTCTCTCTCTCTCTGAAGGGTCCTTTTAAAATTCCAAATGAACTTCCAGTTCAGAGTTTACAGTTTTGCTCGCTGAAAGAATGCCTGCACAGAAAGATTGAAGAATAGTATTACATAACAATACAGAAACCTTGCATCTCCATATTTCACCTTTTTTAATAAGTGAATGCCCCCATTTATAAAAAAAATATATAATTATCATTAAAGTAACTGACTCAATATGGGAGCACAAGTAAATAATAGTACACAAGAGCACAATAATAAAACAGAGTGGACAAAATCTGGGAATGAATAGAATGTACCTTAATGTAGTTTTTTAGGACCTTGACGTCAGGCTGCTGAAGCACTTGACACAACTCCTGTTCAAAAAAACAAAAGCAAATGTTTTGGGAGTCATCACAGAGCTGTTAGAATTAACCATTTAAACGTAAACCCTCTATTTATAGCTTTTTTCTCTTTTGGTGTAGACTGAATGTTACCCCCAGAATAAGCATGCTGGGGTTCAACTGGTTAAGGTTAAACACATGTACTCGCAAATGATCAACTATAAAAATAAAATGAAAACTCTAAATACATTTTAAATGAAACCCCTTCATATGGGTACAGACAAAAAAAGTGCCACTGATGAGTTTTGTAAAAAAAAACTGTGGAATTGCAATGATTTTTACATCAGTCCATCGTTCACCATCTTACCTGCGTGATTTCTGGCGATACCTGAAGTGAAGGCAGGTAGTCCTGCTGTAAGAACTGGATGAACTCTGGCCCCTGCGAAAGAGAAAGGAGATGGTCATAGGCCACAGTGTAACAGTAATACTAATGACTATGTAATACCAGTAATATCAATACTAAAGCCACCAAGTGAAACACACCCGTTTGAGATGAATCATTTTCAATGTGAGAGCGCACTCTGACAATGCCTGAAAGACGAAAAAAAACAACAGTTAATCTTAAATTGCAACACCATTAAATGACTCAAACTGGGAAAAATCTGTATTTGTATTTAAAACCGGGAAAGCGTCCATGTCATTTTAGATTTCTTTAGCTATTCAAAAGTAGCAGATCTACAAGCTCACAGTGCGTCACTTTGTGCCACACTGTGAGCTTGTAGATCTGCTATTTTCTTTTTATCGTGAAAATGTGTTCAAATCTTTGGATATATATATTTTCAAAGCTAACATTTTTTACTCAAATCTTTGCTTCTGGTGGTCCCTGGAACAAAATATTTAGAGATGGGGTCCGCGGCCAAATACATATAATTTTAGGGGGCCTTGACATGAAAAAGTTTGAGCTCCACTGATATAGCAACATCAGTTGTTTAGAAAACTGTTAGGATTTAGAAGACATTTGCAGGTCTTAATGGGTTAATCTGTATTTAATCTAATATGTTCATGTTCAGAAACTTACCAGGACTGTCTGAGCGTCTGTGAGGTCAAAGGTGGGCTTGAGAGGAGCCAGGAAGCATGCGGGAACGATGTGTTTGTAGATGAATTCTGGGAAGCCCACCATGCCGTCTGGTGGCATGCCTCCTAGACAGACCATCAAATCACTGTCAGTCCTATGGCGTTCATATCTTTTTCAAATACTTCAAAATGAGGATCAACTCATTCGGATATAGAAAACTATAAACCTCTAAACCCTTGGTTCTCAAAGTGGGGTCCGGGGACCCCCAGGGGTACTTGAGGGGGTTCCAGGGGGTCCCCAGCTAAATGATGGATAGTTAGGAACCAAATGGACCCTTATGGGTCTGTAACTCTCAGAGTTAAATTAACATTGATTTTACAATATGAATTGGGGTCTCAGAGATAGAGATGCCATTAAATGGGGGTCCGTAGCCAAATTCATGTAAAACTGGGGGTCCTTGAAATTAAAATGGTTGAGAATCACTGCTAGAGCCGTACAAATCTTCTCTTATGGGGGTCCCTGGCTTATCTTTTCAAATGGGGGTCCGCGGGCTAATAAGTGTCTATTTGGGGGTCCTTGACATGAAAAAGTTTGAGAACCACTGCTCTAAACTATTTCAAACCGGGGAGCTAACTTCATTTCACTTGGTGCTGAAAACCTCAGCTAGCTCTCAACTGGTTTCGCAACTGGATTTCGGATTTTTTTGTTGAACATCATGACCAGAGATCTCCAATATTATTCCTCCTTTCACAAAAAGGTACTAGCACACACAGTTTGCCACAACCAAAGCCAATGCGTGGTGCTCCCGTTGGTTTGGATTTATAACAATATTTTCTCTTATCTACGTCCGTTATCTTTACTCCACTTGTTTAACAAGTCATCCCATACCCCAGAGTTCTAGCACTTTTAACAAGTCATCCCATACCCCAGAGTTCTAGCACTTTAACCAGTCATCCCATACCCCAGAGTTCTAGCACTTTTAACAAGTCATCCCATACCCCAGAGTTCTAGCACTTTTAACAAGTCATCACATAACCCAGAGTTCTAGCACTTTTAACAAGTCATGCCTTACCCCAGAGTTCTACCAGTCTGGAGAGGATGATGAAGCAGGTCTTCTGAGCTATGGGATCAGGGAAGTCCACCGCTCCCTGGATGATGGTGCACAGCACCCGCTCAATGTTCTCAACGCCTGAGATGAGAGACACAAAACAAAATGGCATCAAAGAATAGTGACCAGGAGCATATCTGTGATGTGGGTTAGAAAAAGACAAGTGACGACTTATATTCACATTCAGTCCTTGCAAGAGATGGTGCATTATTAACACTAGTAGTAAATATTATACAAAAGCAAGAAGCTTTTGGCTAGTGGTGGGCAAATAGCTTTAGTTGAAATCAGTGACCTCTACTGGCGAAATCCAAGACTGCAGTCAAATTAGGCCAACCATCCCACGGTTCCCAGCCACAAACACAATGACCGTATAGTCGCTTATCTTGGCGTTGTACAATATCTTTTTCACAGATGATCAGTCACAACTCATACCAGTTTGAGGAAACGAACCAGTCGCTGCTAAGAACGTAATATAGTACGTCACGTCTTTCAGCACCAAAGCAAGCTTCAAGGTTCAAAGTTAATGTAGTTTGAAGCTCAAATCATCTTTCGGACTGCCCTCACTACTAATTTAGCCACAGTATTATAATTTGTATTGGCTCCCACATCATTCTCTAGTAACCCAGACATTGCTCTATGAGACAGTGACCTCTCACTGTCTCATACGTCAAAAGGTTCTGCAACAGTATCCGTTACAATGGAACAGTAACCGCTCCAAAACATCAGCAGAACCGTACCCTGGTTGGCCATGACTTCATTCATGCCGCTGCCCGCGATGGTCTGAATGAAGGTGAAGTAGCTGCGTCTTAACATCTGTTTCTCCAGGGCGGCCGTCTGGTCGTTTTCCTCGGCGGGCCGGGCCAGCACCTCGAAGATGGCCAGGACCAGAGGCATGAACACCTGCTGCAGGAAGGGGGAAACCTGCCCCTGCCCGAGGACACATGGAGGAAGATGAAACAAAAACATTAGTTTGGTTGTTTTTCCACTCCATGAAAATGAAAATCTGAACCCTCTCTCAGCTCCACCCCCCCCAGTGTTATTGGGTGTGGAGTTATCAATAAGGATAAGCCATCATCTCTGATGGTGTGGATCTAACAGTGTGGCCTCTCTCTGCAGATCGGCTATTTCTGAAACCTTTTCAAAGTATCAAATTATTAAATGCATGGCCTGTTCTGTGTATATTTAAGTTATTTGTCATATATGCCCCGTGCAATTTTGTGTTTACAAAGCCTAAAAGGCAAACAGAAATATATGTCTTATTTACAGTATATGTTCAATCCCAAACACACAATTAAATCCTTAAATCGCAATTATTTGCACGACAATTAAATCGTCAACTAAAATGTCCTGGTGCTACCATGAACTTGGTGGTGATCTGACTGATATGGGGGGGGGGGGGTGAACTCCTGCAGCTCAGACAGATTACTGTGCTCTGTATGGAGAGTTTGGACATTTCTGGTGGGCTCCTTATAGGCTAAAACCCATCAGTAGGACCTGAAGCCTCATGCAACATTTGGTGCTGCTTTTATCCTCTCCACAACGGACACGGTAATTTCACTAAAGCCACCTGACTACAACCGACCCATGTCTCATGCAGCCATGAGCTGCCCAGGGCTGTTACGGTTACACATTTCAGTTGACGATTAATTGTCACATAAATAATTGCGATTAATGATTTAATTGTGTTTTTGGCATTGAACGTAGGAACAATAAAAATGACATTTCTGTTTGCCTATTAGGCTTCGTAATGAAGATTTGCACAGGGCAAATGAAATATAAAAAAGAAAGAAACAAGAAAACAAAGAAATGACTGACATATTTAATAATTGTATACTTGAAAAAAAAAAGTTAAAATAGTGGAAATAGCTGATCTAGAAGCTTACAAGCTTGTAGATCAGCTGATTCAGCTTTTTTTTTTATATTTGAAAATGTATGAAAAATGTTCATGGTAACGAATAACGATTATGCAAAATTATTGCGATTATCTCAAATAAATGCGATTAGACCATTGGTTCTCAAAGTGGGGTCCAGGGACCCCCAGGGGTACTTGAGGGGGTTCCAGGAGGTCCCCAGCTAAATGATGGATAGGCACCAAATGGACCCTTATGGGTCTGTAACTCTGAGAGTGTACAAATGGAACCAAATGGACCCGTTAGGGTCCATTTGGTTCCATTTGTACACTCTGAGTTAAATTAACATTGATTTTACAATATAAATTAGGGTCCCAGGGATAGAAATGCCATTAAATGGGGGTCCGTAGCCTAATGCATGTCAAACTGGGGGTTCTCGAAATTAAAATGGTTGAGAATCACTGCTAGAGAGCCGTGAAAATCTTCTTTTATGGGGGTCCCTGGCATATCTTTTCAAATGGGGGTCCGCGGGCTAACAAGTGTCAATTTGGGGGTCCTTGACATGAAAAAGTCTGAGAACCACTGGATTAGACGATGTAATAATTGTGACAGCCCTAGAGAGCTACCTTGAACTTGGCGGTGATCTGACTGATGAGGGGGATGAACTCCTGCAGGTCCCTGGCCTCGCAGTCCTTCAGCATGTGTTCAGACGCGGCGGGGACGAAGGGCAACACCTCCTCCTCCAGGCAGATGATCATGCGGTGGAGGAAGGAGCGCACCGAGCTCCTCAGCGACCCCCGCTGGACGGGGCAGCTCAGGGCGGGCAGGAAGGTCTGCAGGCAGTCCCGGTACACCTCGGTGCAGCCGCACTGCTTCACCGTCTGCTTGTTGCTGAAGGCCTTGCTGGTGCGACTGGAGCGACGGGGGAGACAGAGGAAGACGTTTCGGACATTAGAATGTCGTCTGCGAAAATAGTCGAACTACAAGCCCTGTTTTAGAGTGTCCGCCCTGAGATCGGGAGGTCGGGGTTCGATCCCCGGCCAGGTCATACCAAAGATTCCAAAGACACTGCCTCATGCTACAGAAACAGGAGATAGGCTCCTGCCCCTCATGGCACTGCAATGCTTACTTACAAGCCCTGTTTTCTTGTGGTATTTATGTCTTAAATAACACACATTTCAAATTACATTTGCACATCCTCTGAAATTACCTCTGAAATCCTCTGAAATGACCCATCCGAACGTTTCGGAGCAGTGGGCAACAATTGAACAGCGCCCGGGTAGCAGTTGGGGTTCAGTGTCTTGCTCAAGGTCAAGGACACTTCAACACCAAGTCAGGAGGAGCCAGTGATTGAACAGCTAACTTTTTGGTTCCCAAAAGGCCTCTCTAACTCGGTTAATCAATTAGTAATCAATCTGTATTTTGGGCATGTCATTATAGGCGAAAAACCTTGTATAGTAAGCGTTGTAAGCTTGTAGGTATGCTGTTTTCACAATTTCTGCACACTGTTGTGTGCCGAAGTATAAAAATAATGTAAATATTTCTTTGAATGCCTCTCAATTATTAGATTAACCCATTAAGACCGGGAACAGGGAACGCATTTTGTGTGTCATTTTAGATTTATTTGGCTATTAAAAAATAGCAGATCTACAAGCTCATAGCGCGGCGCTCACGCTATGCAACCGTGAAAAAGGTGTGCACATCTTTTTGTCTCTTTCTGTCCTTCCGTGTGTCCACCAAGCTAACATTGGTCAAGCTTCACGTGACACGTGACAATATGTTGAAAGGGTGTGCTTTGATTGGCTAGCGAGACGCATGATGAAATAGAGACCTATAAATAGGTGTGTCACTTCAAAAGATCATTTATATCTTTTGAAGTGAGCTTCCATCAGCCAAGTTAACATTGGTCAAGTGACACGTGACAATATGTAATATAAATAGGTAAGACAGGATTAATCAGGAACAGTACTGGCGGAGACCTGTGCTCCGAGGAGCACATTTTCTAGTAATATATATATTTTTAAAGCGAACATTTGTAACTCAAATCTTTGCTTATGGGGATTCTGGGGAACATTTTTTTTTTTTTAAATGTATGTTGCCATGTATCAGTGTTTCTCAAACTTTTTGATGTCAAGGACCCCCAAAATTATATGTATTTGGCCACGGACCTCTCCATCTCAAAATATTTTGTTCCAGGGACCCCCAACCAGAAGCAAAAATTTTACTTATTTCAAAAAATCAAAAAATCTAAATACTCAAAGATTTGCACATATTTTCACGCTTAAAACAAAATTTGCAGATCTACAAGCTCGTAGCACCTCTACGAGCTTGTAGATCTGCTATTTTTTGCCCAAAGAAATCTATAAAAATAACACAGATGTGTTCCAGGTCTAAATGGGTTAATCAAAAACGTAATCGATAGAATCATAGCTACGAAAATAAATCAATAGTCAGGCGTTGGGACCGTTACCTCGCGAAGCCCACGGCGTGGCTGAGGCAGTCGGCCAGGGCGGTCTGCCTGTCCTCCTCCGTCTCCCGGGGCAGTTTGTCCAGCAGGAGGCGGAAGGCGTCCATCAGCGGGCCCAGCAGGCTCCTCATGAGGCCCTGCTTCCTCTCCACGGGACTCTCGCCGTTCACGATCAGCACGCCCGCCGTCTCGAAGATGAACAGCTGGTCGTCGCTGGTCAGCAGCGCCGGGAAGCCGTTCTCCTGGAAATGGAGAGAGAGGGGGCTCTGGGTTAACACATATATAAGACCTGAGGCCAATTCTACAAATGCATTCTAAAAATCAGTAGTTCTTTCACTTTCAAGATTTTTCAGAAATGTCCAAAAATAAGGTTGTAGATGTACAAGCTCACAGCGCTGCACGAAGTGACGCGCTGTGAGCTTATACATCTGCCCTTTTTATAATAGCCAACGCAAACTTTTCCCGGTTTTAAGGGATTAATGGTGAATGGCAAATTGTCCATTTATATAGCACCTTTATCCAAAGCACTTCACAATGTGCATTACATTCATCCATTCACACTAGCTCAGTGCTTCTCAAACTTTTTCATGTCAAGGACCCCCAAATTGACACTTATTAGCCCGCGGACCCCCATTTGAAAAGATAAGCCAGGGACCCCCATAAGAGAAGATCATTTTTTACGGCTCTAGCAGTGATTCTCAACCATTTTAATTTCAAGGACCCCCAGTTTGACATGCATTAGGCTGCGGACCCCCATTTAATGGCATTTATATCTCTGGGACCCCAATTCATATCGTAAAATCAATGTTAATTTAACTCTGAGAGTGTACAAATGGAACCAAATGGACCCGTTAGGGTCCATTTGGTTCCATTTGTACACTCTCAGAGTTACAGACCCATAAGGGTCCATTTGGTTCCTATCCATCATTTAGCTGGGGACCCCCTGGAACCCCCTCAAGTACCCCTGGGGGTCCCCGGACCCCACTTTGAGAACCAATGCACTAGCTAACCTCACAAACTGTCAGGCCGATCAGCGGCAAATTACTATGTGTGCAGACGGCCAGTAGGCCACAGAAGTACCTCCACCTTCCTTTATTCACATGTGTTTTATACTTGAAATATTTCACTTTAATTTCATAGTAGAAGTCAAAATGTCTCTGATCGGGCTGAAACCTTGCCACGCAAGATGCCTAGGATGGCATCTTACATTGGAATGAGTGAAGGACTGTGTTTGCTGCATTACTGTATGTAGATAACGTACAGGGGGGGTGAGCTCTAGCAGGTCCTGGATCCTGGACAGGATGTCCTCAATGAAGTTAGTCATGTGTTTACTGTCAACAGAGAGAGAGCAGTTAGCATGACACTTAATACGCATGACAGAGACCAGACACCTGACTATAGTTTTTCTCTGTCAGTGATGCAGTGGTAAAGATGTTCACCTCACTGTAACCGCTTCCCATTTCTAAACTCTCCATCTAAACAGAGAAAAAAAAACATGAAATCTGACAAAGTTTAGGTTTTCCAGGAGGTGTGGCTGATTTGTGTCCCCGCCAGGGTTTCCGCTAGGCATTTTCCTGGCCCACCAACGTAACGACAACATTTTATTATTCTGGTCAGGTGTTAAATTAATCAGGCATAACTGAATAGACGCCACGTGAGTGTGCACCACCCAACTGATTGCTACAGCTGAGTAGCGCAGCGTGCTTTTTTTCAACCACACATGCAATCCACTCTGCGCTGTTCTTGCATCTGTCCATAGTTTTAAAAAAAGAATAATTTATCTACTCGATCATGCAAGGGTGTCACTTGCCAAAACTTAGATGAAATAGTTGGGACGGACGAGTGATATATCTACAAGCTACACAGCATCATGCGCTGTAATATTACGTGTGTGTGTGTGTGTGTGTGTGTGTGTGTGTGTGTGTGTGTGTGTGTGTGTGTGTGTGTGTGTGTGTGTGTGTGTGTGTGTGTGTGTGTGTCCAGTCTTACTGTAGGGTTTTGACGAATCTGGAGAAGAGGTAAGCCACCCTGCTCCTGACTTTAGGACTGCTATTCCTCAGGCCTCTTTGGTCCAGAAACGCCATCTATCAACAGCAGTACAACAATATAATTAACATCAATCAACAGTGCACATTGTATGTTATGTAGCCAATGTTCCGTTAGCAAACTAGCACATTATAATCTGCATCAACACCTTTTGTCTTATCAGTCCATTCATGGCTTACAAAGCTATATAGAGATGATTTATTTAGATGCATATAATACTTGATCAGTTCCTGGTGCTGTGAACTCTTACCAAAACGTTTGGAATGTGCTGGGGCTCCACGATGAAGAACTTGTCATAGCGGACGACCGTTTCAAAGAACTCCAGAGACACTGATGTGTGTTGATATCCACTCACCCCACAGGAAACCAGCTGGATTTTAACAACAACACATGATGTCAAAAGTTCTGCAAGCAGGCGCAAGACCATAATCCTAGTTCAGACAAAAGATGTATACGTTCTCGTACAACGAGATATCCGAAAATATCCCATCTACATCTACCAGCTCACAACGCACCCTGGGTTTGTTGTATGACGGAGCATTAATTAACCAACCAATTAACCAAAACTTGCAGCGGTCTTAATTACCCCTTAGTAATAGAAGCAAAGGACCCCAAAGTTATGCTTGTGGTGAGGCAGACTATAGGGAAAAAACACTGCGGCACTCAGTCACTTCAGGTGAAAAAAATACTGATTTATTTAACAGATGAGCAAGGCAAGGGCTGACCGACGCGGTTCAACACTTCAAGAGGGTCTTAACGACCCTGTTGGTCAGTCTTAAAACCCTGTTGAAGACCCAAGTGTCGAAACGCGTCGGTCAGCTGTTGCCTTGCTCATCTGTTAAATAAATCTATAATTTTTTGCCTCAGTATTCTTTCCCTATAGTCTGCCTCACTCACCACAAGCAGAACTTTGGGTTCCTTTGCTTCTGTTCCTAAACCTCTTCCACTGAAGAGAACCTGTTTTGAGCCGCTGTGATTGAACCCAGGCAGCTCTTCCTTTTCTTTTGTTTTAAACCCCATAGTAATATTTGCCAAGCCTGATATGCAGTCGTCAGCATGTCCAAGGTTTAGGTGAAAAGTCAGACCGTAGCCAGTGTTAAACCAATTGTCTATTCACTGGAAACATGCCTCATGCCCCGTGTACTGTATCATGTCCACTTTTGAAATCAACCACAGTGAGACCAAAGCCAATTAAAAGATACATTAATGTCATTTATAGAATGACGAGGTGAGGTGGTGACACTGACCGTCCTCATCATGTCCTGCAGGGCGCTGGCCTTGGCCGTGTCCCCAGAGAAGTGGGCGCCGTGAGATGCAGGCAGGGCCTCTCCCAGCATGTACAGCAGTCTGACGGCTACCTCCACCTCCATGAACGGAGCCGTCTGCCAGTTCCTGTCACACACACACACACACCCCTTAGTGGATGGACACACACTTATATATAGACACGCTCACACGTGGTCGCTCACGTTGCTTGGAAGAGAAAAAAAAACGGTTGTCTCTTTTATTTGAAAAGGTTCAAAAACACAGAAATTTGTCGCATTGTAAAATTGCGTGATGATTTTTGCGCAACACCGTTGTATAACCAAGTATAAAATAGGGCATAAGTGGTTAATCAGACTTATTGATTTAGTAGATTATAAAAAGTCTATTAGATTTTTTTCAGGTTGATTCGTTGATATATACATTTAGCACATTGATTGCCAAGATATTAAACATAGTTTTCTATCCCCTTGCCAGCGTATAATTACCTCAATCCGATGATATTTGAAACTCTGTGGAACCGACATTGTGTCCCAAAAACACAAACAAAATAGTCCCCGTGGGTTAGCGGAGGGATCTGTGTATCCATAGGAACGACAACGTTCCAACCGCGATCCGCCATTTTGGGGCTTCGGCCCGCTGAAAACTAGTGGCTTTCAATGCAAAAAAAAGAAACTGAGTTACAGCTGTTTTTCTGAAAATCCCAAACAGGAAGCGGATGGCTTCCTGTTTTTTTGGAACAACGTCACATCCACATTCTACTTCTCTTAGTGACGATCGATCATTCCAAAGCTGTGTTAGGTCTTCGATCTTGGCAATCAATGTGTTAAAAAGTGCTTCTCGGTTGCTGAAACTGCTTTAATATTTTGTTTTACACAGCAGCCACAAGAATTATGGAACAAAGACAAGCATTCACATTTTGGAGGAATTGAAAAATGCCACTATCAGAGAAATGTTCTTACTGCATAGTGTTGTTGAAGACACGTCGCACGGCCTCCAGCAGCAGCTCTGGAGACACCTGCGCCAGGCGATCCAACAGCATCTTCATCTGCTTCCTGTACTCCACAAACATGGCCTCGTCCTCGCCCTGACAGAGACGTGCACAGAGGAGGAGGACACGTTAACCCATTAAGACCTGGAACTGTGTCATTTTTAGATTTGAGCTAAAAAGCATTATGTTACACTTTGGGCTATTCAAAAATAGCAGATATACAAGCTCATAGCTCGGCACCGAGTATATATCTTTGAATATATATATTTTGACATGAAAAAGATTGAGCACCACTGATATAGAAACGTACGTTTTTCAGAATACTGCTGAGATTTGGGAGACATGTAGAATCGGCTTCAGGTCTCAATGGGTTAAAGGCTGATGTAGGCGTACGACGTGCGAGCCAGAGAAAAGTGAAGCATCAAGGTTGAGATAAGTTCAACTTTGATGCTACCACTGTGTGGTGAGACAGCATGGCAGCCAACCAGAACCGTGTAGAGGTAGCGAATAAAGATAACATTTGGTGTTAAATTAGTTAAGATGGACCAACTATATGGCCTATTTCATACCTAAAATGTATAAATTGTCTACAAACAAGCTGCCATAGATGAACATTGATTGGTGCAGCAGCTCGCTTTGATCCACTTGTAGCAGTGGAGCTCTCGCTGGGGCGCAACTCGCTTATTTACAGAGTATTTTGTGAATGTCCGCACTAATAATAAACGTTATTTATATAGCACCTTCCATGACATGAATGCAGCTCAAAGTGCTTTACAGAGCAAAAAACAATAGAAAAATAAATAATGCAGAAGTGCTTTACAAAAAAAAGCAGTAATACTTTAACAATAACGCAAAAAGAAGGGCAAAAGCAACAACAACAACATTAAAACCATTTAAAATAATGGCATTAAAATAATGGCCAAAACAAAAAGGCAGTGAATCAAGCAAAACAGTTTAGACATGAATAACAACACAGAGATTTAGAAAAAAAAATCAACTCAAAACAAGAGTTAAGAAATAAGTCTTGAGCTGTGCTTTAAAGCTGTCCACAGAGGGTGCCCGTCTTAGGTGTAATGGGAGTTTATTCCAAGCCGTCGGCCCGTAGAGGCAGAATGCTGCTTCACCGTTTTTATATGACATTTCAGACACTTCGAGTGCCTGAAATGTCTGCCTGTGACTAATGTCTGCCAGTGTCTACCATGACTAAGGTCATTCGCTTGCAGTTCTCGGTGTGAATTCAGCATCAGAGCGCCGTCTACTGTTTCGCCACAGCTGTATCATTGTCAACAAGAAGACACTTACTTCATTTTCAAAGTTGTACTCGTCATCGTAGGTGAGTTTCTTCATGACGGCCAGCATGATTGCCTGGTGTCAGGGAGGGAAACAAAAGCAGGATTAGTTCTTTCTCCTCAAACACATACTGTACCAGTAGTGTCTGTGATACGTCGTGGGTTTACAATGATAACCTCACCTCTATGTTCGCTTTCTGCTGGTCTGTCAGTTGAGGAAGCTGGAGGGGATCACATGAAAAACACAACTTTAATTAAATGAATTAAAGTCGGATTTGCTGGTGGGTCTCTGTAAGAGCAAAATCTTCAACCTGGCTGTGTCCCACTAATCTCTGCTCCCCTAAATGCTATTAGAGCAACCTGACACATTGAACCCTAGTGTTCCTGTGCAGGGCTTTGATTGATTGATTGATGTACTTTATTTAGTAAGACATGAGAACATCAGTACATGGAAGTACAAATTCACAATACAAGGTCTACTAAACTGGGAGACTCATTAAGCACTGAGCTTGTTTAAGATGGGATGATTGAGATCCCCATGCACACAAATCATGATGACATATAAGAGACAGACAGATATACACACTACTATACAGAATGTCATACAAACAGCTTACAGGATACTGGTATTGCAGCCTCCTGAAGGTGTATCTTTAGGGCAGTTTTGAAAGTGAGTAGGGTTTTACACTCCTTTAATCCTTTTGGTAGAGCATTCCACATTTTTGATGAATAGCATGAGAACGAGTTCATTCCCTTTGTTGAGCCAAATCTGGGTTGCACATGATTTGTGGAGCTGCCTCTGGTGTTATGATCGTGGACTTCATTAACATTTAGGAAGTATTTAGACAAATACAGGGGGATCCCAATGTTGTGGTGTATCTTGAAGACCAGGCCCATAGCAAGTTGCCGTACTCTGTCCTCAACCCTAAGCCATCCAATCCTAGCAAAATGAGCAGGGGTTAGATGGGTTCTGTGATTGAGGCCTTGAAGTAGCCTTACTAGTTTGTTTTGGGATGGGGCATGTTATAATATGTGAACCTTCAGGCAAATAGGCAGGCAGCAATGTTCTAAATAATGTTATAGGAGCAAAGTGGGGACCAACTACATACCCAACTAATCCATAAAAAAAATCTGACAACCACTTCCACAAACAGTTGGCACATAACGGTTAGCACAGATTGTCACTGTAGCTACATGATTTCCATATACCAATATATCAGTTTGGGGGCGATATAAAATCAGGAACGGATCCATGAATTTGGCATCGGCTGGGCTCGACAATGAAAGTCCTTATTCGAGGCCACTTTCTCCAACTGGTCCTTCTCCGGCCCACCCACTGGTTCAGCCTAGCAACGTTTTTTCAGGCCAAAGACCCCCTAGCTGAGGGAGAGATGAAGTAGGGACCACCCCCTCTATATTGTATAAAATTGTGTTTCAGATTAAACTTTTTTTTTACTGGGTCTCTCTTTTTTCCCCTCTAGTCTACACACATACCTCTTTGCAAAAAATAGCCGATCTACAAGCTCACAACGCCTCGCAGCGCGAGGCGTTGTGAGCTTGTAGATCTGCTATTTTGGGCTAAAGTTCTCCTCAGGAAAGGGATGCTAGGGTTCAAGTGGTTAATGTTAAAAAAAAATAAACATATCACACAAAGATTTGGCGGCCCTCCCTGTAGCAACTCTGAGGACCCCTGTTGAAGACCCCTGGCCTTAGCACATCGTCAGTGGGGCTCTGACCTGTTTGAGAACGTGCAGATAGTCGTAGCAGAAGCCCACGATGTTGGCCGAGATGTCGTCGTCCTCGTGCACCAGCAGCTGCAGCAGCAGCGGGACCTTGGCCTCCACCGCCTGCAGCGTCTCGGCGCCCACCTTGACGCTGCCCGACTTCACCAGCTTGGTCCAGCTGATCACCAGAGACTGGCCCATGCCGTTCACCAGCCTGGAGAACTTGGCCAGGAAGTCCACATCCTCCTCCTGAGGGACAAGAGACCAACGGGGACGGGAAGGAGCTCAGATTTCATTTCAGCTTTTCTTTTCCACCACTTAACCCATTAAGACCTGGAACTGTGTCATTTTTAGATTTGAGCTAAAAAGCATTATTTTACACTTTGGGCTATTCAAAAATAGCAGATATACAAGCTCATAGCGCGGCACCGAGTGCCGCGCTATGAGCTTGTAGATCTGCTATTTTTGAAAACATTTAATACAAAGAAGAAAAAATAAACCGTTTGTAGAATCCCCAGAAGCAAAGATTTGGGTTACAAATGTTCGCTTTAAAAATTAGATATTCAAAGATTTGCACACATTTTCACGATTTTTCTAAAATTGCAGATCTACAAGCTCATAGAGCTTGTAGATCTGCTATGTTTGAATAGCAAAGAAATCTAAAATGACAGAGATGCGTCCCCGGTCTTAATGGGTTAAGATCTGGAACTTTGACAGACCGTCTTGTACAATAATCAATATAAGAATAGCTATTTATTGCTATAAAAGTTACTAAATAAAGATGTGTGTGTTATGACTGCATACTGATAGAACTGTGTGTAATCAAAATGTCACAGGTTCAGATAGATACACTTATCATTTTGTGAAGGCCACATCCTTGAATGAGGACATTTAGTTAATTAAAAAGTAAAAAAAAAAAACAGAACACCCGGAGACAGACAGACATACTCCCCTTTGAAAAGAGATTTAAAAAAAAAGCTCTTTCATTGAATAGGAGCTCAAGGTCTCTTTTTAGATATGGAGAGAAACTTGATGAAACACAAGCCTGTGAAGCACCGCCAACACAGATAAAAACATTCTTAAGGTGGGGGTAGATTCTCTATTCTGACATTTCTCACACTTGATTATTAAAAGGATCTGCAGTTTGGTATGCACATTTTGGTCACGGACCCCCATAACTCTGAGTGTACAAATGAAACCCGTAGGACCTGTAGGGTCCATTTGGTTTCATTTGTACACTCTCTGAGTCACAGACCGTTCTTAGTTCTTAGTTCCAAACAACAATTTAGCTGGGGAACACCTCGAAGCCCCTTAAGGACGCCCTGGTCCTTAGAATCACTAGCCTATTATGTGGGACTGTCAGATATTGTAAATTATTTACAAAATCATTTGCCAGGTCAGATATCACCACTGACGGGACAATTTTGGGCCACCTGTTGCCAAACACCGACTTAAATGGTCCTTCTCCAAAATCTCTACATCAAATCTCTTTGGTGACAATAGCCGATCTACAAGCTGTGAGCTTGTTGTTTTTGCCGGACGCTTGCCTATTTTTGCAGAATGTTACGCAAGGGTTCATATAGTAAATTGGAATTATTCTAAAATAAATTCACATGCACCAGTATTATTACCGTAATAGACACGGTCCTAAAAATTAGATTGCGATTGGTGAATACGAACATGAGATTATTAAAAAGAGAAATTATCCAGTGCGTTTATTGCTGTCTAAAACACAGGATGTTGTCATTGTCTTTGTCATTGTCTTTGGGAGGAGGTCATAAGTCAGTAACTGGCGTGCAGAGGGCAGAGGCGAACAGGAACAGGACACGCGAACTTTAACCTCTTACGGTTTGTGAGAAAATGCACATGCGGCACTAAAGCAGACCCCAGCCTCTCAGCTCTCTCCGATTACGCCAACTAATGACGGCAATGACCCACAAAAAGTGCCACAAATGACAGCAACAAACAAAGGCACATTTAAGAGATATAGGAGTGCAGCGTGGGTCTGTATCTGTAATTGTAGCCAACTGAGATCTTTTTGGAGAAGTTAATGAAATAACATGCAGATTTTAAGTTCCTTTTCTCGGTAGAGACACTGCGAGCAAGAACTGCAGGTAGACTTAAACAAGAATCCAAGGCAGTTCAATTGAAAAAGTTAAAAGCCTTTGTGTTTTCATGCGTTACAATAAATAACATATGTAGTTACATGCTACAATAAATACCTTTTAACTTTTCCAACCGAGCGGTGGATTGAGCGTGTAGATTAAGACCCTCAGACAGAGTCTGTTTCTCACAGTTAAAGCTTCTTCTTGAGAAATGTTTCATTTTGGTACACCAGGTAACAGATACACCATGCTGGCAGAAATGTACTTCTCATGTTACAATTAAAACCTATCAACGTTTATTTTACAATTTTACAATTCAAACTGGCACGTCAGAGAACAATAGAGGAACAATAAAAAAATAAAAACATTCCACGTCATATGACAAAGTATCAAATACAATAGGCCACATACATACAGTATAGTGGTTAGTACCTGTTCAATGTTGAAGAAGCCCGCAGACTGCAGAACTTGGCACAGAGACTCCACCAGCTTGGTCTTGTCCACAGGATCCATGCCCTTGTTGATGATCTCAAACAGACAGTCGCACGCCTCCTCTCTCAGCTCCTCCACGGACATCTGACTCAGCAGCAGGTTCACAAACCTGACAACAAAATAGTCAACTTAAGTGCCTGATGGTTTCAGCTCTGTTCGTTGATCTGAAAGGTATGAATACAGCCTTGTGGCTGACAGATAGAAACCAAACACAAATTGGATGTCTGCTTTAATTGCCTTTTTACATTTTGATTCTGGGAAAGTGAGGTCATTAACCCTTTCAGACCGAGAACGCATCTGTGTCATTTTAAGATTTCTTTGGCTATTCAAAAATAGCAGATATACAAGCTCATAGCGCGACTGAGTGCCGCGCTAAGAGCCGTGCAACGAGCTTGTAGATCTGCTATTTTTTGAAAAATCGTGAAAATGTGTGCAAATCTTTGAATATCTGTTTTTAACGCCGTTACAACTTCTGGGGGTCCCTGGAACTAAATATTTTGAGATGGGGGTCCAGCAAACAAAGACAACAGTGTCGATTCTCATAAACCTCCTGTGCTGTGTTTATTATAAACCCAGCAGTCACTGACCGGTCGTTGGCGATGAGGTTGAGGTCTATCCAGGAGACAAAGGCTCCCACCACCTCCAGACACTGGCAGGTGAGCTCCGGGTGGGACTGCTGGTAGGCCTGCAGGATCTGGAACCAGGACTCCACCAGGTTGGGGATGCACTGCTCGCGCATGTTGTCTTTGATCGCCGTGTTCCTGCGCGTCTCCTGGGAGGTGGGAGTAAGGAGTCGACGAGCAGCACAAGTCAGTTCAGACAGCTCTGTAAACGGCTAATTTAAATCAGGCAAATTCGGGGGCCGTCCTGTTGACTAAACCAGTTTAGAGTTTATACCACATAGCCATGGCACAGGTCCCATGGATCTAATCATGACAATATGGGTTTGAATCCGGCCTGTGACATGTTGCATTTCATGCACCGTATCATCTAGTGAAGGAGAAATGCTTTCAACTGTTTAAAGTTGTTTACCAATGCAATAAAGATGAAATGTTACGCGCACATTTGGAATCCCTATTTAGTGGTTAGTGAGACTTAACCACTTAAACGGGGTCCCCCAGGGGTCTATACTTGGCCCCCTCTTGTTTTACATCTACAATACATCTCTTCGCCAAGAATAGACAATCTACAAGCTCACAACGCATGCGTTGTGAACATGTTGTTAACTTGTGTTCCCCCATCGGTTGTTCACTATTAGCAAGCCAAATTAATTTCCATCATCACTTGTTTAGAAATACAAAAACCAACATTGATAGTACACTATCTAGGTTACTGATAGATGCTACCATACCAAGTGGAAAAATATACATTTTACATGAGCGCTTTGAACATTGACTTCTCTCACTTGGTCACTGTGCTGTGGAAAGCCTTGCTACAGAAATGGGCTTACAAAAATACTTGCACTGGAATTAGGTGGATCTGGAGAAAAGTCAATAATACTCAGAACCAAAATCTACATCACAATTGTTCTTTGATATCATGTGACATCAAGCCTTTATCATTTTGACAATGGAATGCCTTCAACCTGGTTTGACGAGAGTTCTCCAACGCAGTTCTGTGGTGCAACTTGAGATTAATGTTAAGTTCCTTAAGTACACTGGTGAATGAGATAACTGTACTCTTATTTAACCAAGACTATACCAACAACAGCTAGCGTAGCTTATGTTTTTGATCGATTGTCCAAGTGACTTACAGCACACAGAATCAGTACCTACTTCTCTACTTTCATTAAGTTACACTGGAAATCAGCTAACTGAGTATCAACTATTTGTTAACTATATAAATGTTAAGCATGTGTAAGGCAAGGCATCGGCCCTACTGCGTGTAAAAGTCTTGTCGACTAATTGTATAGACGCTATTTATGTTATCTCAAAATATTTTGTTCCAGGGACCCCCAGAAGCAAAAAAATATATATTAAAAGATTTTCACAAATGTTCACGATTTTTCAAAAACAGCAAATTTACAAGCTCATAGCGCGGCACCGAGTGCCATGCTATGAGCTTGTACATCTGCTATTTTTGAAAAGCCAAAGTTTAAAATATGGATAAGGGGGTTAAAATGATTGTGAATGTATTAACTAATTTTGTCCCCGGACCCCACTTTGAGAACCAATGATATACAGTATGCAACATAAAAACAAAACAAAGAGAAGACAAGATAGGGGTATAAGGGAGTCTTGCCTCAGGTGAATGCATGACATCGCGGTCGACCACCTCAGCATCGATGGCCATCAGTGTCCTCAGGTAGACGTCCACGCCATGGGGGTTGAGCCCCACCAGGGACAGGACGTCAAAGAAGAACTTGGGCCACAGCGTCAGGTACTCCATGATGAATGTCAGGGCGAACACCTGGGCCGCCTTGTTGCGGATGAAGGGCTTCTCTGGCTGGGCGTTCATCAGCTAGAGGTTCAAAGACACGCAAGGACACTTTAAATAACAGGTCTGCCAGACAAAAGACCTTAAAACTTCAACAGCAAAAAGGTTCCAGCCTTGAAATAAGATTATTATTAATATTTGTTTTACCAAATTCTGGCGTTGATTAGATATTCGTTTGTAAAGATTTGTTTTTATTTGAATCCATAAAAAGTCATTTTCACTGTACTATGCAAATAATATGTGATCCCAGCAGTGCACTGTTTAACACCACAGGGAATAAGCTTCAAACTTGCATCATCAGCAGGACATCCTCAAAAAGATCATCAACAGGCCTGGGATTTAATCATTTTAGGGTCAAGGCCACTTGGCCTTTGGTGTTGTCCTTTTCTTTAGGGCACAAACGCCAAATGCCAGGACTCAGGGGAGTTAAGAATTCAGAATCTCAACATAAGACACTGGTGTCTACATGTCAAGAAAGAGACACTGGTGTCTACATGTTGACAAGAAAGAAACAGCGGAGAAAGTGGTACAGTCAGCTGGGGCATTAAGGCCACTGTGGCCTCAGGGCATGTCATTTTTTTGAGGGGCACAAAGCCAAACTGAGGGGCAACGACAGCCATGGCCTTCGTGGCCTCCCTGAAATTCCTGCCATGGTTGAGACAATTTATAAAGATCCATATGCCTACCAATGAATAAAGTAAACAAAGTGTACAACCACTGTACCTGACACTGGAGCCATTTCATCAGCGTCTCTCTGATGAGCTGCTGCTGGGCAGCGCTGAGACCAGCATGTCTAACAGAAACAAATGGAACACGTGATTATTAGTTCATTCAGTTCAAGGAGAAATGACATCCAGCAATTGGCCGGTTCTCTTCTGAACATACAATGTGTTTATTACTGCAATGTTGGGCTTTGATTCATTGATTGAATACTTTATTAGTCAAAAAGGAAAACAGCACGGAGGTACAATAAAACATTTGAGTTAAAGGATAACACAAAAAAGTCCTGGGGACTCGAACCATTGTGGTCCTACTATTTCTTCAATTCATCAACCAACCTGTGCGTTTTGCTTACCTGTACTTGATCTGATGCTCCAGCACTTGAAAGCAAAAGAACTTCACATGGTCGTCACTACAATAATGACAAACAACCGCGTATGTTCACATGATATGGAAGCATGTCATTACACTGATACTGACAAATCTAATTACATGATATATTTTTAGCCATGCATTAACCACATGAACCCTAGCGTGACTATTCTGCTGGCCTGGGCAAACATTCGGTGACAATAGCCAAACCTACAAGGTCAGAACGCATTGTGAGCTTGTAGGTCGGCTAATTTCGCCGAACAGGTTTGGTGTAAAGGGGAAAAAGGAGCGGACCAAGAAAAGAGCACTGGAGGACCCTGGTCAACTAGTATATAGGGGTTAACCCATTAAGACCTGGAACACATCTGTGTCATTTTTTGATTTGAGCTAAAAAGCATTATTTCACACTTCGGCTATTCAAAAATAGCAGATATACAAGCTTGAATGCCGCGCTACAAGCTTGTAGATTTGAACACTTTTAACTCAAATCTTTGCTTCTGGGGGTCCCTGGACAAAACATTTGCGACAGGGGTACGCGGCCAAATACATATCATTTTGGGGGTCCTTGACATGAAAAGGTTTGAGCGCCACTGATATAGAAACATACGTTTTTCAGAATACTGTTGGGATTTAGAAGACATTCGTAGAATCGGCTTCAGGTCTTAACGGTTAAGTGGGTATTATTAAACAGAACCAATTGATTATCGCCATTCGCCAAGAATAACTTCAAGCAACTTTGACATTAGGACTCAGTTACAAAACATTTCTCATATAATGTTCGATAAAATAGTCAGCATGGTGGAACATGATATCAGGGTAGAGATTGGGGGGTATAAAAGTAGTGCCGCTGAACTCACTTGTAAATCCCTTTGGCCAGAGCCTCTGCACACACTTCCCAAGCATCCTGGGATTCCTTAAGCTGCTCGAAATATGCCATGGCCTGAAGAAACAAAACAAAAACATAAACATAAAATAGAAAACAGGCAAACGGTGAATCAGGCAAACAGATGAGAGAAATCAAAGCTGGACACAGGGAAACAAACCTGGGCAACGACTAAATGTTTCACTTCGCCTCCGCATTCTACAAACACCCACACAAATCCCAGTGAACCGAGCCAAAAACCAGGACACACACTTGCACAGAATCCTGTGCTGAGCACAAATCTATATTTCTAAATAATGTAGCTGTACTATGTTCATAATGTACTATGCGAGTGAACATTATGGATCGTTCCAAGACTACTTTATACATTTAGTACTTATTGCTACGTATTCTGTTGTCCACAAAAAAAACGTCAATAAAACAAAAGGACCCTATTTTAACAGCAATAAAATATTAAGAGGACTTGAATCATAAATTAAGTGCAAAATTGTTGAATAGTAAACCTGAACTGTGTGCGAGGCACTTTAAAACAGAAATTGCATTGCCTAAAAATCTGTTTAATATTTTGTCCCCATATAGGGGATGTATCAGATATTATAACTGATATAGTCCAGGGGCCAAGCCATATTTTGGTACCACCTAAGGTGACCGTAAAGTTTTTGTATTTTTGTCTTCCTACATGTATCTAGTTTATATTTTGGTATGATAACCCTTCCAATCTTGTAGCTTAATGGCAGTTATCACTACCTAACGGCTAATGTATCCGGTAGGAGACACAAAGTAGAATCTTTGTGTCTCCTACCGGAAATACACCCGGGCATCAAATTATTGCTACAAAAAACAAAATATTTCCATGTATTCAAGGCTTCATGGGGCGTGCAATTGATAGAAAATAAATCATTTTTTGGGTGAACTCCTCCTTTAAGTTTCCCAGGGGGACTCTCTACCCATTCAGCTATGACCACCCTAGACCGAAGGAGGGTCAACTTTTACAAGCTTATGGAAAGCAGTCTTTTTGCAAACACCAGAAATCTGAGAAGTTATCAATTGCACACCCCATGAAGCCTTGAATACATGGATATATTTTGGTTTTTGTCGCAATAATTTGATGCCTGGGTGTATTTCCGGTAGGAGACACAAAGATTCTACTTTGTGTCTCCTAACGGATACATTAGCCGGTAGGTAGTGATAACTGCCATTAAGCTACAAGATTGGAAGGGTTATCATACCAAAATATAAACTAGAGACATGTAGGAAGACAAAAATACAAAAACTTTACGGTCACCTTAGGTGGTACCAATTTGTGAAAATATCAGTGTTGGCCCCTGGACTAATAAGAACAGATACTAGATACTACACTTGATTTTAGCTAAAAGGCATTGAGTAACAAATACCCCCAAACAACTGCCCTATTATAACAGAGCATGGAGGATGCAATTTGTTCATGTTAGTATTGTCTACCATAAAAGTACTCAACAGTAGACACATCAAATATTTCAAAACAGACCAAGATCAAGCAGTGTGGAATGAGGTTTCTCTACTATTCCTAGCTATTTTATTACAATACTAGAATTCCATATTCCTTATCAATATCTAGAGTCTCTCATAGCCAGACAATCTGGGATCTCTGTTTACTGATATGTCTGGTGACATCTATCTATATTCAATGTAGTTTTTAGAATAGCAGTGAGAACAGCCGCAAACTAACCTGTCTACTGATTTGAAAACTACCCCAATGCAATTTTATTTAATTTCCTTTTGTCTCAGAGTTGTTTTCACCCAGTTTCAGCAACTATATTGAATTTAGATGTCACCAGACATTATCGGTTGGTGAAGATCTCTGATCGTCTGGCAACGCAAGACTAATCAATAGCTATAAGTTCCTGCCATCTACCATTGTGTCGGTGGCCTTGTAGTTAGAGTGTCTGGCCTGAGACTGGGAGGTAGATGTTCAACCCCTGGCCTGGTCATACCAAAAATCAAGGGTTGGATTGGATTGGGGGTTAGGACCCTGCAACAGTGCAACATACTAGCATCATGTCCAGGGGGTGTACTGTACATTAAGCTGCTAAGCGAAGGAAACAGGAGATAGACTCCCCTGACCTATGGGCCACATGGCTGGGGAACCATTGGTTCCCAAGACTATTTACTTACTTACTTTATCTGCCATTGTGTGATTAGTAATTACACTACAATGTCTCCTTGTGGAACTTGCATGCCTGTACTGCTTTCTTTACATTAAGTGTTTCAATTGAATCAAGACCTCACATGATTCAATTGAAACACAAATGTTTTCCTGTCACTGTGTGTTGTGTATTGGCAAAACAGTTGAACCAAACGTACGCGTAATTTGAATAGATTTTCTCATCAAATGGCATGAAACATGGCAGTAAGATGACACAGCTTAAAGCACACAGTGAAATCCTCAGTGTTAATTTATCCATTTGTAAAAAAAACAAAATGGTGATGAACCTTTACGAGTCCATTTGGTTACAGTCGTACACTCTGAGTTAATCACTTATAAAAACCCTATACACTTAGTTCAACTGGGGTGCGCCAGGGCTCTATATTAGATCATCTAGTATTACTATTTCCCTCTAGACCAAATCTCTTTGCCGAAAATAGACGATTTCCCCCAAAATATTAGCCCCAGAACAGGTACGCTAGGGTTCAAGAAGTGGTTACATTTTCCTGTCTAACCAGTAACCCCAGCCAAGATGATTGATAGACTTACCCGCTGCCTGTAGAGAGCGTCTGCATTGGGGTTCAGCCCCAGCAGAGCTTGCTCGTCCATGACTACAGCAATAGACTGGCAGGCCATTCGTGGGTTAGCTTGTCTTCAATGCAGGTTCAGTTCTCTCTGCTACCATCAAGCAGATTTCATACATCTGGCAAACCAAAAGGACAAATATTACTTTACTTCTATTCTGCAGGATGTACATCGGTACATCATGTACATCCTGCACAAATACATACCATTACCTATTACATTATTTTCTGATTTATAACGCTCATGAATACCTGACGGCCTGTATGTACAATACATTTTCTTCACTCTACTACAACGTTTGATTATCTGAATCTGATCCGTTTCTGTCATGTTTTCCTTGTCTCTTCTCTCTACCTCTATTACTCTTCCCCTTTCCTGAAAAACTGCAAACGATGGAGTTTGTACAACAAATCATTTCACACCACATGTGAACATGTAAATGTGACATATAAAGCTGATTCTTCTGAGTCATATCATTTTTGGATTACATTCAACAGGCATTATTTCAAAACAGTTCACCGCAACAATATTGCTAAATGAGAGTAGGCTGAGGTACGTTGCTGTAATAACAGTGAAAACTGAAATTGCATCCAGGATATATTAAAAGGGTGCAGGACATGGATATGTTCATCCACTGGCCTATATAGCCATATGGTGGGGCTATTAATGTGTTACAGCTAGCGGTTCTCAACCAGCGGTCCGGGGACCACCAGTGGTCCATGGGGGGGGTTCAAGGTGGTCCCCAGCTAAATGATGGAGAGTTGGTAACCAAATGGACCCTAATAAACCTTTAACTCTTGAGAGCGTAAAATGAAACCAAATAGTTTCATTTTACGCTCTCAAGAGTTAAATGGTTGTTAAACATCAGCATCACTTAATTTACAAGAAGTCTACACAATTAGAGAATGTAGAAGAACTGTTATTTTGATCAACGTTTGCCTGTCATCTCTCCTATGGTACCAACAACACAGCATGGAATTGTGGACAAAATCTCATCCAACGACAACAACATACTCTAAGTGTTGGGTCTGAGAGGCTAAATCTCATCAAATGGTAAATAAATAATGGACCTTGCCCCTTGGCTATGAAAAAGGGTTGAAAGCCACTGTGTTACAGCTAGGATGCCATCAAGGTGACAACAGAGATGCCTCATCATGGGGCCTCGTGTGACACCCAATGCAGAGCTATGCTGAACAAACACAAACAACAAAATGCAGTTTGTTGTTGTGGATCATGGGAGAGAGAGAGAGGGTGGCCTCAGTGTTGCATGTGAACAATACAGACTGACACATGATGAACTCTAAAGAGAGTGTCTCTGTATAAAAGGTGATGCAACGCAGGAGCAACGGTTTTGATAATATTATGTTCACATATGGTCAGATCTCCACCTATGTTCTTGTCTTTTTTTGCCACAATAACTCTGGTAATACATGAACACATCTTGGATCCATCCTTAACTAATACAGCCACGTGTATGATCTGACAGGACAGGGTGGTCCGTCGAGCCACTCCTAAAAAAGAAAAAAAAAGTTGACACTGACTGCAATGCTAAGACCCAGGCAGGCTTACTAATGCTAAGGTTGCTAGCTACGGTAGCAATCACATCATCATCATTGTGGTGGTTGTTGGGGAAAAGAAACTAAAAACAATCTCACGAACGCCTCGTGTACTTTTACGGGTACAACTGGAGACGCTAAAGGACGCAGAGCACGCTGTCGACAACTCACCTTAATCGCACAAAGTTTTATGCCATTTTTATGCCACTTTCTCCGGTCAGTTCATTCCAGGAATCAGTGGCTGTTGCTCCGGGTGTGTGTGAGGGAAGCGACGGTGCGGCGTGCAGTGTTGCCACATTTTGTGAGAGAAACAAGCAACCAGGTCTAGGGAAACAAGGCCAAAATAACGACTATTAGGGCACATGAGCACTTTAAACCTTATTTTCAACAAAAAAAAAGATGACAAAAAAAGTTGAATATTTGTAAACGTTTTGAAACATTCTAACAACACAAATTAGCCTCCAAATGAATTCGGGTAGTCCATGACATGAAAATATTTGAGAACCACTGGTTTAAATAATAATTACAACATTTGGAAGCAAAAGCCCAAATAAGCATCTATACTTTAGAAACAAGCCCAAAACTCCGCAACCAACAATGACCAATATTTACTAGCAACTTCACAGAAAAAGAAGCCCAAAGTCGCTTATAATAAAACGACATGGCAACACTGGCGGCGTGTCCACCGTGAGCGGAAATAGGAACCATCGTTGGGTCAAACCCACCGGAAGAAATTAACCGTAACATATAAAGGGGGATCTCATTCACGTTGCAGATTGCCAATCCGGTCTATAACGGATACGGAAACGGTGTGCATAAGTCTATTCTTGTGAAGGTGCTGATTGCCGGATACAGTAGGGCGGGCTTTAGGTCAGATCTGAGCACTGAACAGTAAATAGAAACCCGGCTTTTCATTTATCAGTCAACTAGCGCCGTAGTAATGCATTGATTGATTGATTGATGTACTTTATTTAGTAAGACATGAGAACAACAGTACATGGAAGTACAAATTCACAATTAGTACATTAGTACCATGTGTGCATTCTCCCACAATAAACCCGTTATATTTTTTATTCGATTGCTATATTTTTTTCAGAATTTCTGAAATGTGTCTTATGTGAATTCTAAAAAAGATTCCACAACGTTGAGCTGCTGAAAAAGATTGAGAAAGAGAGTCATCAGGTTTTTTGTATTATTGTTTTTTGAACTACTTTTCTTTAAACTTGACTGAAATAATTAAATACATTATATACGCGCGCGCGCGTGTGTGTGTGTGTGTGTGTGTGTGTGTGTGTGTGTGTGTGTGTGTGCGTGTGTGTGTGACATTTGAAAAGTTGTGAAATGGGACATTCTGCATAAAGAGTACGTTTTACTTTTGGTACTTTAAGTACAGTTTTATGCCAATACTTTTGTACTTTTACTCAAGTATTTTTTAAATTCCGGACTTTGGCTTGTAACAGAGTATTTATACATTGCAGTATTGATACTTTTGCTTAAGTGAAACATTTCAGTACTTTTTCCACCACTTTTTATTATTTCTACAGCACAAGAAAAATGTAGAAATAATAATAATAATAATATAATTTTGAGCAAGTTATGTGTGGAGTTTTAAGTTGAAAAACCTCCGTGACGTCACTTCCCTTTTCCACATTAACAGGGGGATGCTCCTCCTTCTAACTTCCTCTTTTACTCTGGCAGTCGAGCGATAGACACCATGAAGGCGTCTGGCGCAGTACGTACAAACCTTTATTTACCCTTTTAAACCCTTCCAAGACCACCTATCTGGACCGATTCAACGATCTAACATAATGTTGCGTTTATCCATGTGTCAGTGTGGCGTTTTAGAGTACACTACACCGTGGAATTATTGGAAGCATCGAGCCGATGCGTTAGCGGCTAGCAGTTAGCTTTACAACATGGCGTCCGTCAGTGTAGTGCGGTGGAGAGAGCCATGTGGACCACGGCGTCTCTACATGTACAGACATACATACGGTCTTACAGTGTGACTTATTAGGACACGTTGGCAATCATAAAAGTCATGTAAATGACAGTGTAATAGTATATATCCACGGTAATTGCTGTCAACATGGTTGAAATGTTTCTGTCGCCATGTTTGAGTTCAGTCATTTGGTATGGAAGCATGTTGCACAGCGATAAAAAGCCTGTAGATTGACTGTTGTCGGTTATTTTAAGTATTTGTAGTGGTCAAACTAGCAATATGTTAAGAAGCATGCTAATGGTTTTTGATTTTTTTTTACCTTGTTTAAAAGCAAAGTTCAAGTCTCAGTCTGACTTCTTCAACTGATTGGCAGTATGTAGAACAGCAGGGACAATATTACGAAAACATCATAACAGTGATGTTAACACTGGCTAACTCGGCTATGTCTGGATATTCCATACATTGCCATTCGTGACATTACATACGCGATGCATTGTTGTGGAGGGATTCATTTCGACAGAATTCTAATTGGTGGAGTTCCCTGTGTACTCGTCCACTAATTAATTACATTGCTGCGAATCACGGTCAGCATTTGTCATCTAGTAGCGTATCCATTTGAGTTGTGGAAGAGAACGTATTTTGGTTAAAAAAATACATTAAAAAATCCTAGTTTTCACGAGATTCACACGGACAACATTCTGTCTAGGCTAAGTGGAGGCCTCCTTCAGTGAGCATATTGTATTGTTAGTAATTTTGCTTGTTTTTGCTTTTGTCTGTCATGGTGTTGCTGGTCATCCTGGATTGGAACGCACTATAGGTCAAAGGCTGTCTTTAAATGTGCTACTGCCATATAAAGATGACTTGACTAGTTACAGATATCAGTAGATTTAGGTTGTACAATGCACCCAAAACCCAAAGATTATGCCTATAAAGATGACTTGACTAGTTACAGATATCAGTAGATTTAGGTTGTACAATGCACCCAAAACCCAAAGATTATGCCAAAACGAATGGCACGATCTTGCCTGGTGTGCTGAGATGAAACTATGAACCTTGTCGCCTTTCTCTGATGCTGCAGTGCCGTTGAAAGTGAATTCAAGGTCCAACATGTTAACACCTCGTTGGATATTATTGGGTCGATGTCTAAATGATGTGATTTCTGACAAAACCTCCTGTTTGTGTTCATTCACAGCTTAAGGAATACAAAGTCATTGGGCGCCTCCTGCCCTCTGCCAAGAACCCCGCTCCTCCTCTGTACCGCATGAGGATCTTTGCCCCCAACCATGTGGTGGCCAAGTCCCGCTTCTGGTACTTTGTCTCCCAGCTGAGGAAGATGAAGAAGGCCAACGGAGAGACTGTCTACTGTGGCCTGGTAATTATGCTTTGCAGATCCATCACTCGGCACCTAACTAAATAACAGTAGATTTAGGTTGCATGATGCACCCAAAACCCAAAGATTATGCCAAAATGAAGGGCATGATCTTGCCTGGTGTGCTGAGATGAAACTATGAACCTTGTCGCCTTTCTCTGATGCTGTGAGTGCCGTTGAAAGTGAATTCAAGGTCCAACATGTTAACACCTCCTTGGATGTTATTGGATCGACTTTGCAGTATTGATACTTTTACTTAAGTAAAAATTGTAGTACTTTTTCCACCACTGATCTTGTATAGATGTGTTTTATCAGTGATTCAGGCACCTTATGTGACCCTCATCCATTCCATCCATCAGGTGCACGAGAAGACTCCCCTCAAGGTGAAGAACTTTGGCATCTGGCTGCGTTACGACTCTCGTAGCGGCACCCACAACATGTACAGAGAGTACAGGGACATGACCACGTCTGGGGCTGTCACAATGTGCTGTAAGTATTCTTATTGTGTAGCTATACAGTCAGGTAGCCGTTGGTCACTCTGACTACTCCGTCCATGTTGGGCGCAGTCTCACATTTGATACTACATGCTTCCATTTAGTGGCAAAGATGTACCAGTTGTGAGCAGTGTTAAGCTAGATAGTTTTACCAACACAACTGTCTGCATGTCATCATTATGTTCAAGGGAAAAACAAACCTAATGACTAAACTGCACCTCTGTGTGGGGATCATGTCTGGGCATGCCACGAAGCTAACATTTGCCCTGACGGCACTGTCGCAAAAAACACTTAATTGCAATAACATAACACCTCCAACTTTTGTTTGTTTTGAACTCATAAGAAGTTAACAATTCTTCCAAGAAGAGACTCCTTCCAAGAAGAGAAAATTGGGCGATTTTTAAATCAGTGGCCAATAAATCTGAGCATTCCTAGCTTTCAGTTAAATTGCTGCTAAACTCTTAGGGTCATCAATGGCACACGCAACCCAAAGGTCATTACTGTGCTGTGTAATGCTCTTGCCGTGTGTGCGTAAATGAAAACAGTGTACCCTGTCGCCTTTCATCAGCTCACGTGCTAATGGAAGTGAATTCAGGGTTCAACACGCAGTACGTTTGATTGGCACTCAATGGTGGCAGTCCTACTTTGCTTTACAAATTCTTCCTGTCATCTTAACATACCACTGTGTGATGTTGACCGGTGTCACAGACCCAATTGTACTATCTAATTGAAGACCTGTAAGGGTCTATTTGGAACCCTCAACAAAAACCTAGGGTCCCTGGATCCCACTTTGTGAACCACGGATGTAGACCTGAACTTTTAGCTTAAAGTGGTCAGTTGGCTGTACAGTCATACTTTAGTTGGTGCTCTGTCACCTTAACTCAGGACATATTGCTTATACTTTGTTTTGTTTCTTTTTAGATCGGGATATGGGAGCCCGCCATCGTGCCCGTGCTCACTCTATCCAGATCATGAAGGTGCAGGTCATTGCTGCCAACAAGTGTCGCAGACCTGCCATCAAGCAGTTCCACGTAAGTGCGCGCTCATTATCTGTACGCTTACTGAAGAATATTGTTTATGTATTTTATTTTGACATTGGTGTCAGTTAAGTATAAAGAGCTCAATATACTTTGTCATGCTTGGTGGCGCACGCTGAAAATGGCAACTGTTGAGCTTGTAGATCTGCTATGTTTTGTGTGCGACACCAACGTGCAGTTAAGTATATAATCCTTAACAGTTCCTGATGTACTGCATCAGTGGCATTCTCACTTACTTTAGAACTCCGCGTCGCGGGTCTCTCTCTGGACTGACTCTGTATTGGTCAGGTTCGGTTAAAACCCCGCTAGAGAAAAAAGCCAGATTCCTCTTCCAGATTTCTTGTTTTTCCATCTTCAAACCTGGCGGTCATGAAACTGGCAACATACAAATAGTTAAAGATATCTGTGATGATCTTGGCTTTTGCTGTGCCTATGGTGGCATTTGATGGTTTAAGTTGCTACTGTACTGACTCTTTTCTCCTTGTTGACTTCTCTGTCTGCAGGACTCCAAGATCAAGTTCCCTCTGCCCCACAGGGTCCTTCGTCGCCAGCACAAACCCCGCTTCACCACCAAGAGACCAAACACCTTCTTCTAAAGGAATTTGTGTATGTTCTAGTGTTCTACTAAAGGATCGAAAGTTTCATATTGTGCGGCAAAATAAAACATTGTGGAAAAGGAACTATTGTCTCATTTGGGTTTGTTAAGTGTCTTAAATGCATAGAGATATAATGGATATGTTTGCGATGGACAATTTGTAAGTCTGCATTTCCCATGATGTTTCCCACAGCGGCATTAAATGTGGATAGATTTGTATTTTCTTTATTTAATGTTAGAAAGTCAGTATGGGTTTGGTGTGACTAAGACATTCACCATGGAACTGCACCGTCTGCTGACCAGAGTAGCCTGTATGGATTTACGATTCTAAGTTGAGAAATGTATAGATGTGTTGTCCTTGTGGGAAATCTATTAGATCAGCGGTTGTAAAGCAAGTTTATCCCTGGGCAAATTTTTCTAAGCCACTAAGAACATTTTCAGCTTGTATACAAAAACTAGCTATAAATTATAGCTTTGAACTGCGTGTGTACCCAAATATTACAAGTATAGAAATGATTTTGTAAATGGCTCACTGAATGTTGCGCAGCTTGCACTTGGAGAAGTTGGAGGACATTTACTTCATAACGTTTAAAAATAACATTTTATCTTAATAGTACTGCTTGCTCTTAGAACAGGAGCTCAAGGTCTCCTTGGCACAAAGAGTGTATTAAGGCATGTGAATCTGCCTGTCATTCACTCAATATGGATAAAAGTATAAAGCATTCATGGATATTATAGCCTAAGGGACTGTTGGACAGTATATGATTTATACAATGTGCCATGTTGGATATCACAGGTGGGCCACAAGTCACCTGTTGTCTACCATTTTCTTTAATTGAATACTATTACACAATGATGCTTAAAGGATGACACAAAATGCTCTAAGGGCTTTAGATGAGCAATGTACTCACAAGTCCCCCCCACATAAGTATTTTGCACACATGCATTGATCCAGGTGGAGTAACGGGTTAAAATCCCCAGACTAAACACGTTGACAGATGGTTTGTTATAACCATATATTTTAAACCAATAACTTTAACGTTGTCTTGATTTTATATTCATGCTAAATTATACTCCTAAATCAAAGAAATACGATTGGAGATCAGCATGTTAGAGGCAGTCAGTCCTATGTGTCAGTGGTTCTCAAACTTTTTCATGTCAAGTACCCCCAAATGGACACTTATTAGCCCGCGGACCCCCATTTGAAAAGATAAGCCAGGGACCCCCCATAAGAGAAGGTTTTTACGGCTCTAGCAGTGATTCTCAACCATTTTAATTTTAAGGACCCCCAGTTTGACATGCATTAGGCTACGGACCCCCATTTAATGGAATTTATATCTCTGGGACCCCAATTCATATCGTAAAATCAATGTTAATTTAACTCTGAGAGTTACAGACCCATAAGGGTCCATTTGGTTCCTATCCATCATTTAGCTGGGGACCCCCTGGAACCCCCTCAAGTACCCCTGGGGGTCCCCGGACCCCACTTTAAGAACCAATGCTATATGTGACGAGAAATAAACTCATCTACGATTTAATTTGGATTTTGCTCAAAATGTACCTCACCACTAGATGTCAGATGACCCACGACAGCTTGAACAAGATGCTTTCTTCCAAGTGCAGTATGCAGAATTGTGGAGCTGAACCCAGTTGAACCTCACGATGGCAGCATTCTCTAAGGCAGAGAGGGTCTTCAGCCTTCTCCAGGCCAAGGACCTCCTAGCTGAGAGAGAGATGAAGCAGGGACCCCAACTACATATTGTATAAAATGTTGCAGATGACACTTTTTCATAGATTTCATAGATAGCTTCATAGACTTGTTTGACAGCACTGTCATCAGTGTGTGTTGGATTCTTATTCATGTGTATTTTCAGACATTTAACCACTTAAACCGTCAATACTTGGTAAACTTGACTTTTCACTGTGCTTTTTTTCCCCCTCAAACCTCTTTGCCGAAAATAGCCGATACACAAGCTCTCAACGCCTCGCAGTGTGAGCTTGTAGATCTGCTATTTTTGATGTAAACGTCCATAGACATTCTACCCATACCCCTTTGTCTACAAACTAAACTTAACTTGATGCTCTCTGCAAATCTATTTCATTGTAATTAATTTAACTGACATGACATTTATTTCAATATAATTGAAATTGTAGTTACCCTCTATATTCCACAATTTTGCTCCATCTACACTAGCTGTATGTGTTTTAAATTAATTGACTACCGCTAATTGATGAGTGACTGATATAGGCCTACAGACAAACTGAAGTAGGCTAATCAAAGTTTCCATTATAGCCTATATTCTGTATAGATACAAAAGAAAAACATTGTGATACTTGTGATTGCAGGAACACTGGTTCATATCCCTGTGGGGGGGGGGGGGGGGGGGGTAGTGGGTGAAAAGTGAATGAGAAGAAGCATGCCAAAATGACCCACAAGGTGCCCTTGAGCAAAGCAAATATATATTCCCCAACTGCTACAGCTAGAAGAGTATATAGTACACACAGTAAAATCCTCAGTGTGAATTTATCCATTTGTAACTCAGAGGATGTATACATGTAACCCTTGTAGGTCCATTTGGTTCCATTTATACACTTTCGAAGTTAAATATGGCGGGCAGCCCCTACATGTGAATGTGTACGACAGCGAGACAGAGCTATAAATATACATATTAAACTTACAGTATAATATACGGTGAATGAATTGGACTCAGGCCAAGAGGGGCAACGTGAGTTGGTGTTCTACTCTTTATGTCATACTGATTCAGGCCTCTCTTAACACAGCCATGGTTCAGGCGCTCGTTAAGGCTCGTTAAGGCTCTAAGTTGGCCTCATTATTAGGGACCATGCTGGGTGTGGGAGTGGTACCAGTGAAGTTACAAGCGTTGGTGGTAGTGGTGGTACCGGTGCTGCATACAATCTGAAGTCCTCAGTGTTCATCTAATTGTGAGAGTGTAAAGATGGAGTCTGAGAGCGTACAAATGGAACCACAGGGTCCCCTGTGTGTGGTTCCGTTTGTACGCTCTCAGAGTTACGCGAACACTCAGGACTTTAGTGAATAGTGGGTGGCTAGAGACAGAAGCTCACTAAATGTTGGAAAAATATATTTGGCTGTACTTAAAAAAAGGGGGAAAAAGAAATCATAATTAAACACAAAAATCTTTAATGGACTTCAAACATGAAAATGTCCCATAATAAGCTGACCTCACTGAACATGACTTCAACTTAACGCAGCAAAAATGGGTCTCCGAGCGACAATTGTGGCAGCGTGAGCAGCCAGGGGTGAGATGGTCAATCAAATTCTAATATACAGCCCACATGTTTATGGACCGGATCGAACGATTACTCCTCGCGCCGCTGCAACATTTTCCATTATTTGTGAGCGAGTATTTAAAACGCACTTCTGACAGGAAAAGGGTTATAGCTTCAGAGAGCGATTCTGTACAAAGGAGTTCAGTGTATATTACGGGGTTTCTTTTTATTAGTGGAATTAAAACATTGTTTGGAATAAATTTAAATGTTCTCGAGTTTTCGGTCTCTCTTACCATGGTTCACAGAAAGTTGTGCTTCCCCGTGGAACTCATTGTGAAGCTGGGAACCGAGAGAGCCGAGAGGTCATTAAATATAATTGGCTATGCTTTCAAATAGTCTAAAATGGTTAAAATAGACCCTCTCTGCACATGAATTGTGGGGATGCTGATGGCTCTCATGCTGAAAGCCGGCCAAATATGCGTTGGCCTTTTGTGTTTAGCATGTTTAAAGTATTTGAGGAAGTCAAATACAATCAATTTCATGGTGGATACAACGGTAATCGCCTCCAAGGCTTAAAGAGTAAAGATATCACAGTTTCGGGAGGTCACGTTTGTTGTTGTGTTTCCTGGTGACGGGTTTCAAAACCAACTAAAGAACCACAACTATGATCTCTTTATGGAAAGCTTAACCTGACTGAGACGTCATTGAGAGAAATGGACACTAGCAAATCCATGGTCTAGCTAGGAAATTCTGAGCAGGGAAACAGATTTTGTATCAGTCTCTAGCACCTAGCGCTGATGTTCCCGGCCTTAATAAGCACATGGACATGGAGCAATATGGACCCTAGTGTCCATATTCTGTGGCAAACATTCTGCAAAAATAGCGGATCTATAAGCTGACAACGCGACACGTCAGCTTGTAGATTGGTTATCTTCAGCAAAGAGACTTGGTGTAGACCGGTGTCGAAAAATGGAGGGGACTAAGGACCTAGGTGAACTAAGTATTATGTAACAAAAGTTACCACTCACGCTAATATACTTAATTGACCGGAGTCACCCAGGCCATAGGCTGCCCTAGCCTTCCTGATTTCTTGTCTAGTGGGGCGGGTTTAAAATCAGCGGGGAGAGAATGCGCCTGATCCCATTGGTTCACCGATCTGTCCGTCAGCCCCCACCCCGTCAACACAACATATGGAGTGACGCCCACTGCACTCTGGTTGGTTGGGGAAATGAAACACTTCCTACAGTATACCCGCAACACCGACTCGCTGGTCCAGGCTTTTATTTTTGAGCAAAACTAAAAAATAAAAGCCTGGCTACCCAGACCAGGGCTCTATACTAGGCCTCCTCCTGTTTTCGCTTTACACAAAATATGTTTGCTGAAAATAGCCAATCCACACGCTCACAAAGCATTGCGTTGCGACGCGTGCACCCTGAGGTCGCCGGCAAAAACGGCCAGCAGAGGTCAACATCACGGTGTTGTTCTGCATTCTGCTAACCCGGGGGTTTTCCTGCCAAGCCTCGGCGGCGGCAACCGACTAAAGGAGTATCCGCTGACGACCCCAGGGGCGACGGCCAGCTGCCGCTTCCCGCCGTCAAGAATGACTGGTGGTGGTACACCACCTCCATTAACGACTTGAACAGCCACCCCCCCCCCCCCCCTGCCACCAGGCTTCGCCAGCACCATGCCATCCATAGGAGGTCGGCAAGCTATTCTGTTATATAGTACAACGAAGAGTGATCTCCAGGCCAGTGGCGTGCACAGACATTTTGAGGGGCAGGTGCTCAAGTAAATTATACTTTTTTTTGTTGACTTGGTCTGCTCTTTTTTCCCTCTACACCTATACCTCTTTGCCAAAAATAGCCGATCTACAAGCCCACAACGCCTCGCAGCGCGAGGCGTTGTGGGCTTGTAGATCTGCTATTTTTGGCTAAAGTTCTCCTCAGAAAAGGGATGCTAGGCTTCGAGTGGTTATGGTAAAAAGAAAAATTATATCACATAAAGGCGGACCCCCTGTAGTAACTCTGAGGACCCCCTAGGGGTCCCGGACCCCCTGTTGAAGACCCCTGCTGTAAACTGGAAAAAAAAGACTTTCTTTTTTTCAAAAGGGCACTTCTGGTCAAGAGGGCAAAGGGCAGGTGCTCTAGCACCACCTAGAGTCTATCTGTGCACGTCCCTGTTGGTGGCTCAATATAATGGCTGGTCAGACAGTGAGACGGCTGCTCATATATGGCACTGGCGTTGGAGGGGCGAGTACTACAGTTATTGACGGACCTCCAGCCAGAGGAACCTGATGAGCTGTACTGCTCTCAAGGCCACTTTGGAGTCCCGGCATGCTCCAGGATGCATTTGCCGGGACTGTTTGGGAATGGGTGTGACTGCTGCTGCACCAACCAGAAAGGTCCTACCCGGCGTGAAACACAATCCCTGGCGACAACAGCGCCAGAACCGGGCCTGTGAGCACTGATACGCAGTGAGAAGTCTTTGCCTCGGGGGGCATGGGTGTAAGCGTTTGACCCATCCGAGAAGGAGAGATGGCGGGGTCAACACTTATTTTTGACGTCAAAGCATCAGAATGCTCTCTCCTTCTAGGGAAACCGGGTGGCTGTAAATCGAGGTGAAACTTCTACTTATACACACACTGAGGCGGGGGTTAGGCTGCGGCATGTCAGAGCAAGCGGGGGTGAAGCCCACACACTTGGAGCTCCATTTATACATTTTGTGTGTGTGGGACCATACCTTCTCATACTGCAACTTCATATCCAATCAATCAGGTTATGTGAGGTTATGGTGTCAGCAGGTTATGGTTGAACTGTTGATAGCTGAGCTAGCATTTGCTCGTTTCTCTTTTCTCCAGAGCGAACAAAGTCTTTTTGTGTGTGTGTGTGTGTGTGTGTGTGTGTGTGTGTGTGTGTGTGTGTGTGTGTGCGTGCGTGCGTGCGTGCGTGCGTGCGTGCGTGTGCGTGTGCGTGTGTGTGTGTGTGTGTGTGTGTGTGTGTGTGCGCGTGTGCGTGTGTGTGCGTGTGTGAGAGTGTGTGTTTGAAACTTACTCTATTTTTCAGTATTTAAGGAAACCGAGGGGAAATCCTGACCTACACTTGGAGTGGTCACAAAGCCCTTATTATTATTTTTTTTTTAAAGTCAGATTGCTGATTACGGAGCCACAGCGGTGCGTTCCAGTTGCCCTGCAGGGAGATATGCTATTCCAGGAAATCTTTGGACACTGCTCTGCTGAAATCAGATGAGCTTCTTGTCAGCTCCAAACCACTACAGACAATCAGAGCAGGTTAGGCCATGTTATTTTGTCATGTTTGATTTTCTGTCATGATAAGGTGAGGTAACAGACTAGAGAAATAAAAGTGATTGATTAGAGAACATAACATCCAAAATATAACTAGTTTGAGCATCATATCTCCCAATATTAGCTTCAATGTTACGGAATATGAACTTGTTGAAAGACTTAGTGTCACCCCCCTGAAAATAACTGATTTCCAGCTGGATATCACCTCCTGACAGACACTCTAGCCAGGTCATAGGGCCCTATGACCAAGGCCCCAGTCCTCTCATCCTGCCCCTAGACGGCCTTTTGGGGGGGCAAGAAGAATATTAAAGTCTCCCTTGTGTGCAACGATTAGCCTAGCCCCCTCCTCCACATCTGCAAACACATCCAAATCAATCCCACCTCCACCGCTGTGCCATGCCTCTTTACCTGCCAGTCCAGCTCAGAAGGCCTGACACTAAGAGCCTTTATGCCCTGTGGGTCTTGTGGCTTGAGGCTTCGTCACTTGGTACCCATGGAGAGTTGTTGGACGGCTAGAGCCTGAGGGCATCCACAAAGCCTCCCTGCCACCCCAAGCCAATGGCCCAGGCCACAGAACAGTAAACCTGGCACAGGCTGAGACCAGACTGTGGTCAGACCTAAACCCTCCTGCCCTCGTTGGCCAAATTAGGACTCCCTTCTACTGAGTGGAACAGTGTCCCTTGACAGTTGGTTAAGAACCCAGAAGAGGGCAGTGTGATGTACTGACACTGGGTCATGGGCGTAAGGACATCTGTAGTTTCTTTTTTTCTTTTCTTTTTTAACAGTTTTGTTTGTTCAAGATTTCAGGGCATGCATTAAGGCAGTGGTTCTCAAACTTTTTCATGTCAAAGACCCCCAAATTGACACTTATTAGCCCGCGGACCTGAATTTGAAAAGATATGCCAAAGGATAAGAGAAGATCTTTTTTACGGCTCTAGCAGTGATTATCAACCATTTTAATTTCAAGGGCCCCCAGTTTGAAGTGCATTATTAAGCTACGGACCCCATTTAATGGCATTTCTATCTCTGGGACCCCAATTTATATTGTAAAATCAATGTTAATGTAACTCTGAGAGTGTACAAATGGAATGGGTCCAATTGGTTCCATTTGTACACTCTCAGAGTTACAGACCCATAAGGGTCCATTTGGTTCCTATCATTTAGCTGGGGACCCCTGGAATTCCCTCAAGGACCCCTGGGGGTCCCTGGACCCCGCTATGAGAACCAATGCATTAAGCTACATACAATTACCTTAATTTCAACGCCCACATAGGACCAAAGAAAAAGACCATAATCACATAAATAATTAGGACATCGGACAGACCTAACCACTTTCAACCTGACGTCCCTATTTTGGGCGTGTTTGGGCATTTTGCGATGATTTGTTTTTGACCAAACATAAAAAGATGGAATATGGAGTTTCAAGGTTTCTGCCCAATGGCGACGAGATGTATTATTGCCCAAAATTGCCCTTCTCTGTCCAGAGTTATTTTATTTTAATTTGTATAATTTAAAAAAATACAACATGCATAAGTATTCACTGTCAGTTAAATCTTTCCCAGTTTCTTTAGCTAAGTAATGTGCACATTACCCAAGCACTTCTGCGTTTCTCATTTAGGGCTGTTTATTTGCTTTGGATGTTGAGTATCACTTAGATGATAGATCATGACATATATCGAGAAGAGATAGGCTGGCCACATGGCGTTGATAGTCATCTGTGTGTGTTGTCTGCATGTGGCGTTTGCATGTGTTAAAGGGGAATTTCCACCGCAAAGCAACATTCAAATCATTTACCAGATCAAGGCTGATTAAGTATCCCTATGTGGCTGACCAAAGCCATCTCTGCACAGAAGTAGCAGCAACTCGAGTATATAATTGGTAGAATTGAGTATTTTGAATGAACTGTTTTACCAATTTAGATGCCTACAAATCAAACAACAAAACCAGCTGGTTTTTGTGTTGGATTATTGACTTTTGATCAGATGCCAGTGCTTAGTTTTTTGTCTCCGCCAGGCCGAAGGCTCTACTACTGAAAAGAATGTGTAGTTCTGTCCGTGGGGTGAATCGGTGGAATAGTTTGCCTGAGAATGTCAAATGCCATAGTAAAAGTTTATGCAATTTAAAAAAAGAAGTTCAAGCAGATGATTCTGGACAAATACTGAAGTGAGTGATTGATGGGCAAAACTCGTTAGTTGATGGTGTTGATTGATAGATTAATGCTCTATTTACTTTGTTTATTTGGTTACTTTGTTTATTTGTCTTGTTTACGTTCATTTATGTTCCTCACAACTGCTTTTTGTTAAATAGTAACATTGTTTTTTTTTAATATCTAATCTAATTGCAATTTGACACATTGTGAACTTATATCTGAGCTTTTATATCTGTTATTGGTCAAAAGTTTTTCGGCTGGGTTTAAACTGTTCCTCATTTTACTGGGAACCTCGTGGAATCCCCTCAAGGAGACCCCACTTTGAGAACCAGTGTGTTCTACATTTAATATATTCAATGAATCACACGTAACAAACCAGTAAGCACAATAATAGAACTATAACATGAGTGAGTCCCCGAGGTATGCCGGAAATCCTTCCTCAGCCGTTCCACCTTCCCCGGTAACCCACTCACCTCAACACAAAGCTCCAGGATAATGAGGCGGACGCCTCCCGCGCTTCCCCAGGGCCCAGATGCTCTGATGCCTGCCAGTATTGGTGTCGTCCGGTGTGGTCTCTCTCCCTCTCCACCTGTTTTTTCTTAGATGGGTCTTACGCCTGAGATGTAGTGGAGTAGAAGTAAAAGTATTGGAAATTGGAAATACTCAAGTAAAGTGCAAATACCTCAAAATTGTACTTAAGTACAGCACTTAAGGTAAATTTACTGAGTTACTTTCCACCACTGCCGGCAAGCATTTGCGATGCGATGCATTGTGAGGGTGGCGTCTAGAAAGACGACACCAACTCGGGACTCCTGGATCGTTGCCCTCCGCTCGCTGCACTGCGCATACAGTACATGCAAACAGCTGAGCTGAGCAAAAGCTCGGCTCAGTACCATGCTTATGGCGGCGCAACCGACCTCGGCGTCTGCAGCGGCCTCTCCTAGTTACTGTGCAGTGTCTTTGTCCACGTCTGTATGTACGTCCGTGTCATCGACAGTAAGGGAAGGGAAATATATGTATGATCGTCAGTTTCTCTTGGACATTTATAACAGCGGCCTTTGTGAGTACAAGGGCTCTTGTGACGAGGAACACTGGCGAAATGTGCGGAGCGAGCTGGGACTGCTGCGGGGAGCCGACACAGAGAATCCCGGGGTCCTGCACACAGTGGCTCCGACTAGGAGACACCGTAAGCGGTGTGAGAGGATGCGGAAGCGGGGCAAACGTGCGGGAGTGCGAGTTAGGCTAATCGCTAACCCACACAGATCGGCTATCCCCACAATATTGCTGGCAAATGTGCGTTCTCTCGAGCGCCAAATGGATTACATCAGGCTCTCGAGAGCTTCCCAGCGCAGCGTGAGGGACTGCTGTGCCACCGTTTACACGGAGACCTGGCTCGATCAGGACATAACGGACGACGCAATTCAGCTGGACGGGCTAACGCTACACAGGACGGACAGAGTGCTAGCCTCGGCTGGTAAGCTGAGGCGGTCTGGTGGTCTGGCTGTTTACGTTAACAACTTATGGTGTCAGGATGCCAGGGTGGTATCTACACACTGCTCACCACATATAGAGCTTATGACTGTTAAGTGCCGACCGTTCTACCTGCCACGGGAGCTGACGGCGGTCGTCATTGTCGCAGTCTATGTACCACCAGAGGCTAATGTGAAGGAAGCTATGAGCCAACTTTACAATGACATCAACGAGCAGCAGACGGCACTTCCCGACGCCTTTTTCGTGGTAGCAGGGGATTTCAACCAGGCAAGTCTCAAGTCTGTGTTACCAAAATTTTACCAGCATGTTGACTGTGTAACTAGGGGTAAAAACACATTAGATCATGTGTACACAAACATCAGAAATGCCTACAAAGCAGCCTCCCTCCCTAACATTGGCTCTTCTGATCACTCAGCTGTTATGCTCACGCCCATATATAGACCTAGGGTGAAACAAAGCAGAGCAGCACGTAAAGAGGTCAGAACGTGGCCACAGGAGGCAATTCCAGCACTGCAGGACTATTTTGAAGATACACAGTGGGACATTTTTAAGGAGGCAGCAACATATGACAATGTCACCAACCTGGAGGAATACACAGAAACTGTCATTGGCTACATAAATAAATGTATTGATGATGTGACTGTGGTTAAGACCATTAGGAAGAGAGCCAATCAGAAACCTTGGCTGACCGGAGAGGTCTGTGCACTGTTGAGAGCCCGAAATGTGGCGTTTAAATCTGGGGACACTGCTGCATTCAGTCTGGCGAGACAAAATCTGACCAAGGGTATCCGGGAAGCGAAGCGGCTGTATGGGCAAAAGCTCAATGGCCACTTCACGGACACCAAGGACTCCAGGCGTTTGTGGCAGGGCTTTAAGACACTTTCGGACTATAAGCCCCCTCCCCAGCAGGTTGGACAAAAAGACCCCTCATTGCCGGACAGACTAAATGACTTTTATGCACGTTTTGAGGTTAATAACACCATTGAGGCACAGATGCCCCCACCACGCCCCAGTGAGCAGGTGCTACAGCTGTCAGCAGCTGGAGTAAAAAGGGCCTTCGCCAGCGTCAACCCACGCAAGGCGGCGGGACCAGACAACATTCCTGGGCGTGTGGTAAAGGAGTGTGCAGAGCAGTTAAAGGACGTTTTCTCAGACATCTTTAATATCTCGCTCAGCCAGGCAGTTGTGCCCACTTGCCTCAAGAGCGCGACCATCGTTCCAGTGCCAAAAAAGTCAAATACTGCCGGTTTAAATGACTTCCGACCTGTGGCCCTTACACCTGTAGTGATGAAGTGTTTTGAGCGGCTTGTCTTACAGCACATCAAGGGCAGCCTCCCTGCAAAACTCGATCCACTACAGTTTGCATATAGAGCCAATCGCTCCACAGACGACGCTGTCTCAACCATACTCCATCTCACGTTGTCGCATCTAGAGAAAGAGAACACCTACGCCAGGCTCCTCTTCATCGACTTCAGCTCAGCATTCAACACCATCATTCCACAACAGCTGGTGGAAAAGCTGCGGTCGCTGAATGTGGACTATGGCACCTGCACCTGGATCCTCAACTTCCTGTGTCAGAGGCAACAGAGAGTCAGGGTCGACAGCCAAACATCAAGGACAATCACAGTGAGCACAGGATCGCCCCAGGGCTGTGTCTTGAGCCCCCTGCTGTTCAGTCTGCTGACCTACGACTGCACTGCCAAATTTGGCAGTAATCACATCCTCAAGTTTGCTGATGACACAACCGTGGTGGGACTCATCAACAAGAACGATGAGTCTGCCTACCGGAAGGAGGTGGAACTACTAACATCTTGGTGCAGTTCACACAACCTCTCCCTGAATGTGGACAAAACAAAGGAGATGGTGGTCGACTTCAGGAGATCCAGGATCTGCCATCACCCACCGTTGACCATCGGTGGCGCCCCTGTGGCAAGGGTGAATAACATCAAATTCCTGGGGGTTCATCTAGCAGACGACCTGACCTCCACTACGAACACCACGGCCATCATCAAAAAGGCCCAGCAGAGGCTATACCCCCTCCGGAGGCTCAAAAAGGCAGGCCTTCCTACTCCTCTCCTCACCACCTTCTACAGAGGCACCATTGAGTCCATCCTGACCTACAGCTTCACCTCCTGGTTCGGCAGCTGCAAGGCAGAAGAAAAACATCGGCTGAACCGGGTGGTGAAGACAGCTGGGAGGATCATTGGTGCCTCTGTTCCCTCCTTGGTGGAGCTCTATGTTGAGCGCTGTACACGGAAAGCTACCAGCATTATAAGGGACCTCCATCACCCTTCCCATGGCCTGTTTGCCCTCCTACCCTCTGGGAAGAGGTATAGGAGCATCAAGGCTCGAACAAGCAGAATGCAAAATAGTTTCTTCCCAACTGCAGTAAGGACTGTTAATGAACTGCGCCCCCTGCCAATCCCCCCCCCCCCCAGGCCTACTGACCTAAAATGACGCGTTTGTGCTTAAATGGACATGATGTGATATTGCACTTTTGAAATGCATAACAGCACTTTATTAAGATTATGCTGGATTATTGCACCATGGCACTTTACCTACCATACCTACTGACGTGCTGTGTTGGTAGCTTTCTTTTCTAGATGAATTGCACGTCAACACATATTGGGTTTTTTAAATGTTCGTTTATGCTGTTTTTATGGTTGTATGCTGTTTTAGTCTGGGTCTTTTATGTTTTTAGATAGGCTTGATGTTTTATGTTTTTATGTTACACTGCTAGTGACTGGGGGGAACGATATTTCATTCTTGTATGTATGTAAGTACATGGAGAGAGTGACAAATAAAGATTCATTCATTCATTCACATGGGTGGTGTGCCTCCTTCCCCTCCTAGCCGTACCTTGGGTTGGCTCTCACAGGGTCCGTAGGCTCGCCATCAGTTCCAGATGCATGACACAGTGCCCAGCCAGCCTCATCCCTCTCTCCCGGACCTTGTCCGAGACCAGCGGGAGGCCGCTGTAGGAGGTCCACGTTTCTTACAGTATGTGGTCCTTCCTGTGTTAGGGAGGACCACATACAGGCCAGACTAATATCACTGCGTCAATATTTGTCTGGAATCTCTGTGTGGAACCTGCACTTCCGAGGGGTGAAATTCAAAAAATGCCTCTGGTGATAAGCCCGCCCAATTTTTGCATACTGGGCCCTGATTGGTCCCTCAGAACTTCGGAGGGAGAGAAATCCAATCTCTATTGAGAGGGGCCAGACCTAATCTGCCGAGGGCTATTTTTTTTTTTTGCATTGGCAGATTCGTCGGGAACCAGGCTACTCCTGTGTGACCAAAGTTTAGCATTCGTGGCAGTCCCTATGGGCTGAAATTAAATCACTTTTGGCGCTGCCTCGAGACATGCGATTCAAATTTGGGGTTGATTGGAAATTTCGTGAGACATCACTTGTTGTAGCTGACACATTGTGACGAGTCGTATAAAGCGATCATGAACATATTAGAAGCGTAGCATTTTACACAAGTCTACATACACAGATCCGTGGCTCTCATGTCTGTAGCAATGACATGTGATCTGCTTTTCTTCCTTCCAACCGGCGAGGTTTCTGTTTGTCATCAATTACTGGCTGTCGTTCTTTCACATCATATAAGACACTGAGTTGGAGTGCAAGATGTCAGATAGGACCTTGACTTCCTCAACCTGAAACAGACAAAAAAACGGCATTTCTTTCACTGTCATGGAGGCTAAATTCCACTGACAATGTATGTAAAACCGAACACGCAGGGACCGGGGGAATTTATCTGGTGTTTATAGGCACCAGTTTAAGTTATAAAATTGCTAACCTATTGGGACGAAGAGCATGCTCTCAAGACCACCTCATCACACTAAATATCCTCTGTGGCTCTCGGCACCGTGCTCACTGCTTTCAGCAACCAAATCCAGCATGGAGCCACTGCTTCTGCAAAGCACTAGATTTCTTTTACTTTTTTTTTTTTTTTTTTTTAACTAAACAGGCTAAAATAAAGGAAGCATTTATTCAGCGATCACTTCTCTCTCCTCAGCCATTCCACCCCCCCCCCCCCCCCCCCCTCTTTCCTTGTCTGTGGCAATGGAACAGTCACTATATTTTCGCCAAAGCTTGGCGCAGGGATGCAGCCAGCCAGGCTCCCTGGACTCCACCAAGGACTTTGGCCTCAGCCAGCCTCCACTGACTGCACCTTGAGTATCCCGTGCAGAGAGCCCAGGCCAGAACAGCTCTGCTGACGTTTTCTTAATGGTAAGCCTGATTTACTCAAGGGCAGTGATTCTTAACCTTTTATATTTCTAGGACCCCCAATTTTATTTAAAACAATTATTATCTCTGGGACCCTACTCTACACTATTAATTTAACTCTGAGAGCGTACAAATGGAACCTCGGTTCCATTTCTAACCCTTGTGGATACAGTTACAGACCCCCAAGGATCCATCTTGTTTCTAACGATCAGTCATTTAGCTGGGGACGACCCTCAAGGCCCGTGGGGGTCCCCAGACCCCCAAATTGACACTTATTAGCCCGCGGACCCCCATTTGAAAAGATATGCCTCAGGGACCCCCATAAGAGAAGATTTTTACGTCTCTAGCAGTGATTCTCAACATTTTAATTTCAAGGACCCCCAGTTTGACATGCATTAGGGCTACAGACCCCCATTTAATGGCATTTCTATCACTTGGACCGCAATTTCTATTGTAAAATCTATGTCAATTTAACTCTGAGAGTCACTCTCAGAGTTACAGACCCATAAGGGTCCAATTGGTGCCTAATCTATCATTTAGCTGGGGACCCCCTGGAACTCCCTCAAGGACCCCTGGGGGCTGCGAATTAGCTTGCACTGTCCATTTGCTACAGAATCAAACTGAGCAGGAGGAGGCAAATATTTGCGTACACTTCGTTGAATGTCGAACAACACCATTGTGCAATGGAGTGTAAATAAAGAGATCATTTATAGACATGGCGGCGCAAAAGGTGGTCACACACCAGTGGTGGAAAGTAACTAAGTACATTTACTTAAGAGGTATTTGTACTTTACTTGAGTTTTTCCAATTTCCAATACTTTTACTTCTACTCCACCACATCTCAGAGGCAAATATTGTACTTTTACTCCACTACAATTATTTGAAAACTTTAGTTACTAGTTACTTTTCAGATATAAATGATGATATTATGAAACATACATTAACCACTTTAGCCCTATTTCATACGTAGGCTATTTGAAAATAGCCGATCTACAAGCTCACAACTTGTGAGCTTGTAGATCTGCTATTTTCAAACATTTTTGTACTTTCACTTTTGGTACTCTATGTATATTTTGATGCCAATACATTTGTCCTTTTGATCAAGGAAATTTGGAATTCTGGACTTTTACTTCTAACAGCGTATTTCTATATTGCAGTATTGATACCTTTACTTAAGTCAAGAATTTGAGTACTTTTTCCACCACTGTCACACACAAACACACTCGGTTCATTCAAGGGAGCTCCAGTTGGAGCGTTTGAGTGGTGAGTGTTGTTTCTGTAAGTGACAGTCAGTCATATCTGATCCAAGCCTTGTACACATGGTTCTGTCTGTGGGTTTTATAAATATTCAACCAATGAAAAGTATTAACAAGACCATGTGAATAAATCATCATGATCATAACAACATTGGATCCATTGGAACACAAAGTATTTTTTTCCTTTTCCTGAAAAGCAACCGTTTTGGACATACAAGGTTTCCACCCAACAGTGACGATGTTAACACATTAAGACCGGGAACACATTTGTGTCATTTTAAGATTTTTTTGGCTATTCAAAAATAGCAGATCTTCAAGCTCATAGCGTGGCACAGAGTGCCGCGCTATGAGCTTGTAGATCTGCAATTTGTATGAAAAATCGTGGAAACTTTGTGCAAATCTTTGAATACATGTTTTAAAACAATCTGTGCTTCTGGGGGTCCCTGGAACAACATATTTTGAGATGGCGGTCCGCGGTCAAATACACATCATTTTGGGTGGTCCTACACATAGAAAAGTTTGAGAACCACTCATATAGCAACATACGTTTTTCAGAAAACTGTTAGGATTTAAAAGACATTTGCAGAATCCCCCAGAAGCACAGATTTGAGTTACAAATATGTGCTTTAAAAAAATATATATATATTCAAAGATTTGCACACATTTTTCAAGATTTTTCGAAAAATAGCAGATCTACAAGCTCATAGCACAGCACCGATCTGCTATTTTTGAATAGCCAAGGAAATCTAAAAATGACACAGATTCTTTCCGGTCTAAATGGGTTAAAGGCTCTGTAGCCTGCTCGCCTCCCTCTTCCACATCCCACTTTCTCCTCTCCGTTCTGCATCCTGATTCCCAAGCATCCTGGCGCCACCAGTAAGGAGTGATTTTTCTCTTCCTCTTCCCTGACACAGCCAAGGCCCCTCACTAAGAGCCTATGAAGCAAAGCATTGTAACAGATACCAATGGGCAGTAGGTTCAAAGTTCTCTCTCTCTCTCTCTCTCTCTCTCTCTCTCTCTCTCTCTCTCTCTCACACACTCATTTTTTATCAAGTATTTTTTTAGAGAACAGCTCTACTGAGAATAATGCTCCCTGTGTGCGCTCGCGCGTACGTGAGTGCGTGCGCGTGACAGTGATGTAAAAAGTAGTCACATGTTTTACTTAAGTAAAATAATCAATATTGCAATGTAGAAATACTCTGTTACAAGTCCGGAATTCAAAATTGACTAGTACAAAAGTATTGGCATCAAAATGTATAAAAACTTTTGAAAATAGACGATCTACAAGCTCACAATGCGTCACATTGCGACGCATTGTGAGCTTGTAGATCTGCTATTTTAGCCTCAGTTTAAATAGGGCTGAAGTGGTTACTGTATGTTTTTTGTAATAATAATCCAAATCTACAAAGTAACTACTGTAGTAACTAAAGTTTTGTAATAATTGTAGTGGAGTAAAAGTACAATATTTTCCTCTGAGATGTAGTGGAGTAGAAGTAAAAGTATGACATTTTTGAAATACTCCAGTAAAGTAAAAAATACCTAAAAATTGTACTTAAGTACAGCCCTTGAGTAAATGTACTTAGTTACTTTCCACCACTGGTGTGTGCGTGTGTGTGTGTGTGTGTGTGTGTGTGTGTGTGTGTGTGTGTGTGTGTGTGTGTGTGTCCGGTCTACCACTTGTACCACTGTTCTGGTGTGTCTAGAGAAGCTGACAGCCTTTTTCGTCGAGACAATAATTTAGATGAAACGGGGCCAGTGCCTTGGCTGTAGGTGTGGAGGGGTCCAGCTATCGTCAGCCTCATCAAGACCGCTTGGCTACGCTGGACGGGTCATAAAAAGAACAGCAATAATAAACTCTGTGTAGCACTTTTGGAGAACAAGGGATGCAAAGTGCTTAACAATCAGTAAAAGAGAGAGAAGGGGGGGGGGGGGGAATAATGACATACAGTATAACAAACCAGAAAAGAAAATACAGAAGTGAATAAAAACACATTACATAGAACATTTGTCTGTAGAAGCACGCTTTTGAAATTAGTTACAGTTAATGCACTTGGTCCTCAAAGTGGGGCCCGGCGACCCCCAGGGGTCCTTGAAGGGGTTCCCTGGCAAAAGTAGGTTAATATAGTATCAAAATCTGTTTAATCACTTTAACCGGCTATTTAAAAAACACGAGGAGAAAAAAAAAGAAACATTTTAACAACACCAATCTTGTATGGGGGGTCCCTGGCACAAAATATTTTCAAATGGGGGTCTACGGCTAAATACATATTCATTCGGGAGTCTTTGACATTAAAAAAGTTTGAGAACCAGTGAGTTAGAGAAGGGATCGACTCTGAGTAGATGTTCCACTTACATAACACTAACTACATAACACTGTTTTATGTAAGCGTTTAACCCGCTGTTGTTGATTACGTGCTGTTCCATCTGGACGCTTATGACCCTACATGCCCTTCTACACTGCACAATCTGTATTATGAAAATACAACTTTCATCTGCATTATATGCTTTGGAGATTGCTTCGGAAAATTCATCTAGATTTCCTCTGCTGTGATAAACATACTGATTTTCAAGTGTAGTTTAAAGAGCATGAACTTTACAGTAAGTCAGTAAACTAAGCTAAATAGTCACATAAGTAGAGTGAACAATGTAGCGCCTCAAAGAAACTAGGACACCAGGCAAACATTAAACCTAGCATCTGTCTAAACAACATACTATCTAAATAAAACATTTAACATTGGTGGTCGAGAAAAAAAACTAATCTAAACATCAAAAACATGAGAACGAGTGACCAAGCCAAGGTACAGTATATATCTGCATAACTAGCATCTATCGAACAAAGGTGACAAGAAGGGATACAAGGAGAGATGAGTGCTAGGGGGTTAGGTGGAGTGTGAGGTCGGTCTTCAGACTATGAAAATTGGGAGTGAGTCTGCAGTTCTGACTGCAATGGGGAGTTTATTCCACCGTTTGGGAGCCAGGAGATAGAAGAGTCTAGGACGTGTTGTGTAGGGTTGGATCAGGCCTGGCAGGTATGGGGGTGGCATGCCTTTTATTGCTTTGTACACTCACCAACACCAGTGTTTTGTACTGGAATCAATTGGAAGCCAATGAAGGGAATGGAATGGGGCGAGACGTGAAACCTTTTGTAGGTTGAATACAGGCGTGCTGCAACATTCTGGATCACTTGGAGGGGCTTAGAAGCCAATAAGGATGGGTGTAATTACAAACCAGTTTACCATCTATTTTCCATGGATCTGAGTCAGTATCATGTCAGTATCATGGTCTGTATCATGTCAGTATCATGTCAGTATCATGTCAGTATCATGGTCAGTATCATGGTCAGTATCATGTCAGTATCATGGTCACATGGCGCTCCCCTAAAGTTAGTGTCGAAGTGTCCTTGAGCAAGACACTGAACCCCTAATTGCTCCCGATGAGCAGGTTGGTGCCTTGCATGGTTTCCTCCGCCATCGGTTTATGAATGTGTGTGTGAATGGGTGAATGGCACAATCAATGTAAAGCACTTTGGATAAAAGCGCTATATAAATGCACCATTTACCATTTTTACCATTTACCATGGTCAGTATCATGTCAGTATCATGGTCAGTATCATGGTCAGTATCATGTCAGTATCATGTCAGTATCATGGTCAGTATCATGTCAGTATCATGTCACTATCATGGTCAGTATCATGGCCAGTATCATGTCAGTATCATGGTCAGTATCATGGTCAGTATCATGGCCAGTATCATGTCAGTATCATGGCCAGTATCATGTTAGTATCATGGTCAGTATCATGTCAGTATCATGTCCGCATAATGTCAGTATCATGGTCAGTATCATGTCAGTATCATGGTCAGTAGCATGGTCAGTAGCATGGTCAGTATCATGTCAGTATCATGTCAGTATCATGTCAGTATCATGGTCAGTATCATGTCAGTATCATGTCAGTATCATGTCAGTATCATGGTCAGTATCATGGTCAGTATCATGTCAGTATCATGTCAGTATCATGGTCAGTATCATGTCAGTATCATGTCAGTATCATGGTCAGTATCATGGTCAGTATCATGTCAGTATCATGTCAGTATCATGGTCAGTATCATGGTCAGTATCATGGCCAGTATCATGTCAGTATCATGGTCAGTATCATGTCAGTATCATGTCAGTATAATGTCAGTATCATGGTCAGTATCATGTCAGTATCATGTCAGTAGCATGGTCAGTAGCATGGTCAGTATCATGTCAGTATCATGTCAGTATCATGTCAGTATCATGGTCAGTAGCATGGTCAGTATCATGGTCAGTATCATGGTCAGTAGCATGGTCAGTAGCATGGTCAGTAGCATGGTCAGTATCATGTCAGTATCATGTCAGTATCATGGTCAGTATCATGTCAGTATCATGGTCAGTATCATTTCAGTATCATGTCAGTATCATGGTCCAAGAAAACACCTCACACCCCAGCTCACCCCACAACCCACAGTATTTGAGCAGCACAGTAAATTAAATATTGTATTTCTTTGTTTATTTTTTTCTTACTTTTTTCAGCAACTTCCAACAATTAACTAGTAGCTTAAACCTGAAAAGACAGCAAACGATCCTTTCATTATTTGGAACAGCTAAAAACGGTATGAGAGAAAACAGCTCTCCATGTGCCCAGACAGAGGCACACAGTTAAAAGGCCCTAATTACACTCACTGTGACCAATCACTCAATACAGACTGGGGGGAGTCAACAGATATGGCTGGAAAGTATTGCTCTTCCAACTACATTTATAACAATTTTAAAAGTATTTTTTTTTACTTCAGAAGTGAACACTTTAACAACATTACTGGGAAAACTACAGAAATGTTTTATTAATATTTAATATCCAATATTTCACATTATAAACAATATCACTAATTTTCCCTCACAATTCAAGTCAGCGGTTCTAAAAGTGGGGACCGGGGACCTCCAGGGGTCCTTGAGGGGGTTCCAAGGAGTCCCCAGCAAAATGAGGAAGCTCTATTCAAACTTTACACACTCACAATGCATCACACTGTGAGCTGGTAGATCTGCAATTCTTTTTGAGAAATGTTTACTAACCTTGAAAAAGTCTTTTATTGAGGTACCTTGCACAAATGGGAGTCCACGGCCAAATACACAGTATGACATTTTTGGGGCCATTGATATGAAAATGCAAGAGAACCACTGGTTTAAGTCCTACTGGACTTTAGCCTACATTAAGATAGTAATATACAAATAAATGTGCAATGTCACCCTGAATTAAAGTAATTGGAGCAAAAATGCAAATATGCACCGAAGCAATATCATATGCTGAGACATGTCCGGGACAGCAGGAAAACAACTGGCACGTTCTGCGACCGTCTTCAGCCCTGGAAAATAGCACGGTGCTCCATTTAAAGACAAATATAACAAACAGACGAAGAGCAGCTCCGGAAGACAACGTAATAGGAGGATTATAGCAAATAAGCCACACGAAAGACCAGCCAAAATAACAGAACAACACGGGAAAGTTACAGAGGGGGAAAAGTAGTTATTTTTAATGACAAATTTGAACCAAATGCTTATGGGTGAGGAGGAACAATCAGAAGCAGATTTTGAAGTCAACACGAATGGCCAAGATATAACAGAGAGCAGGCAATTTGGAAGATGAGACCAAGTCAGGCCAGCCTGCCCTGGGTACATGAGGACCAGAGTCGAGAGAAATCACTACAGCTAGACCGATATATCGGTTTGGCTGATGTATCGGCCATTATGAGACTTTAAAAAAAAAAACACATCAGTATCGGCAACTGTGCACCCGCTTCGAATGTTATAAGCACATTAAATGGCCGTTATCAGCTGTAATCAGGACCATAGATCTGAGTCAGTACTGACCTGCTCTCCTATACTCAATGGCCCCCATAGGTAGTTATCATCCATTCATTCCTCTGACCATGGCTTGTTTCCCACAGTATGCCCGTACTACTGTTTTCGGCGGTTATAATCGGATCTATTGTGGAATATGCAATATTTTATGATAGTGCAGCATTATAATTGTCTCCGCCAGGCCGAAAGTGTGGCCGAGACTAAGTCTTCGCACCTGTCCGTGTGTGTGTACCCGTCCGTTCGATCATCGTGAAACTTTGCATACACACACCTTGGAGGCCAAGTAAAAGCCTCTGCCCACACCGACCCGAATTTTTCAGATCCCATTGGCTAAGACTGCCATGGGTAGGCAACGCGGCCTGGCGGAGACCTGTGCTCCGAGGAGCACACTTTTCTAGTTTGTTTTGATTCTTGTTTTGATGTTTTGATTATTTGTATTTTATTTCAACAATCTTCGTCACAGATATGATACGCTGGGAGCTTGTAGATTGGCTATATTATACGTATATAAATCAGGCTTAAAAGCACATCCGTGCCTCTTGGTGTATGTTCAATAATAGCCCGAAACTGTCACGGTCTGAGTCAGGGCAGAATGTAGGACCCATGGGCAGGAGAGACAGAACAGGTCGGTTTAAAGGGTTTATTAACTCAAAAGGTACTGGTAGGAATACAAACAAGGGACTGAACTCATGATCAAACTGCACGCAACATAAGACAATGAACAAGCGAGGGCAAAGTGCAAACACAGGGATTAAATAGTCAGGGAAATAATAAGACACAGGTGAACTCAACAGACAATCAACACTGGGATAGGCTGGGGGACTAAGAGGACACAGGAGGAGAACACTAGTAATCAACAGGGAGGTGAGACAAGACAAGACAGGTAACAGTAACTAAGCAGAACAGGAAATAATACTACAAAATAAAATGTACGCAAAAGCAGGGCAACAACAACAGAGTAACAGAACACAAAAGGAACGATACAACAGAAGCCCTAATAAGTCCACGACCTTATAAGGGCAGAAAAGGTCCAAGGGCTGAGAAATACAGTCAAAGTCCACGGCCCGAGGAGCGGACCGTGACAGAAACGGCTAATGTTATTTATTGCACTGAAGCTGCACTGTCTTGTTTTGAAGACGCATAATATGCAATAGGACTGGGATTTGCCTACAGCCTCACGTTACAGAGGCCACGATATACTACGTATCGTGATTCGTGATACACGTTGATTTTGAATAATCTACAGAATTTACTACAAGAGCTCTTTAGTATTCTGTATAACAGCAAAGGCAAAGCCTTATGTATTGCAAAACATTTAAACACTTACATTTCAGGCCCACATAGAGCTTTAAAGTAAAACGTAACTTTTTTTATTCCCAGAGTTCTTATTAATAAATGCAAATAAAACGTACACACACACAGACAGACAGACAGACAGACAGACAGACAGACAGACAGACAGACAGACAGACAGACAGACAGACCAGACCAGACCAGACCAGACCAGACCAGACCAGACCACACCACACCACACCACACCACACCACACCACACCACACCACACCACACCACACCACACACACACACACACACACACACACACACACACACACACACAAAACTCCATCCATGGGAACAAGAAGTTCTCTTTTTAAAGGTTGCTTAAGGTTGTGTTCAATCAGTCATTGAACACAGCCCTTTCAGTCAGCCAAACAGGGCAGCTGGAATCTTGGCTAAAAGAGGACCACTAGATAAAGTAAATGTTTTTAGACTCAGAGCATATATTTTCTCAAGATATAACCATATATGATAATAATAATAATAACATTATGTTAAACATATACATTTTCTGTTGCAAAATTAACAGATAGATGTTTTTCATACACTACAAGACCTGCAACACCTAGGCTGGTAGTTGCAATGCACAGTGTAGTGTGTGCCACCATTTTGTTTGTAGTTGTAATGTAGTTATAATTATGTTATGACCCTTAGTCTAGGGGTATAAAGGCCGTAACACTTTGTTACGGGGACAGAGCTCTGCTCTGTACACGTATTGTTATTGGCAGTATTCTGTCACTTCTTCTTCTTCTTCTTCTTCTTCTTCTTCTGCCACTTTTCGCAGTTCTGGCTGAACCGTGCAGTCGCTTTTTACGAAACTCGGCCATATGGTAGATGGTCATGAAAAACGATCAAAAAATAATTCTCACAATCTTTCGTCCAAAGGTGGCGCTATAGCACTCAATTGAAAATGCCAACTTTGACCAGGTACAACTCATGCCCTGTTTGACCTACAGCCATGAAACTTGGATACACATATGCGTCTCCTCATGCTGAACAACTTTCACACTCTGACTTTTGACCTCTGACCTTTAGATCTCCCACCATTTTGAATTATATGAAAAACAGTCATTGGCTCCTAACTTCTGCATTTTTTCACTTATGGAAAATCCGTTGGAAATTTTTGTAGAAAGTGGTCCAAAGTTCAAGTGTGAAACGTTTCGTGCAGATTGCTCAAAAATCCCAGGAGGAGATAGATTTTAACTATTACAGTTTTATGAAAATTATTCATCTGTGCCTAAAACATACATGCAGACTCACATTTCTTTGAAACTTTGCAGAAATGTACAGGGTCATTCCAAATATCACTGAAACCAATCTTACTCCAATTGGCCAAAAGGGGGCGCTATAGCAATTTTTTGAAAAGGAAGACTTTAAACAGGCATAAGTCATGCCTCGTTTGGCCGAAAGTCGTGAAACTTGCTTACACATGTGCCTTGACTCATGAGGAACACACGTATCGATTTGACCATTAAGCTCCGCCCTTAGATTTTCCGCAATTTTGAGCAGTTTGAAAAATACTTGTTTTTGCCAGTTCTGGCTTAACCGTGCATACGCTTTTTACGAAACTCGGCCATATGGTAGATGCTCATGAAAAACTACCAAGAAATAATTCTCACACTCATTCGTCAAAGGGTGGCGCTATAGCACTCAATTGAAAGTGCCAACTTTGAACAGGTACAACTCATGCCCTGTTTGACCTACAACCATGAAACTTCGATACACACATGCGTCTCTTCATGCCCGACAACTTTCGTGGTCTGACTTTTGACCTCTGACCTTTAGATCGCCCACCATTTTGAATTATATGAAAAACAGTCATTGGCTCCTAACTTCTGCATTTTTTCACTTATGGAAAATCCGTTGGAAATTTTTGTAGGCAGTGGTCCAAAGTTCATGTGTAAAATGTTTCGTGCAGATTGCTCAAAAATCCCAGGAGGAGATAGATTTTAACTATTATTACAGTTTTATGAAAATTATTCATCTGTGCCTAAAACATACATGCAGACTCACATTTCTTTGAAACTTGGCAGAAATGTACAGGGTCATTCCAAATATCACTGAAACCAATCTCACTCCAATTGGCCAAAAGGGGGCGCTATAGCAATCTTTTGAAAATGCAGACTTTAAACAGGCATAAGTCATGCCTCGTTTGGCCGAAAGTCGTGAAACTTGCTTACACATGCGCCTTGACTCATGAGGAACACATCTATCGCTTTGACCAGTAAGCTCCGCCCTTAGATTGTCCGCAATTTTGAGCAGTTTGAAAAACACTTAAACCCAGGATTTTCAGCTATTTGCGTGAAACTGTATCATCTGTGTGATCTCCTTTTTCACAGTTACTTATCTGTTGGGCCAATGGCGTCTCCCTTAAATGAAGGCCTCACAATCTCAGGGTCGCCAGTTCAAGCCTCACTTGATGCAGACTTAATTTAAGTTGAATTGCAAACAACATGACTGTATCATTGAATACATGTGCAACTGTTAAAGGTAATGATGAAATGCTTCTTGGAGAGAGTATGTTTTTGCAATGTATGACAAACTTCATTGTGAAAATAACCGATCTACAATCTCAAAACTTTTCAGATAGCAACATGTTTCTGAGCTTGTAGATCGGCTGCTTTCACTGGTTCACTTTTATCTTCAACAGATGACCTCAGCCTGGACAAAGCTATAGCCCTATAGGTAGTGTCTCAGCCTGTGAATCCAAAGGTCGAGAGTTTGATTCCTGTCAATGGCAATAGGTTGAGATGTCAATGGGTGAGGTTTTTCACCTGGGATTGCCCCCCTGCGTCCTATATATGACCACCTCAGCTGGGTTGGGCTGAAAAGAATATTCGCCTGTTGGAATCATTTGCTTTGTCTCAATTTCAATCTATTCCCTTTCCATGTCTTATTGTGCTATTATTGCACTTTGCTTTTTGTCTGTCTGTCTGTGGGTGGGTCATTCCACTTTTCAATTGCATTGCACAAAACATAACTGCATCAAATAATGCATGTGCAATTGTTAAAGATAACATGAAATGCTAATTTGAGAGTATTTCATGTTAAAGATAACATGAAATGCTTATTCAAAAGTATTGTTGTCAAAACTCTCTCTCTCTTCAATCTATTCCGTTTCCATGTCTCTCTCTCTCTCTATTCACTGGCCCCGTATTATCGCTGCTTGCAGCTATATTTTGTAGTTGTTTTTATGTGAAATTCTCACCAGGAACCTTGCAAGCTGATAATACGTTTTATTCTTCTTCTTCTTGTTTTTCCAGGTTTTGACCAAATTCAGTGGTTCTCCCTATTGGTTTGGTAAAAACAAAAGGTATGAAAAAAGAGCTTTCCAAAACTGTTGACGCCATGTCTCTAGCACATTTTGTTGCTGACTTATAACTCCTCAAAGATGTTTCAGGGTCAAGGTTCAAAAGGCACCCATAATGAGTAGGAACCAGCCACAACATTCACATTGAAATATGTTACTCAGTAGATCAAAACCTTTCGTATGATGTCACTGTTGTCCTAATTTCCATCTTCCTCCCCGCCAAGGCTCTGTCAAGGCATACTCAGAGCATTTCAGAGCCAAGCTAGATAAAATCAGTCAAACATGTTTGAAAGGGTATTTAGTGGCCAAATGTGTTCAAGATATTAATGTGTACCTTATCCACAGTCATCCATTACAATTTAGACCCCATTTCCCCCATAAAGTACATAATGTTTCATTGTTTCATGTACATGAAACTTTATGTCAAATAATGGCTGATATATCGGCCAAAGCGATATATCGGTCTGGCTCTAGTCGTTTACAATGTGCCAGATGCCTGCTCTTTTCACACACAGTGTGTTCCTCGCTAACATCCATTTCATACAATTATCACGTTGGCATAATGCACTCCACAAGAGGCTTAGCGAGACAAGCATGTTTTTGTATGGCTTATGTCAAACAACCCGGTAAATAAGTCATCACACAACATCAGCAGAGATATCGATCAAACGCAGCAACACAGCCTATTTGTTGTATTCAAACCAGAGTGTAGGATGGCCTGAGGTGAAAGCGGCAGATGAGTCTGCCTTGAAAAACGGTAATTAGGGAAAGATCCGGGACTGGATGGGATGGGGGCGTACTCGCACACTGAGAGGAACCAGACTCCACACAGAGAGAGAGAGAGAGAGAGAGAGAGAGAGGGGGGGGGGGGTTTGAGAAAGAGAGAGAGTTTATCCTCCTCATGTCATTGTCTCAGGCCATTGGTACAGTACAGCACATCAGGCTGATAAAACAGCTTGTGACATGTCACACAGACTGTGTTTCCAAGTCGAACCATGGAAAAATATGATTGTCCTTTGGCAGCTACCGTAGCGCTCTGTCTCTTTATTCTACTGTCAGCGAATACGCTCCGTGACAAGAACGTGCAAAGGCCTGCCATTTCCCTGTCCGACCACCACACACATGCACGCGCACGCGCACACGCACACGCACACACACACACCCAGTGCACGCACGCACGCACGCACGCACGCACGCACGCACGCACGCACGCACGCACGCACGCACGCACGCACGCACGCACGCACGCACACACACACACACACACACACACACACACACACACACACACACACACACACACACACCTCATTAATAAATCAAGGCAAATTCTTTCCATCCACAACTAACACATTTCAAACACGGATCTGCTGCTCAAATTATGAATAGCTATCAAAACCTGTCACCGCAACTTTGCCGATTTCCGATAGATGGCAGAGCTGATGGAGATTTGTAGTCAGGCGTATCGCATTAAGAACGTCTGTCCAGCATCTCTCCTGACAACGCCATTGTTGTATTTTCACACTAGCACACTTTTCTCCCCTCGTAGCCCTTCTTCTCACCGTTGTTCAACAGACACTAGTTCATTGTGCAGATATATCTTGGTCACTTGTTCTCATGTTTTTGTCATTTTCTTTTCTTGATCACCAATGTTAAGAATGCTATTTTGTTGTTTGGACAGATGCTATAGGTTCATTGTTTACCTGCTATCCTAGTTTATTGAGGCGTTACATCTCACTGCACTCGTATGTTTATTGACTAGAATTCTAAACTGAAACAGAAAAAATAAAAAGCATTGGTAAAAGTGACAAAAACAGAGAAACAGACTCAGTATTTCACATCACTATATGGTTTGTGTTCAATACCAGACTCACACCACATAATAAACCAAACATAAATGTTGCGCCCCATTGACTTTCCTGCACTGACAGATGCCTCTGCCGAATCCCCCCCCCCCCCCCCCCCCCCCGCCCACCGTTATGGCAGTGCAGCGATGCCGACACTGCCGCGGGACAAGGGACCACCGCGGCTACGCTGGGCTGTCACACGCTGAGAAGAGGCAGGGAGCACGTCGGCTGCGCCGGGCCAGCCGTGCAGGTGTTTCTCTTCTGGCCACCTACAACTCGGGTGACCCAGGATTGGCCCTGGAGCAAGTGCCAACAAGTCTCCTGGCAGGATTAGACATTTGCCGGCCGCACTGCTCCTGCATGCACCCTGCCTCCCTCCCTCCCTGCCTCCCTCCTTCCCTCCTTCCCTCCTTCCCTCCCTGCCTGCCTGCCTGCCTGCCTGCCTGCCTGCCCCTCAACTCCACTACCCCCTGACTCCAACTTGCTCAATACTGCAGTGGTTCTCAAACTTTTTTCATGTCAAGGACCCCCAAATTGATACTTATTAGCCCGCGGACCCCCATTTCAAAAGATATGCCAGGGACCCCCATAAGAGAAGATTTTTTATGGCTCTAGCAGTGATTCTCAACCATTTTAATTTCAAGGACCCCCAGTTTGACATGCATTAGGGCTACGGACCCCCATTTAATGGCATTTCTATCTCTGGGACCCCGATTCATATTGTAAAATCAACTCTGAGAGTGTACAAATGGAACCAAATGGACCCGTTAGGGTCCATTTGGTTCCATTTGTACACTCTCAGAGTTACAGACCCATAAGGGTCCATTTGGTTCCTATAAATCATTTAGCTGGGGACCCCCTGGTATCCCCTCAAGTACCCCCGCGGGTCCCCGGACCCCACTTTGAGAACCAATGCAATACTGTATAGGAGTTGTTTTCAAATAGGGGGCCACAGCCGCCAAGGGGCCAATTGGAAAGGAGAGGACAATGAAAAAATACATGTCTAGCACCTGCTATAAATGAACCTCAAATGGCCATGACTAATACATCAGCAAACAAAACCAAACAGGCTAAAATAAGTGGGAAAACAGTGGCTGGACTGGTCCCTTTAAGGAAACAGACAAAGCACATTAGTATAGTTGCCAGCCCCAATACTGTATTCAATCATCATTGCTTTGCAGTGACACACCAACTCCTGCAGCACAACAATGCAAGGAGCGCGGGAGAATTCTAGCACCACAGGTACAAAAAAGAAGACTATGATATATATTACAAAGCTACATACAGTATATTAAAATAAACAAGGGGACACATTTTACCAGTATCTCCAGGTCTCCACAGCAGTTTGTTGGAGGTCACTTCATTTGTAAACTGAAACATATAAATGTAATTTTAAAATGATGATGTTCGACACAAACATCCATGTGCATAAACAAACAATATAGCCTAAACCAAACAGCCCCCGCTCCGCCCCGTCAACACAACATTACGAGCGACGGCCACTGCACTGGGGTTGCCAACCGTCCCGTATTAGCCGGGATTTCTGTTTGCGCACAACACAGCAGCGCGCGTGCATGTGTCCCGTTTCTCCAGTTCTGGATGTTGGCAACCCTACACTGCACTCTGGTTGGTTGGGGAAATGAAACACTTCCTATACCGGGTGCACCGACGCGCTGGTCCAGGCTTTTATTTTTTAGCAAAACTAAACAATAAAAGCCTGGAGATCGAGGCTAGCCTAAGCTTTCTTTCACCCTGCATGAGAGGGAGCTCATGTGCAGCAGAGTCTAAATGGCTCTCTACAGGGAGGAACTCACCTTTTATCACTTCCTAATTACTTCCTGGTCATGTGTGTAGGAGGTCATGGGCACAAATCACCTCGATTCCCACATAAACATATATAAATATATACTTAGTTGACCCCAAAGGGTCTACCCTAGGCCCCCTCCTTTTCCCCCTCCACACTATAAATATCTTTGCAGAAAATTGCCGACCTACAACGCGTTGTGAGCTTGTAGATTGGCTATTTTCGCCAAATGGTTGCCCCAGAATAGTGACACAAGGGTTTATGAGGTAAATTTATGTGTACAAATTGAACCTCCAAGTCCACGCTCTGGGCCCTATTTTGGCAACGTATGGCACAAGTCGCAGAGTGCAAGGCGCGAATTGCTTTGTAGGTTTGTCCACGGCAATTTTTGTTAGGCAACGTATTATTAGCGCACAAACACGAGCGTACAACGCTGCTGGGTGGTGTTAAGGCTCTGAATTAGTCGTGGGTGTGGTTTGGGCATTACATTAATTAAACCAATCGGAGTGTCGGGTCCCATCACCTTTAAGAACAGCTGCAACAGTTCATCATAGGGCATTATGGTATTTAAACAACGGATTTGGAGGCGCAAACTGCTGAAGAAAACTTTGAAAAAACTTTGCAAAGAATCTTTCACTATAAGGGGAGCAGCATTATTAATGTGATATAATGATGTCAGGAGACACAGGGGGAACAAAAGATTCATGTTTACCAAAACAGCACATGGAAAGGTGCCGTGCTGCTACTTTTATATCAAGGCCCTTTCTTAGATTTTATTGCCACATTTATCCATGTTTATTTCTTTGTATACTTGTTTTATTTTTGCTCAACTGATTTAGTTTTTATTGTTGTTACATGGTAATTGTTTTTTTCCCTTTCCATATGGCTGTATTTTATCTTGCTTTTGTAACTCTGATTCAAAACAAGCTTTATGAATAAAGGTTATTATAATTATGAAGAAATAGGTACTGCAAAGCTGACGTTTTTGGGGAGAGAAAAATACTTGACATAATACATTTATTTAACAGAAAAGATTTTTCGGGTGATTTCAACCACATCAGGGTATATGTGGACAGGGGTTTTTAACACTGAGTTTTATTTGTTTTAGTTTTTTACTATGTAACCACTTACAGTGCAGCACGTCACCCCGAAGTGGCACAGTGGAACAAATCCCCTCACCTCGAGCCCCCTTGCATCTGATTTAGTCCATGGTTTTGTTCTACAAAATCCCTATGGTGGAAATACCTCCACAATGAAAGTTCATCCATTGATGTGCAGCTGCATCATATACATACAGTGGACAAAGAAGAATGAGGGTGAATGCACACTTTATCAACAGTAAATGTGAATGAATAATGAAACACGCACGCACACGCACACGCACACGCACACACACACACACACACACACACACACACACACACACACACACACACACACACACACACACATACCCTCTCACACACACACAAACACACACGCTCACTGTGCGTGCATGCGCGCACGTACACACACACACATTCCATTTAGTGGTCTGTCTTTTGTCTTTGGAGTGGTCCACAGACTAGAATCATTACCAGACAAATCAAGGAACTCCAGCAACTGCCTTGCCGTTGCCAAGCGCTAACATGTGTTTTCCCTTCTCAGGACCAATGGTTTTTGCACATCCCTGGACAGTTGGAAAAGCTTGGCCTTCATCTTCAGAATGCCCGCAGAGCAACAATGTTCCACCACTCGTCTTGTAACCATGGCTTTGATCTCTCCGTCGCAGATGCCAGCGAGCGAGGTGGACGAGAGGAAGAGTACAGGGGGGGACCTCTGAGCTCGCAGCGATAACAAAACGGCCACCTTAGGGAAAGCGTTGCGTTGTGGAACCGATGTTTCATGTCTTTATACAGTACTATATACCAGGGTTGGATTTGCTGGGGGGGGGGGGTCCATGCCTCTGCTTTTGGTACCCCCCTCCTATGGTCATTAATTTTTATGGCCGTTGGGGATAGGTTGTTATCCCTGCTTCTGGTCAGACGGAATTGAATAATTGCATTTCCTTTTGGGAAATGTAGATGATATGTAATAATACCATATGATATGTTTGACATTTTTTTGTTGACTATTTCACAATTGAACAATCTAATGCAAATTGTGTGTTAACAAAATGCCCTCTCCCCCTCTCTGTTTTTTTTTTTTTTTTTTTTTTTTACAGTACAGTACAGAGCTTTCACCTCTGTACTGTATGCTATGACTGTACCATGCCATACAGTATCTTCCAAACTCCCGTATTTCTCAAATTTTACACTTTGGCTTTTTTGGCTGGGCTCAAGCTGCACATTCCCCGTGTACTTCCAAATAGAGCTCCATGCTTCTCCGCAAGGGAGCACTGACTTATTATTGGAAACTAGTGAGTAAGTATGAAGGTGGACCAAAAAAAAAAGAAAAGAAAAAAAGAAATAAACTGTAAGGCAAAACATTTCATTTGGTAGGGAATACAGCCCATTGGAATCAATCTTAAAAAAGACTGTGTCCAGACGTCAAGGGCAAATGGGTTATGTCTCATTACATTAAAAATACCCCAATCTCCCATTTTGTCCATTATTGTCCATTATTTATGGACTGGAGTGTGTCAAACATTCCGTTTCAGGGTTACAAGGTTTTTGCCCAGAAATCTAAACCGCTGTAAACAGACACCTGAAGCAGGCGTGCACGTCCCCTTTGCATGCTATGTTTTTTCCCTGTGCATTTACCGACCTACCGCCATGCTCTGTGACGCGTCATAATCAGCCTTCAACGAATGACGTGGACACGCATGGTGACAAGTCTTCAAGCTTTACTTAATAATATTAATAATATTCTCTAAACAGAGTAAACTGACATTAGAGACCAGCTGAAATGGCTTTTTGCGACCATATCGCGACACATTTCCTATAGTGAAACAGGGGCTGGGTGCATCTTGGCCAATCACAGCATTAAACCAGTGGAGTTTTCCACTGCAGTGTTTCCCACGTCCACAGAGCGTCCTATGGGATCTAAACTCTGTGCCGCGCACTGCAACAAGGCAGTGCTGAATGAAGTTTATGTTACTGCATTGCCTCTTTCTTATACCTTAAATGTTTTCACAAACATATTTCAGTGTGCTGTTTAAGTTTAAAACTAGATTGTTTTATGTTCCCATTAATCATGACTAGGGATATTCTCTAAAAGTGTGAAAAACATATATATTTTGTTCGTTTCAGCTGGTCTTTAATCATCCAGAGCACGAGGTGAATGTGTGGCAGAAACTGACTGTGAAAATGACGACAGGAACGGGGGGACGGGGGGGTACAGGATTTAAGTTCTTAATTAGGCCCCAGAAGTGGATTCTGTTTTCGCTCCGGGGAGAGAGAGAGAGAGAGACAGACAACAAAGTGGAGACCTGAGGCCCCGGTGTGCGGAGGTTCTTCTGGGAGTCCAGTCCAACAACCTCTCCTGACAGCTCTGTGGAGCGGAAGCCTCTTCTTTGGTGGGCTTGGCTCGGTCCGCAGAAGCGGGGCGGTGTTGTGCAAGAGGCACTGTATACCCGGTGGCTCTCGCACTTCAAAGCCCCCTGAGGTTGTTGTTGGAGAGACCTCAAGTGGAAGCATTCATGCCTTGATTTATACTCGGTTTGCGCGCCGTGCAGCGCACCAAAAAACATCAGACCTATAAGCTCACGACGCGTCAAGTCCGCGACACGTTGTGAGCTTGTAGGTGGGCTGTTTTCGGGGCATGCGACACCGCCGTGCCACGAAGTACGAAGCTGGGCTTCGGGGGTTTCAAGTGTGCTGGGGTCAGGGTCCACGCTCGCGCTCGGGTAGGCACTAATCAATGCAGGCATTACAAGCGCCCTGGAAAAATGAGGATGTTGGTTTAAAGATGGAAAGCTAAATGTCCTCTGAAAAATGTCAACAAGACAGTTAAGTGTGGCTCGTTAATCCTATCAACATGCGTGAAAGTGTGTGTTTGTACAGGTAATTGGCCTGAATTATTCAATTTGTCCGTTTTCAAAATGGTGTTTGGATAGCTAATTTGAGGAGGGCATTTTCCATTGAGGAGGAGAGACAACTCTGACTCGTAGGTGCAGAATTGTGGGCAAAATAGACCGGATCATCGCGAGGGGAAAAAACCTAAATGTAGTCTGTAAAATTCCTTGTAAGTAGTACAAATATACGTTAATTTAATCACTTAAAAGTGCGTGTGTGTTCTTCCTGGAGCACATGTTAAGTGCAGTTAAGTACAGGGGTGGAACTGATACATGTGTGGGAAACGTTTTGAAATAAAACTGTGCATTTAACAGGGCATTTACACTAACATATATATTCAAATATTTAATTAGTAATGTGTCATTCATTTTGCTGATTTGTTAATCATGTAAAAGTTAAATCTCTATATATATAAAGTCTATTCCATTCTAAAAAGAATAAGAATGCTTCTGTTAAGAGTCTGTCTGAAAAACTTGATGATCTATTTTCCATAGAGTACCACATCTGCTCTACATTGGATCCTCTGTGAGTGTGCGGTGAGTGTGTGTGTGTGTGTGTGTGTGTGTGTGTGTGTGTGTGTGTGTGTGTGTGTGTGTGTGTGTGTGTGTGACAGTGATATTTTTGACTCAATGCTATGCTCATAAATAGTCAATTTGACCAAATAGCTACAGTAACCAGTATAACCGTATCACATAATACTTCATTTAGCGATTCAGCCAAACAACTGACAGATGAAAGTTTAGCTATCGTTGCTGTCGGGTGGAAACCTTGTATGTCCAAAACTGTTCCTTTTCAGGAAATGGATCCAATGCAGTTATTTTTTGGTCAGAAGTTCTTGTTAATACTTTTCATCAGTGGTGTGCACAGGCATTTTGAGGGGCAGATGCTCAAGTAAATTATACTTTTTTTTGTTGACTTGGTCTGTTCTTTTTTCCCTCTACACCTATACCTCTTTGCCAAAAATAGCCGATCTACAAGCCCACAACGCCTCGCAGCGCGAGGCGTTGTGGGCTTGTAGATCTGCTATTTTTGGCTAAAGTTCTCCTCAGAAAAGGGATGCTAGGTTTCGAGTGGTTATGGTAAAAAGAAAAATCATATCACATAAAGATTTGGCAGACCCCCTGTAGTAACTCTGAGGACCCCCTAGGGGTCCCGGACCCCCTGTTGAAGACCCCTGCTGTAAACTGGGGGAAAAAAAACTGATGTTTTTTTTCATTTTTTTTTTCAAAAGGGCACTTCTGATCAAGAGGGCAAAGGGCAGATGCTCTAGCACCACCTAGAGTCTATCTGTGCACGTCCCTGCTTTTCATTAATAGTTCAGTATTTATAAAAACCCACAGACAGACTTAACCACGATCACTTTCATCCCCCCCCCCCACCTAAAATTGGGAAAATAGCCAATCTACAAGCTCACAACGTGATGCGTTGTGAGCTTGTACAAAGTAGTAGGATGTTAATTTCCCAAAAAAACTGTGGTGGAAAAAGTTCTCACATTTTTTACTTAAGTAAAAGTAACAGTACTGCAATGTAGAAATACTATGCTACAAGTAAAAGTCTGGTATTCAAAATGTACTTGAGTAAAAGTACAAAAGTATTGGCATCAAAATGCACTTAAAGTACCAAAAGAAGAAAGTACTCATTATGCTTTTCAAGTTTCAAGTTTTCAAATGTATAAAATGTATAAAAAAAATCTTTAAAAAAGAGCAGATCTACAAGCTCACAATGCATTGTGAGCTTGTAGATCGGCTAATTTCAAATGCCCGAAATCTATAGGGTTAATGAGTGTTTTGTAATTATAATCAAAAAGTAACTACGGCGGTAGTACTTGAGTACATGTGCTTAGTTACTTTACACCATTGGTTCTCAAAGTGGGGTCCGGGGACCCCCAGGGGTACTTGAGGGGGTTCCAGGGGGTACCCAGCAAAATATGTAAATATAGCATCAGAATAATTATTCAAAAATAGCAGATCTACAAGCCCATAGCGCAGCACCGAGTGCCGCGCTATGAGCTTGTAGATATTTTTGAAAAATCTTGAAGATTTGTGCAAATCTTTGAATATATATATTTTTAAAGCGAACATTTGTAACTCAAATCTTTGCTTCTGGGGGTCCCTGGAACAAAATATTTTTAGATGGGGGTCCGCCGCCAAATACATATCATTTTGGGGGTCCTTGACATGAAAAAGTTTGAGAACCACTGCTTTACACCACTGGGAAAAAAAACCCCATCAAAAGTACGGAGATACAAGGTTTCTGCAAAACCGACAGCAAAGCTATGTTAACGTGCTCAAATCAAAAGCATGTCCACTCACAGCTCCCGGGGGGGGGGGGGGTGTCATATCCTTCCAGCACCCACCTTTGCTGGGTTCGGTTCAAGCTGAACCTGGCAACCGGGACGCCTGCATCCTCACGAAAGTCACTAAGCAACGGGACGAAAACAGGAAGATCAACACGACTCCTGTCTGTGGGCAGAAGCTCCTTTACAGCAGCTATCTGGAGATGACAGCTGGGATCACGTCCCACCCGCGCCCACTGTGAAGCATGGAGGATTATGTAACAATCAGTGGTGGAAAGTAGCCAAGTGCATTTACTGTACTGCACCCCGAGTACAATTTTACTGAGTACTTACATGTTTCAACACTTTATCACTTCTCTACTCCATTACATCTCAAGGCGAATATTGTAATTTTTACTCCACTCAAATTATTTGGCATCCTCAGTTACAAGTTACTTGCAGATTTGGATTATTAATACAAAACATAACATTAACCACTTAAAGAGATAGTTCACCCCCAAATATATTTTTTTAGTTTTTGTCGCATTCAGCGCAGCGGTTCCGGTAGGAGACACAAAGAGTCTCCTTTGTGTCTCCTACCGGAACCACTGCCTACCGGTCCTCTGGTCATCAAATTATTGACTTAGTTAATGCGACAAAAACTAATTCAAGTCTCCATGGGGTGACTATTCGATAGAAAAATCCCTTTAAGTGATACTTTGGCTATTTGCTGAGAAGTCTGTCAAATTTGTATACACATTTTGATGTCATTACTTTTGTACTTTTACTCAATACAATCTTTGAATACATGCAGGTCTTTTAGCTGTATTTTTGTATTGTAGCATTGCTACTTTTATTTAAGTAAATACAATCTATCGGAGTACGTCTTCCACCAATGGTAACAATACTGACCATATCCAATTTTATGGACCCACAACTCGCTACAGCTGCAGGAGCTACTGTATATCGTCTCTGTCGGATGGAAATCTCTTACTGTACGTCCAAAACTGTTACTTTTCAGGATTCAAATTCAAAAAGTGGTAGATCTGCTACTTTTGATGCTGTTGTGTGACGCTGTAGTATGAGCAAGTATAGGGCGTTAATTTACGAAAAAACACAAAAAGTTAGAATATGGAGGTTTCTGCCCGACAGCAACAAAATAAAAGGAGGTCTATAATCTTATCAATCACAATGTTCTTTCCCCAGAAAAAAAGTGTTTGTGAAGTGCCTGCAAGTAGTGCTTGCTCTCTCTCCCACTCTGTCTCTCTCTCTCTCACACACACACACACACACACACACACACACACACACACACAGACACGCACACGCAAACGCACACGCACAGACACACACAGACACAGGCACAGGCGCACGCACACACACACACACACACACACACACACACACACACACACACAGACACGCACACACACACACACACACACACACACACACACACACACACACACACACACACACACACACACACACACACACACACACACACACACACACACACACACACACTCTCTCTCTCTCTCAGCAGATCAACAATCTCACAATGCGTTGCCATGTGACGTGGTACAGTATATGAGCTTTCGGTCAGCTACTGTATCTTCTTTTGGTAATATTTTTGTACTTTTAATCAAGTCAAATTAGTTCAAAAGTCAAACGATTAAATCACTTCCACCACTGTGTCGTGTTGGCTAGAGTGGCAGTTCTCAAAGTGAGGTCCGGGGACAGTGTTGCCAGATTCTGTGAGAGAAACAAGCAACCAGGTCTAGGAAAACCAGCCCAAAAGAAGCGACTATGGGACTATTTATATATTTAAAGTGCTCATGTGAGCACTTTAAAATATACATCAGCTATTTGAAAATAGCAGATCTACAAGCTCACAACGCGTCGCGATGCGACGCGTTGTGAGCTTGTAGATCGGCTATTTTCAAATCAAATCTTGCGGGGAAATTACAATAAGCCGATCTGGCAACCCTGTCCGGGGATCCCCAGGGGTTCTTGGTGGACTTCCAGGGAGTAGTTGATCACAATCAACTTCAACCACTTTATCCATTTATATGTTGGCTCACAACAGATCTACAAGCTTGTACATGATGATGTGAGTGGAGAAAGGCCAGACTTCTCAGGGCCATGGGGGGTTGCTGCTGGGTTTGGCACCTGCAGCTGGGGGCCAATAACCTGACACCCCCCCCCCCGCCCCAACAGGCAGCAGCGGCCACCAGTGTGCATGGGACCCCTGAGGGCTGTCACACTCCAACACAACCAGCCAGTAAAAGTACATGTTCAACCACTTAAAAACCCCCTATATACCGGGGTCCCCCAAGGCTTTTTTCCCCCCCTCTACACCAAATCTCTTCACCGAATGAATATAGCAGATCTCCAAGCTCACAATGTGTCGTTGTTGTGTGGTTAATTGGATGGTGTTGGTGTTGATGTCGTTTCACGCTCGGTGCCTTGAGCTCCTCTGGAATAGAAAGCTACTTCTGTCTGTCTGTCTGTCTCACCCTTCAGGTTCCAAAGCGGGGTTTGTCTTGGAGCGCCGCGGGACTGGTGTGTGTGTGTGTGTGTGTGTGTTTGTATTACTATACTCGCGAGGACCAAACGTTCTCACAAGTACTGTATAGTAGAATTTGAGGAATAGACGTCGTGAGGGCCATTTTCCTGGTCCTCGCAAGAAAATAATTTGTTTTATGGTAGATTTTTTGTTTAGAGATACGTTTACGATTAGAAAAAGGTTCAGGTTGGGATTAGGATTAGACATTTAGAGGTTAGGTTTAGGGGTCGGGTTGTAGATTTTTCCCATTTCATACTTAGTTGTGCGGCGATGGCGCACACCGTAAAATAGCCGATCTACAAGCTCACAACGTGTCGCAGCGCGACACGTTGTGAGCTTGTAGATCTGCTATTTTTCGGCTTTAGGCTTGCGGTTAAAAATGCCCCAAAGAGATTATAAATCGATCATAAAATCGTCTGCCTAAAATGTTGATGTCCTCACAAGTATAGTAATACAAACGTGTGTGTGTGTGTGTGTGTGTGTGTTTGAGAGAGAGAGAGAGAGAGAGAGAGAGAGAGAGAGAGAGAGAGAGAGAGAGAGAGAGAGAGAGACATTTCTTTACAAGTCTGTCATTCCGTCTCGTCGCCTGGATGACAGGTGAAACGATGACATATCCAAAAACAAACCCGTGTCCAGACCCATGTGTCATCCACATGGCTTCTCCTCCAGACCGCCACTCATCGAGCGCCTGTTGTTCCTCTTCCCCGAACAAGACAATCCCATCAACTCTACACAAAACGAGACAAAAAAAACACGAAAAACTGCCATCCTGGCATCTTAGGTTACTATATACCCCCCTAACGCTGAATATGGAAAGAAAAAAAGAGAAGAAAAATGGCATCCAGCATCCAGCCACAGGCTATATCTATAAATAGAGCCTGTGTGAGTCAAACGCCGGGGATAAGTTTCTCTGGGTTTTTCGGGGTTGCGCTCCTCAAAGGCGCTCGCTCGCCCTCCTGTTCTCCAAGGGGCTGACAGCTCTGAGTCAAGACAACCCAGTGGTTCCATATTCCTCGTGTGCTGGAGCGCACCGGGAACACTCTGGCAGCGCTGCGGTCGCTGGCTTCCCGCTCCCCCCCCCATCCCCCCCCCCTGCACGGCGAGGTATATCTGCGAAACACTTTGGAGGGAGCCAGGGAGCTAGCATGCATGGCGATGGGCCTCAAGCTCTTAATAGGCCTAATTATTTTAGTAGCCTAAAAAATGACAGCGATTACATAAAAGAAAAAAAGGCTTGCATTTAAGAACTTTTATTCAAGTTCAATTACCACATTTCGCCCCTGACAAGCACAGCACCACCCAAACGCTAATGGAAAAACATAAGGCCTCTGAAAGGTTATACATGAGTCCGATCATGAAGGGATTAGGCTATTACTTGTGTGAATACTGGGCGATTGTCCAGCGATTATCCATAGTTGTTAAGTTAGGAGACGGACCTCATGTTTTCCTTAAATCTGTGTTTCAGCTATAGTGTGTTTATTGAGTCCGACAAACATTTCCAATTGAGTAATGACAGTTCAGTTCAGTTGGGAAGCAGGGAAATATAGTCTCTTGTCCAGCTCCACCCACTGTGGTTCTGGTCTGTGCTTCCTAAAAATAGAAACCGACTTTGGTTTTAACGGGTAGGGGGAGTAATTGTGTTTAGCCCTGTTTTTAATGCAGGTATATGAAAACTGTCGGCGCCAAAAGCTGCACATAAAGCAAATCTCTCTTTTCAAGTGCAAATGGAACTGATGCAAAAATGTCGACGGTTGATTTAGCGTTTCATCCAGTGACACCAGGGCCCACCTCAGCCAAACAGCCTGACTCTGCGCTTTTCATTCACACTGTATCATTGGGGCTTTTCGGCGCAACCAGAGAGGGTGGTACAACCCATCTTAAAACCCAAACCGCACTCTGGGGGCAACGTTACAGCAGACGAAACGACAACAAAAAAACTTGACAAACAGCCTTTCTCCTTCTCATCGACAGGCCTGGGGGAGCTGGAGCAGAGGTAGAGTAACCGTAGAGCGCTCAGAACACAGGAACCCTACCTCTGGTTCCTGTCTCCGCTGAATAGAGCCCACTGTTCTTTGGCGGCCCACAGGCAAAGAGAGGAATGAGAGGCTACAGGGTGTCCTCCCTAAAGCTTAGCATCTTCTCGACATTGGCTCGGTTGCGAGACATCAATCTCAACTCCGCAATGCTACGGTGCTATGAAAGCCTCGCTCTGATACGATTTCCTGGGAACGGGCTGCACGAAACTAAAGCTGCTTCGGTGGATTTATTTGAATAAAAACAAACCCCATAAGCATGACCCTGAACAAACGAAGGCGAAGAGAACTGGCCAGCACCAGTGCCCTCATCGGGGCGAGTGTAGGATTCATGGCCAGCGAGGTTCAGCTTATCTTGGAGCGGTGGTCCTGCCGGGGTTTCACTGAACCGTGTACTCCCTCTGGGCATCTCCGCTCAATGTGAATGATGACGGTCCCATCAAGTGGACGGAAACAGGCCCTATATCCACTGCCACAGCCCGCGCTAGGGCGACCCATCTTCAGCAACCCTATGAAATACATCAAGTGATAGGAAGTGGGAGGAGTCAAGATGTTTTAACTGTGGAAGCTTTGTGTATTTGAGTGTATTTGCCCCCCCCCCACAAAAAAAAACTTGGTGGCGAGTAGCAGTGAAAACTAGGAAAGGGCACTCATCAGAGCGCAGGTCTTCGCCAGGCGGGGTGGGCTACCCAGGGCTGTATCGATTGCAGTGTTTCTACGACAACCAGTTCCAACTTTTCACATTTGTGGCACACCATATGGGCAGAAGATAAATGGAGGTGCACTCTAGAGTCCCCTCACATTTGGGGTAGATTGAATTTTGTGTTCATGATATATGGCTTCTTTTTTTCAAGAAATAGGCCCCGCCCACTCATTTTGGAAGCCAATGATCCATGATCATTTGTGCCTAATTTGGTGAAAAACCCATGTTTCTGCTACAAAGAGTGACATTCTTATAGCATTTGTGGTGCCCCCTATGGGTGTAAGGGAAATTGCTCTGAGCTGTTTAGAGCAGTGGTTCTCAGAACCTTGTTTAATTTCAAGGACCACCAATTTGGTATAAATTAGGCCAAGGACCCCCATAACTCTCAGAGTGTATAAATGGAACCAAAGGGTCCATTAGGCTGGTTTTATTTGTACACTCTCAGAGTTACAGACCTGTTAGGGTCCATTTGGTTCCTATAACTACAAATACATTATCTGGGGACACCCTGGCTCCTGGAAGCCACTAGTTTGGAGGCCCCTCAATGTGTGAAGTTTTTTGTTTTGTTTTTGCCTTTCTCTGTCAATGACGCCAATGATGTCATTGCTCGGCAGGTTTGTGAACTGTCCACAAGCCACCTCTGAGACGCAGAGCGAGTAAAAGGGAAATGGTGCCACCTTATAATGCACATTAGTGAGACCAATCAAACCCCCACAGACCAATCAGAAGCCGCAGGCCATTTTCTCCTGTTTGTGCACCTCCCGCCCCTTGGAAAGTTTACCAGACTGAGAAGCGAAGTGAGAGAAGAAAAAAAACGGCGAACGTAGCAATCATCTAAAAGCTGGCGTTAAAAAGAACAAGGAACTGGCTGACGGTAAGAATTAGTTTTCCCCCCATTACAAGTGACAATTGTGGGTAGAGAGAAGCGGAGTGGAAATGGTGAAACAAAAACATATTGTCTCTGTCGGGTGGATACCTCATTATGTTCAAAACTCTTACTTTTCAGGATACAAATTCCAAAATAGCAAAAATAGCAAATGGACAAGCTCAAAACGAGCATGTCGAGCTTGTAGATCTGCTATTTTTTTATACTTTGTGTGATGCTGTAGTATGAGCAAGTTGGACATTCATTTACGAAAAAACACAAAAGGTTAACCCATTAAGACCTGGATCTGTGTCATTTTTAGATTTGAGCTAAAAAGCATTATTTTACACTTTGGGCTATTCAAAAATAGCAGATATACAAGCTCATAGCTACGAGCTTGTAGATCTGCTATTTTTTTTAAATCGTGAAAATGTGTGCAAATCATTGAATATATATATTTTCAAAGCGAACATTTTTAACTCAAATCTTTGCTTCTGGGGGGGTCCCTGTAACAAAATATTTTGATGGGGGTCGGCGGCCAAATACATATCATTTTGGGGGTCCTTGACGTGAAAGAGATTGAGCACCACTGATATAGAAACATAGGTTTTTCAGAAAACTGTTGGGATTTAGGAGACATGTAGAATCGGCTTCAGGTCTCAATGGGTTAAATTACGGAGATAAGAGGTTTCTGCCCGACAGCAACGCTATGATTGATTGACGCTTCACTGCGTCACTGGAGCGCTGGAAATAGCTGAGTGTGTCGGCGGGCGTCAGTTTGTATCTTCATGTCGCTGGCTTCCATTGGGCCTTGTCATCATCATCATCCGTCGACTGCAGTCGAGATGAAAGACAAATCGGGCAAGCCCCACTCTGGTTTACCTCCCATTGCTTTGGCCAGATCTTCCACTTGGGAGTCCAGCGTCTCTGGCAATAGCATCTATGCAGGGACGTCACTGGCTCTCAGAAGGTGGGGGGGGGGTGGACTTTCGGTGGACTATACCCCTTACTCCTTACTTTACACTTTGGCTATTCAAAAATAGCAGATATACAAGCTCATAGCGCGGCACCGAGTGCCGCGCTATGAGCTTGTAGATCTGCTATTTTTGAAAAAGCGTGAAAAACATTTGTAACTGTCAAATGTAAACAAATTCAGTATTTTCAAAATGTTGCGTTTTTTGGGCGGATTTTGTTAGTTTTTTTTGTGTTTTGGTTACTTTGTTTCGGTTTTAGGGTTAGGGTTAGGTTATTTAATTCTTATTTTTGCCTGATTTTACGGATTTATTATCAAAAAATATTTTTTATTTTTATTTTTTCAAAAAGTGGGGGGTATGAAATCACGGATCTGTGAGAGTGAGGGTGTCGCGTCGTACGCACAGTGAATGGCCGTGACGCCCCTGCATCTATGTACGTAAATGGCCTTCTTCCTCTAGTTGGACAAGGCAGTCTCCAGAGGAGCAAGTCAGAGATGATCTGGGTGCTCTGTTACAAGTAAAAGACCTGTGTTCAAAATGTTACTTGAGTAAAAGTACAAACGTATATAATATAATAATTTATATCTGCAAGTAACTAGTAACTAAAGTTTTCAAATGGAGTAAAAGTACAATATTTGCCTCTGTGATGTAGTGGAGTAGAAGTTAAAGTATTGAAAATTGGAAACACTAAGTAAAAAATATCTCAAAATTGTACTTAAGTACAGTATACTTTATAGTAAATGTATTTAGTTGCTAAGAACACCATGTCTTTGAGGGCTTGTTGCTTTGTCGTGTGAACGCAGCTTTAGGAAGCATTCCTGGAGTGGGAATAAGTGGGGAGTTGGGGTAAAATGTTGGCATATTTATTTTATTTTTGCCTCTATGTTATTTTACTTCTACTGTGTGTGTATTACAATTTGTATGACTTCCTGATTGGTTATTATTTGTGTAAGTCAGTTTGTGAGGAAGTATATTTAGTTGAATGTTTTTATTGTATTCAACGCTTCAATAAAAAACATTTAAACCAGGTCATAATGAACGAAACAGAATGAAAGATGGGCTTTTGACTGCATTGCAAAACAATGAAAGCACACACAACTCGAGGGCCCTCATATGGCTGTTGAACCTGATGCTGACCTCTAGAGGTACGGCAGCAAAAGTGCCAGTCTGGAGAATCTGAAGGAACACAATTGTCAGATAGAGAGCTGACAATTCCTTGTGATTGAATGACACAATGCTGACTTTTCCCACTGTAATCCTGCCCACTGAAACATGTTTTTGGGAGTATAATTATTAAGGTAACTGTCATAATACTGTAATTACCATCCCCATAATGTAATTAATCAGCATCGCCATTCTTATTATCATCGCCACCCGTTATCACACCATCTTGATCCTGATCGCCTTCCTGATCACCATCATCATAGTCATCATCATCACATCATCATCATTTTGAGATGTACATTTATTATTAATAGACTGTACAGATTTTCACTCATGTACAGTACCGTGAATACAGACTTTTACAGATTCAGATACAGATTTTTTACTTTATGAGTATTTCCCATTTTCAATACTTTTACTTCTACTCCATTACATCTCAAAGGCAAATAGTACTTTTACTCCACTACAATTATTTGAAAACGTTAGTTACTTTGCAGATTTAGATTATTATTACAAAACATGCATGAACTACTTCAGCCCTATATATATTTCGGCCATTTGAAAATAGCAGACCTACAAGCTCACAATGCGTCGCAATGCCACGCATTGTGAGCTTGTAGATCTGCTATTTTCAATTTTTTTTTATACATGTTGAACTTGTGAAATGGGACATTCTGCATAATGAGTACTTTACTTATTTTGATGTCAATACTTCTGTACTTTTACTCAAGTAAATTTTGATTACTGAACTTTTACTTAAAACGTTATATGTTTTACTACATTTGAGCACTTTCCACCACTGTTTGAGTACTTTTTCCACCACTGCTCAAATGTAGCTGCAGAGGTGACGCGGTTTGAGCTTGGAGATCGGCTGCAACAGTACGTTCTGCGTACGGTACACCGGAGCATAAAGTCGAGCATTATATCCTTGGAGGTCAGGTGGGGCTCAGCAGCACACATCTCCCCCCCCCCCCCCAGCCCAGTCGCCTCCTTTCTGAGGAGGTGAAAAAGAGCGGCCACTGGCCCAGTGGTGACAAGACGGCTGACAAATTAGGAGTGAGAGTAGGATCAGAGCGGGGGGAGCACGGCGTCCCGGAGCCTGACCTCACCCTGGAGACAATCAAAACAAGGAAGAGGAGCTTTCACCACCACCACCACCACCACCACACACCCCACCCCAGCGACTGTAACCCGACCTGGGCTGGATTAAGACCGAACGTCCTGGCGCTCTGGAGGATGGGTGGAGATGAACGGAGGCCAGGGACATTGCAGGGGTTTTCCTCGAGCCGCCGAGCAAGAACACACATGAAATATATGGGAAAAGACAAGTCTATATCAAGCGGAGTGAATGCCTACACGACTAAACACGCACGCACGCACACATGTACACAGACACATGATTATATTACTATACTAATGAGGACATCAACATTTTAAGATGGCAATTTAATAATTGCCATTTATATCATTTTGGGCAATTTTTGGTTGTTGTTATACAGTACTTAGTTGCGCGCCGGTGTCACGCACCGGAAATAGCTGATCTACAAGTTTACAACGCATTATGACCAGAATCTCTTTCCTCACAATGACTATTTGTCTAATTGTACAATACTTGTGGGGACATTTGGCCCTAACAACTATAGTAATAGAAGTACACACGCACGCACGCACGCACGCACGCACGCACACACGCACACGCACACGCGCACACACGCACACACACACACACACACACACACACACACACACACACACACACACACACACACACACACACACACACACACAGGTGTGGGGCCTTTGACATGAAATAAATAAAATAAATGTTGACACGTTACTTGTATACCAATGTTTATGTACGTTTTGGATTTCGTAGTTGTCTTTGCAAGATTCCCCAAAAACAGTAAATGTAGAGGCCTGCTCCTGAGGCCAATACCACAGGATTTAATGCTCCCATGGTTGGTAGAGCCTTTTCAAAATGTACTTAATTACTTACTCAAAACTTTATTAACAAGGATTGTTAATACATTACTGAAGTCACACAATGTCATGAATATATCGTCTCTGTCGGGTGGAAACCTCATTATGTCCAAAACTGTTACTTTTCAGATCTACAAGCTTCAAGCTTGTAGATCTGCTACTTTTGATACTTTTGTGTGACTTCGTAGTCTGATCAAGTAGGGAATTAATTTACAAAATAACACAAAAAGTTAAAATATGGCGATAAGAGGTTTCTGAACAGGGAGTGGCTATAGTATCTTCCATGTTCTTGTGTTATTAAAACTGTTAACAAAATCTATATAAATATTTGTTATGATTTGCAGGAGGACGTACAGTAAGACAGTAAGAGATGCGTAGCCTACCCGTGTTAACTTTTTAGTCTTTCTCAGTGGTGGAAAGTAGACAATTAAATTTACCCAAACTAATACCTAAGTAACATTTTGAGATACTTCCACTTTTTTAATCCTTTGTACATCCACTCCATCTCAGAGGCAAATATTGTACTTTTTACTCCACTACAATTATTTCACAGCTTTATTTACTACCTTTCTTTTAGATTTTGATTATTTATACAAAACTACATTAACTTATAACGATGACACATTCTTACCGGTTAAGTTACCCAGCAGCCCTTGAAGTAATTAAAAAGCAACCCCATCTTTACCAGCTGCAACATTAAAGAGATGGACACATTACTTCTTTAATATTTACGATCCAAAAATACGATAGTGAAATGCTAGCCTGGTTCCAGATGGAGATTGGATTTCTCTCCCTCCGAAGTTGTGAGGGACCAATCAGGGCCCAGTATGCAAATACGGGGCGGGTTTATCACCAGAGGCACTTTTTTAAATTTGTCCCTCGGAAATGCAGGTTCCACACAGAGATTCCAGACTAATATCTACGCAGTGATATTAGTCTGGCCATGCCAGGCTAGTGAAATGGGCCATTCTGCGTAATTAGTAGTTTAATATTTTGTACTGTATCAACATTTTGAATACTGGACTTTTATTGTTTCTACATTGTGGTATTTCTACTTTTACTTTTTTACTTAAAAAAAAACTTCTTCCACTTCATCCACCACTGGTCTTTCTACAGAACAGCGCACAGCCGCCAAGGTGAGTGGAAAACAAGACTTGAAGGGATGCTACTTGCCAAGCACAAAAATAAACACAGAACAATCGCCTCTAGCCCGAGACAGTTGTCTAAAACTGTATAGGCGATTGAGGAGCAGCTTGGAACGCAGCGCCCCATGACAACTGGATGTTTAATAATATTTATTGAACAATAAAAAATGTACAAACACTTGCATCTTTGAAGCCCGACGCCAGGGAATAGACCAGAGAGACCTTGGAACCAAACTCTTTTCTTTTTTCCCCCCCCTTTTTTTTCTATTCCGTTCGGCGCCAGTGTGCATGACTAACAATGAACTGTCAATGGGATTATAAAACTGCCCGCTCAGTTATAACAGCAACAAAACATCTCCCATATGAACTGGATGAACACATGAGCAAGAAGAGGAAGAAGAAGAAGAAGTGTGTGTGTGTGTGTGTGCGTGCGTGCGTGCGTGCGTGCGTGCGTGCGTGCGTGCGTGCGTGCGTGTGTGTGTGCGTGTGCGAGAGAGAGAGAGAGAGAGAGAGAGAGAGAGAGAGAGAGAGAGAGAGAGAGTCATGTGCGCACCATCATCATTGTCATGGTTGTAATGGGAGAAGTGCCAGGGACCCCCATAAGAGTAGATCTGTCGACATATTTCAAAAATAGCGATGTACAAGCTCACACATCGCAACACATTGTGAGCTTGTAGATCGGCTATTTTCAAACAAAATAGGCCTTATAAGTATTGACTCATATTGCTGCATAGGGACCCCCGGAAACCCCCTTCAAGGTCCCCAATACACTATTGACAAGCAGTGGTGTATTGAGTCAGTGGAGTGCTTCAATAGATTTCCTCTCAACAGTCCTTGCTAATGGTGGGCTGTACAGACATGTGGATGTAGGCTTTCCTCCTGTCCTTTACTGACAAAACACCATGCAAAATATGGACCACTAGAGGGAGACCTTGCAGGAGAACCCCCCGCATCTCCACACACACACACACCCACGCACGCACTCTCAGACACACACACACACACACACACACACACACACACGCGCGCGCACGCGCGAGCACAGACACACACACACACACACACACACACACACACACACACACACACACACACACACACACACACACACACACACACACACATGTACTGTCCTGTGCGCGCGCGCTCACAGACACACGCACACACACACACACACACACACACACACACACACACACACACACACACACACACACACACACACACACACACACACACACACACACACACACACACACACACACGCACACACGTACGCATGCACACACGCACAGTGGTGATAAAGTACTCAAATGTTTTACTTAGGTAAAAGTGTCAATTCTGCAATGTAAAAATACTCTGTTACAATTAAAAGTCCAGGTAATTAAAATGTACAAAAGTACAAAAGCATTGGCATCAAAATATACTTAAAGTTCCATAAGTAAAAGTACTCATTATGCAGAATGTACCATTTCACAAATTTTAGAATGTATACAAATCTTTAGAAAATGCGACGCATTGAGAGCTTGTAAAATCTGCTATTTTCAAATGGCCGAAATGTATATAGGGCTGAAGTGAAGTGATTAATGTATGTTTTGTAATAATAATCCAAATCTACAAAGTAACTACAGCAACAAAAACATTGCATATAATTGTAGTGGAGTAAAAGTGCAATATTTGCCTCTGAGATGTAGTGGAGTAGAAGTAAAAGTACCGAAAATTGGAAATACCCCAGTAAAGTAAAAGTACCTCAAAATTGTACTTAAGTGCAGTACTTGAGTACATGTACTTAGTTACTTTACACCACTGCACACGCACACACACATCAGAAATCCTTGAACTTTCTTTCTTGAACAGCTCAAGTCTTGTTTACATAGTTTGTGCTGTACAACTTCCGCAGGCCCGTCCATTTCCTGTCCGTTTCCTGTCTCCGTTTCCGTGCATCAGTCCTATCAGTGGGCCTGCAGGGCAGCGGGACATACGTGCAGTGGTGGAAAAAGTACTCAAAGTTTTTTACTTAAGTAAAAGTATCAATACTGCAATGTAGAAGTACTCTGTTACAAGTAATAGTCCGGAATTCAAGATTACTTAAAAGTACAAAAGTATTGGTATCTAAATGTACTTAAAGTACCAAAACTTCTAATTATGCAGAATGTCCCATTTGACCAGTTCTCAAATGTATAAAATGTCTAAAAGATCTTTTGAAAATAGCAGATCTACAAGCTCACAATGCGTCACATTGTGAGCTTGTAGATCGGCTACTTTCAAATGGACGAAATGTACACAGAGCTGAAGTGGTCACTGTATGTTTTGTAATAATAATCAAAATCTACAAAGTAACTAAAGTTTTCAAATAATTGTAGTGGAGTAAAAGTACAACATTTGCCTTTGAGATGTAGTGGAGTAGAAGTAAAATTACTGAAAATTGGAAATACTCCAGTAGAGTAAAAATACCTCAAACTTTTACTTGAGTAAATGTAGTTAGTTACTTTACACCACTGTGTACGTGCCTGGCGGTGCACACACAACGCCATCAGTCAGCGCCACGCCTCACTCACACACCGCGCTTGGCCGCGGGGGGGGGTGTGATCCGAGCTGTCATCACAGAGATAGCAATGATTGTTTTGTCGAGACCGCCTATATAAATGGAAGCCTCCTAATTATGTCATCCGATTGGTTCTAAATGTGGGGTCCTCGGGGGTCCTTGGGGGGGGGGGGGGGGGGTTCCAAGGTGTCCCCAGCTAAATGATTGATAGTTCGGAAACGAAATGGACACTTACGGGACTGTAACTCTGATAATGTACAAATGCAATCAAATGGATCAAATGGATAGATTTATTAAAGTAACACTAAGGACTTCAGAGATGAAACTGGTATCAAATGGGGGTCCGTGGCCAAATGCTTATCAAACAGGGGTCCTTGAAATCAAAATTGTTTTTTTTTGCCGTTCTATTTCGGTTAGTAATTAATAAACATGTAAATGACAAGGACCCCCAAATTGATATATATTTGGCCGCGGACCCCCATCTGAAAATGTTTTCTGACAGGGAGCCCCATGTTTAAATGGATAAAGTGGTTTAAACGATTGTGACGCTATATTAACTACTCTTGCTGGGGACCCCCTGGAACCCCCCCAAGGACCCCTGGGGGTCCCCGGACCCCACTTTAAGAACCACTGGTCTAGGGGTTCAAATCTTAGGCGATGCATCCAGTTTGGTTGAACGTCGTCTATATACAAACCGGAAGCCGGGCGGAGAGGGTGATCTTTGTTGCTGCGTATATCTCCTACAGGCCAGGGCGGGGAATGTTGAACGGGAGGAATAGGAGGGAGGCGCTACGTCCTCCCGGTGGGGGCTCCTCATCGGCAGGCCAGTAGGGTATAACAGTGGGAGGAATTAATTGAGCAGAAAAAGGGTGAAAAAATAGGGGTAAAATAACTGGCTAAAAAGGGATCACAACATGGCTGTTCACCTAGTTAATGATGTCTTATGTAACTTCTTCCATACGTCATTCTACAAATGTAAACTCATGTCCAGTGGGGTATGGTTAAAGTCCATCAGGAGCCCCCCCCAACACACACGCACACGCACACACACACACACACACACACACACACACACACACACACACACACACACACACACACGCGCGCGCGTGCGCGCGCACACACACTGAAAAGAATGTTCTTGCTAGAGGTGACATTTCTCTGGTCTAACGTTAAGTCATAACACGGTTCCGATTTGACAAACAGGCCTACAGGGCTGTTGGCATGTACCAGGCAGCTGCGTTGAGGTCGTTTTCTATGGAAGTTTTCAGTCAGCATGCACCCCCCCACCCCCCTTCCTCCCCACCACCACCACCACTTGCTTGCCAAAGTGACATCATTTCCTCCCACAGGGTAAGGTGAGCATAAACGCAGGTTTTTAAGTGCGACAGGATGCAGACACAAGCAGTTTTTCCCTCCTGCCTGCTGTCATGCTGTTTGTGGTCTGGTATACAGTACAGAGATGGGTGACCCATGCTGTCATGCTGTTTGTGGTCTGGTACAGTACAGAGATGGGTGACCCATGCTGTCATGCTGTTTGTGGTCTGGTACAGTACAGTGACCCATTTGGCTCAGAGTGGGTTGGTTTTTCTCCTTCGTTTAACACAACCCGGAAATCAGACAAATGCCGTTTGAAGGAGCCATGGTGTACGGCTGCAACTATAGCCATGATTTACTTATCAATTATTCCGAATCCGTCCATTACTTTTTTGATTAACTGAATAATCAATTAAGCACTTGATCGTGTAATATGCACAACGGTGTTGGGCACAATAAGTTCACAATGCGTTGTGGCTATTTTCACTATTTTTTTACTTTTTGGAAAATGTTTGAGCATTTTTGACATTAATGGCACGCCCAAAATAGGGATCAATTATCAATCGATTATTTTATTAAATGATCAAATATTTGTTTTTAATCGATTACATCGATTAGTTCGATTTACTGTTGTCTATTTATACAAGTTCACCATGGATGGCAGGGTAGAGTAGTGAGGCAACCTGGCAGGTCAGTTCTATATACAGGTGCAAGAAGCTATTATTTGGTATGGGGACAGGGAGAGTGCACAGTTTTTTTTACAGCCTGTTTTATCAAAAAAAAAAGAAGACATTTCTGTACATCTTGAATACATGGGAACATCACCCATTGAGTGGCCGCTGACTCCCATCTGAAAGGATTTTGTACCAGGAACCTAGCTAAACCATCCCGGTCGCGTGAATTCACATCATGAGTCTTCTGCAGAACGGTCTGGCCCCCAAGCGCTGGGTGGGCGCTTTGCAGAAAATTCAGTGTAGCGATAGTTCATGTAGCCACGGAAGGCAGGATGTTTTCATGCTAGCTCACTCTCACCGGAACCCCCCCCACCCCCCCCCCCCATTCATTTGTTAACAAGCTAATTCATACGTACTCCCAAAGGTCAGTAAGTTCAACCTCGCGTCATTCTCATTCGCTACACCAACTCGCTCACGCCCTCATTCCCACAGTGCATCTCTGGCGCTTCATTTGAGCAGCCCTCTGTTCATTCTACGCGCTTAGCTGTCAACGCCCAGTTGTCAGCTGTCAGTTTTCAAATCCCCTCCACCTCCCCGGCCTCCTCCCTGTGGCATTTAGTTCATATTGTTAATGGGATGATTCTGTGGATTGTACTGTGGTTCTTTGGCTTGTACTATGATATGCGGTAGTTTAATTATGCATTGAAGGTTCAATGTTATGTTCATGTAATAACTGTATATTATGCTCTGCTCTGGGGGGGGGGGGTTTGTGATTTCAGATCTGTTGTCATCTGTAATATCGCATGAGCAGAGTCACACCGCCAAACTGAGCTTGTAGATCTGCTATTTTGGATAAAGCTCTCCTCAGAAAAGACATGCTAGGGTCCAAGTGGTTAATGAAAAAATAAAATCATATCACACAAAAGATTTGGACACCCTGTAGTGACTCTGAGGACCCCCTAGGGGTCCCGGACCCCCTGTTGAAGACCCCTGGTCTAAATGAACCAAAAAGTGGAAGAGGCAATCAGCATCTGTCAATCACAGGACCCTGAGCGCAGACGCTGATTGGCTCTTCCACTTTTAGTGAATTCATGCCAGGCTACCAGGGGTCCCCATACAAGATTTGTGTTGTTCAAATGTTTTAAAAATCACAACAACAAGAATGTTTGAAAATAGCAGATCTACAATCCCACAATGCGTCAGCGCTTGTAGATCGGCTATTTTCAAATAGCCGATGTATGTAGGGTTAAAGTTGTTAAACTGATTTTGATGCTACATTAACACATTTTGCTGGGGACCCCCTGGAACCCCCCGGAAACACCTGGGGTCCTTGAGGTATTTTATTACTGTCCAACACTGTCTGTAGTTAAAGGTCAGCAAATTCCTTGTATTGTATAATGCAAACGTACTTGTTCATTAAAAAAACATTTGATTCTGATGCTGGCTATGAGTATCAGGCCATCCATCGGCTTACAAAAGATAACAAGCACAGGGCCTTTTGTGGAGCGCCGGTTAATGGGAGTCAGGAGAAAGTCTAGATCAAGGAGACAGACCCCTGTGTCATCATGTCACGCAATACAACCTGAAAGTCATGGTGATTGTGTTTACGGCTGTGGCCACGCACATGGTAGTGCACAGCTTGTGAACACCAAACAAACAGAATGAAGCTATAACAGCGTCTTACAAAGGAAAGAAGCTACAGTACAAGACAGGGTTTAATAAAGGCGTGGCTTCCATTTGGATCTTGGACTTCATTAGGGGTGCAACAGTTAGGTGAACTTTTTGTTTTGTTTGTTTTGTTTTGAATCGATACGAGATTTCAATCACTTTTTGTACTTTTTGCTGGAGTAATTTTGTAAAAGAGGCACTGGAGATGCCTCCGTGCAGGAGGAGATGCCCCTGAGGTGAAGCCTATCTCTGCAGGAGCTCTGCAATCCCCCTGCCGCTTCAAGACAATTGATCAACGTCGTGTTTACTCCCATAAGCGGCCTTGATTAGATTACATGCTCGCCAGACAAAACAAGAGACACGGGATCAAACGGGTCCCGCTCCCACCCAGCACACTGCGGCCATGGACTGGGTGAGCCTGGCAGCCACCCACCACTAATCAGAGATCAGAAGGCAGGAAAGACGCGCCGCCTGCCTGCCTGCCTGCCTGCCTGCCCGCCCGCCTGCCTGCCTGCCTGCCCGCCTGCCTGCCTGCCTGCCTGCCTGCCCGCCTGCCTGCCTTCCCTGCCTTCCCTGCCTGCCTGCCTGCCTGCCTGCCTGCCTGCCTGCCTGCCTGCTCATATGCGGCCACACACGAAGGAGCACATCTCCATGCACAGCGCTACACTAGCACCTGGATCTCTGTGTCACAAGTACAGCACAACACTCATAACAACATTTCTGCCACAAGGTTTATTGACATACATACATACATACATACATACTACATACAGTACATACATACATACATACATACATACATACATACATACATACATACATACTACATACAGTACATACAGTACATACATACATACATACATACATACATACATACATACATACATACATACAGTACATGCATACATGCATACATGCATACATGCATACATGCATACATGCATACATACATACATAGGCTACATACATACATGCATACATACATACATACATACATACATACATACATGCATGCATACATACATACATACATACATACATACATACATACATACATACATACATACATACATACATACATACATACATACATACATACATACATACATACATACATACATACATACATACATACATACATACACCACCTAACTGAAGGTTATGAATGAGCAAGTGTTTCATGTGGAAATTGTTATTCTAACCACATACAGAAGTGTTCCAGGGCTGTTATGGAAAAGTAATTGGCGCAATTATGGAGGAGGGGGGACATCTGTCAGAGGGTCTGGGGCTTTCCCAGAACTGAGATTTTCTCTTTTTTTTTTTTCTCTCTCTCTCTCTCTCTCTCCCCCCATTCCTAAAGCTGCTGCTGAAGGCACCAACATGGAAACAAGGCATGGTGTCCAATCCACTGTGCTGCACCACCACGCAGCACAATGTGTGACCTGTGTGGGAAACAAAGCCAGGTGACTTTGACACACTTCATCCCTGTTATCGTGCGACACATGATGGGTGTGTGGCAGGTAGCAGGCGAATGACTTACAGAAACAGTGTGTTTCTCAACCTTTTTAACCACTTAAACACCAGCATCCTTTAAGGATTCACTGCGACAGCCTTCCCCACAATATTATTGTGGGGAAGGCTTTCGCCGAAAATAGCAGATCGCCAAGCTCACAGCGCGTTGCGGTGTGACACGTTGTGAGCTTTTCGATTGGCTATTTTCAGCGACATCTTTCCCCACAATAACAGAAAACTGAAAATACACTAGTCATGTGGGGTTTAAGTGGTCAAGGACCACCAGTTTGGAATGCATTAGACCAGTGGTTCTTACACTTTTAAGCTTCTTGAAAGTTTATTTTATTTTTGTTCATGGTATTTCTTGATTTGTTTTGTGAAAATGCATGAATTTCCGTTGAAACATTTTAGATTTTTTTTTAAATTTCTGAAAAATGTTAAATCTTTAAAATACTATTATTTTTTTTGTTTGTTCTTAGTAAACAACAAAGAATTATATTTACTCATGACCCATAAAATATATGGGTCCGCAACCCTAAAATGGGTCCCGACCCACAGTTTGAGAACCATTACATTAGATGAGAGTGTGCCAATCCGCACACTTTTTTGTACAAGCTTACACGTGTACGCTCTCTGAATTACAGACCTGTAAGGGTCCATTACCATTAGGTTCCTAACTATCAATCACTTCAGAGCAGGTGGACCCACTGTCTAAGGCCGGTGACTTTGACCCAGTGCATCCTTGCGTAGGGCCGTGTCTGTCGATTATTTTCTTAGCGATTATTCCATCGATTAAAAATAAAAATCTAACAAAACGATTAGTATGATTAAGCACATAAGACCTATCTTATACTTCATCGTAAAACAGTGTCACATAAACATAGACAAAAATGGCAGAATCTAAAACCAAAATGTATTTGTTTTTATTATAATCGATTACATTGATTAGTTTGATTAACTGTTGAACCCCTACTATTGTATGAAGCCTGATAGGTGTGTGGCAGATAGCAGGTGAATGACTTACAGCAGTGGTTCTCAAACTTTCAAGGGCCTCGAGTTTGCTATACATTATTAGGCCATGAACCCTACAACCCTTGAAACTCTGAGAGTGTACAAATGCACACACATTTGCACACACTCAGAGTTAGAGAGACCTGTGAGGGTCCAATTGGTTTCTTTAACTATAAATAATTTCACTGGGGACCCCCTGGAATTCCTCCAAGGTCCTCTGGGGGGGTCCCCCGGACCGCACGTTGAGAACCACTGAGTTTACACACCAGCTGTTTTCTGGACCGAGGCCCGCTTGAAATTCTCAAAGGCATTCGGGGCCCACCCATCTGACCGCTTAACACGGCAGCCAAATCAGTGCATTCTCAGAGCGTCTTTATTTGAACGATCAATCAAATCGAGTCAGATTTGGAATCAAAGTTGTACTTTTTAAGTTCCTATTTATCCGTATCACAGTAGTGACACATTTTTCAAGGTTTTAAAGAAGAAGAAAAAAATGCCATGATTTTTTAAAAACATTACTAACTTTTTGATATTGAAGGAGCACTTCACCCATTTTCAACATTATCTTCATTCAATTGGTCATTACTAATGCTCATTGTACACAATTTCCGTCTACTCACTCTGCGTCTCATTGGTGGGCAGTTCAGAAACCTGCCTACCAATGACATCAATGGAGGGGGGGGGGGGGGATTCCAAGCTAATAGAAACTACAGCCTCTCTCTTCCTGGAAAGTTAGTCTGCTGAAATAGAAGCCATTGTTCTTGCATTCTTTTTTTTAAAGAGAGAAGAAGTTTGAAATCTTGAAATGACCAAACCTGCCGACCGATGGTGTCACTGGTAGGCAGGTTCCAAGACTGTCCACAGCCGTCCTTTGAGACACAGTGTGAGTAGACAGAAATGGGCATTAGTCAGGACTAATTGTAATATCATGAAGATAGGTTGAACATGGGTGAAGTGGTCTTTTAATATTAATTTATCATTCAAATATCAGGTTGAGAGACACGCACCACCCCAGCCACAAACTGTTCACACCCCTACTACGACGGCGACCAGGCAAGAATTCCTGTCCTATGTGAACAAACCAATGCGTTCAGTGGCGTGCACAGACATTTTGAGGGGCAGGCTCTCAAGTAAATTATACTTTTTTTTGTTGACTTGGTCTGCTTTTTTTTCTTTCCCTCTACACCTATACCTCTTAGCCAAAAATAGCAGATCTACAATGCGTTACCACTTTCGCACCTTATGCTGAACCTCATCGAAAAACTAACCCACTTCTTTACACCTCTAAACCAGCGTGATGTGGCACTGGTTTAGAGGCTCACATCGTCCCAGACCTACAGTACAAGCTCACAACACGCCGCATCCGCAGGTACTTGGAACTGTCCATAACCCACCAATGAAAAGAAGAGTCAGTAGCCAGTAATGGTGCCATCTTATAATGAGTGTTAGTAAAGACCAATAATATGAAGATGCAGGGCTCCTTTGTAGGTTTAAACTGTTCATTATTTTGCTGGGGACCCCCTAGAACCCCCCACCAAGGACCCCTGGACGTGCCTGGACCCCACTTTGAGAACCAGTGGTCTACTCCTTCCCAAACACCAACAGTTTGGACTGGCAGTGACAGGGACTCTAGTTCTGTACACATGGAGGGAATTGGCAAGACTACATTGGGAAAAAAAGACCAAACATTGCAAAATTGCAGCGCATTCCATATACTGTATAAGACATCGTTGACAAATATCTTAACTACTTAAACCCTATATCGTCAAAATGTTTGACTTTTCAGGATCTGCAAGCTCGAAACACGTCGCTTCACGCAGCATTTCGAGCTTGCAGATCTGCTACTTTTGATGCTTTTGTGTGACACCGTAGTATGATCAAATATGGCGTTCATCACGAAAAAAACACACCCTGTGTGAAGGTAGCGGCGCCTTTGATACATTTTGTCATCGATATGTGTTTATAATGTGTTTATAGTCACGTGTCACGTGAAGCTTGACCAATCACTTTGTTGACGGACCTGACCAATCACAACGTTGATGGTGAACACGGACAAAGTCAGGTATAGAGCAGGATCCGCTCTATACCTAAAGGTAGAGCGGCTAGCGCTGCTAAAAAACTAAAAATATAGATATAGGAGGTTTCTGCCCGACAGCAACGATATACTTAATTGACAAGAGTCCCCAAGGACTCTATTCTAGGCCTCCTACTGCTCTTGCGCTACACCAAATATCTTTGCAGAAAATAACAATAATGCACTTTGAGCATGCAAGTTTTTGCTTTTTTTTTTACAACACAAACAGATGAGGCTCCGTGGACAAATACATATCAATTTGGGGATCCTTGATACGAAAACGTTTGAAAACCACGACCACTGGTCTAGCAGGATTACAGCAACATCCACAAGAGGCCATTATCTCCCCATAGGAAGGACCCGGGATCCTGACCACCTCTCTGATAGCTTTTCCATGCATTGACTACCTAGGCTGTGGCCCCCCTGGCACATGTGTGGTGTGTAAGTCCCACGGGCTGTCCTTTGACCCCGCCGAGGTCTAAAAATAAACCCCACAGACTAAATAAACAGCTCTCCTGCAGGTCCGGATTTGGCACTTTTACCGTGTGTGTGCCAATCGTGGGAACCCGGAGCCCGGCCGGTGTGGGGAGTAAAGTAATGTGTTTTTCAGAAGAGCTGGGGAGTTGTTTGTGGGTGAGGCGGTGGTTGGATACGAGTACGGAGTCGGTGGGACGAGATTACGAGGGGAAAAGTGTCAGGTGCATCGCTTTTTTTATGGCTGAAGGAACACACACACACACAACATGCAGGACGTGCAGCTAGTAGATTAGGGCTGCAACTATCGATAACCTTCATAGCGATAATTATATCGATTACATTTATTCGAATTTGTGTCGCGTAAAAATACCTGATCTACAAGCTCACAACGCGTCCATTAGTCAAAAACATTTTCACAGCACGAACATTAAAACATTTAGGCTAAAAGGATAACACAGAAAAGTCCTGGGGACTTGTTTCCATGGTGGTCCTATATATTCAATTCATCAACAGAGCGTATCATATTAACACAATAAAACATGTCATCAAGACTCTCAATGGACAATGGACATGTTGGGAGTCGGGCTGGGCGCACAACATTCAGAGGTCTCCCTCTCTCCTAATTCTCAACGAAGCTCTGTGTTTGTAATTTTCCTATAATTAGCAGAAGTGAGAGTGTCAATTCCTTGTGTCAATTGTCTTAGTTCTGCAGCCTCAGTGCGGCTGCAGAACTAAACAGTCTGAATTAAGTGATTGTGAATGTGATTGTCATTTAAATTTAGTGTAATCCACAAAAGTATGACTGTTAATTCCTTGTGTCAATAAATTGTGTTTTTTTATCAGCAGTTGCCAGTTACAGCTTATCAAAGACAAATAAAATGTTGTTTGATCTGCATTTTCTATATACATCAGACCATTTTGTTTAATTAATCCCGAACACAAGCGATTGCTGTAATTTAAAGTTCTCTATAACCAGCAATGTGTGAGTGATAATTCTGTGTATCAAATATACATGTATTCGAAGGGAAAGTCGCTCTTCCATGGGCAGAGAGGGAGAGAGTGTAAGATTGCACTGGGAATAACGGCTTGCGCAGCCTTCTCTTAAAGGCAAATAGCATCTGGCACGGTGATTGGTTTTATTAATGAAGTGCCCAAACCGCACCTGTGCATAATGCAACGGGTAACGCAGGTATTTTAGGGATAAGGCTGGTGCCGGAAGATAGCAACGTTTGCACGGGAACGGCCCTTGCGCCATGCTAAATCCCCAAATAGTGGGAATAGCGACTTTGGCGCAAAATAGGCCGGTCAAACGCCCATTGAGGTTAATGGCATGAACCGCCTTCTGCAACCAGCAAGAGGGGAAATAGCGACACCTTCTACACCTTCTGCCGTCTGGTTTTATCCCGTCTGATCCAGGAGAACCTTTTGTTACTTTTCACTATTTATAACCACTTGAGTCTCTGCCTGTGAGCACCTGGTTGTATCGTTTTCTACGAATGCAAGACGTCACTTGAGTAACGGACAAAATACATTGAAAATGTGAAGAAAAGAACGGATGGACCAAATTATTCCTCAAATGAGTTATTATAGAAAGGCATTCATTCACAATTCATAACTATATGGCTATGTGAATTTCCATTGGTTTGACATTTTAGCTTTGGGGGGAAATAGATGACCTTTGCTGGAACCTATATACAGTTTAAACAAGGAGTTATTATCCTGCTGAAACAGTCACGCGCACGCACACGCACACACACACACACACACACACACACACACACACACACACACACACACACACACACACACACACACACACACTTTACTTTACTTCCACAGATTGGTTTACACAGTAACTAGCAGATGGGGTGACTAGCGCTGTATCCACACATTGGCTTTGATTACTGTAATTGGCACAGCCTCCCCCCCCTCCCAGCAAAAAAACAGAAGGTCCCGGGGCCCTCAGGGGCCAGGAAAGAGAAGCACTCTCTCCCAAAGCCATTAACCTCGTCATAACTGGGGCGGGGGGTAAAGTGGTTCACTTAAGACACCCCTCCAAATTAGCTGGACCCGACGAGAGCTCCCAGAGAAGAAAGGCCTGTAGTCATTGTGGCCTTCCATGAACCGTCGGTTGAGTGGCCCCTTTAGCCTCCATGTGAAATAAAAGCCAGTGGTAGAAGAAGTAAAAGTAGCAGTACCACAGTGTAGAAATACTCTGCTACAAGTAAAAGGCCTGTATTCAAAACTTGACTTGAGTACGAGTACAAAATCACAGTACCAAAAGTACTCACTGTGCAGAATGTCCCATTTCACAAGTTTTTTCAAATTATTCTAAATTTGTCAACATCTTTCGAAAGTAGACAATGTTTTTTTGCATCACATCGCAATGTTGCGAGCATGGCTATTTTCAAATAGACAAAGTAATTAACCTTTTAATGCATATTTTGACATTATGAAGTAACTAAAGTTGTCAAATATTTGTAGTGGCATAAAAAGTACAGTATTTGCATCTGAGATGTAGTGGAGCAGTCTTACTCAAGTAAAGTAAAAGCACCTCAAAACTGCACTTGAGTAAATGTACTTAGTTAGCCTACTCTCCACCTCTGATAAAAAACAGAGTGGACAGAGGGCATGCAGATTTAGCCATGAGTCCCTCATGGCTCTATAATAAATACCTTCGCTGGAAATAGCCAATCTACAAGTGACGCGTTGTGAGCTTGTAGATCTGCTATTTTCCTGCGAAAGTTTCCCCCAGAATACGGACGCTGGGGTTTAAATGGTCAAGGATGGTCTAGTAGTGTACAAAACAGTGTCTGTAACAGGAAACCCCAGCACGGCCACCGGCCTTGGCTTCCAAAGCAAACACTTTGCCTCATGGTCCAAATCAGAACCACATGCAAGTGTGGGGGGGGGGGGGGGGGGGGTCTGTAATAATCGGGAGGTCCGGCTTCCTGTTCTGTGATTTGGGGAGGGGGGGGGGGGGGGGGTGAATCGCTAGGATCAGGGGGCACCAGAGAGAGAGAGACAGACAATGTTTGCCGGGGAGCTCTGATTGGCGTGGTTGGCAAAAATGCGGATTTATAAGCCAAGTGAAAAAAAGTGTTCTTTCTAGTGACTTGTGCTCTTTCTCTCCCCCATCCATCAAAAAGACAGAATTGACCCTAAAGCAGTCTTGACATACAGTATCGTCGCTGTATTCCTCAAATACGCCTTGTATGTCCAAAACCACTACTTTTTAGGAAATGGAAAAAAGAATTACCCATGTTCCAATGGCTCCAATGTAGTTATTATTTAGTCACAAGCTCTTTTTAATACTTTTCATTGGATCATTGATCAATATTTACTGTACGAAACCCAGAGACAGACTTACACACTTTCAACAAATTCCCCAAACAGCGAAAATAGCAGGTCTACAGGCTCATGAGGCGCCGCGTCACGACGCGTTGTGAGCTTTTGCATCACGTGACACTGATATATGGCAGAGTATGGGCATTCATTTATGGGAAAAAAAAGAAATACAAAATTTAGTCAAATGTTTGTCACCTGAAATGTTTTACTTTTAGTCTAGTTTTAGTCTACTAAATATCATAAGATTTTAGTCGACTAAATCTACAGTTGATTTAGTCGACTAAAATGTCTGTTTGGTGGGCCGTGATGGCATTGAAATGATTTTCAAATGCCGAAAATAGACGATCTACAAGCTCACAACGCGCTGTGAGCTTGTAGATCAACTATTTTCGGTCTGTGACACCCGCCGCGCACCCAGGGTGACTTGTCTTAGTTCTACTGGACCTCTTCTCCACTAGTCCCTCCCAAACATTTTAGTCTAGTTTTTATTTGTTGACGAAATTGTCAGCATATTTAGTCATAGTTTTAGTCATCATAGCTTAGTTTTTATTTAGTTTTCGTCAGTGAAAAAAGGTAGTCAGAAGACATTTTTCGTCACAGTTTTAGTCGACGAAATCAACACTGGTTTCTACTCAGCAGCGGCTATACACAGCATTTTGTCCGAGTGAAAAGCAGGGCTCTCTCTCTCTCTTTCTCTCTCTCCCCCTCTCCCCGTCCATCCGTCTCTCAATGCCCTCCCTGAATAACACATTCTCATGCTGTGGATCAGCGAGCACGAACAAGAGGCATTGAAGTCCGCCACCGCAGGCCCCGTTCCCCCCGGCCTGTGGGTGATCTCACGTCCGGCTAAATTTAGCTCCGGCTTGATTAATGAGCTTTAAATGGGTGTTTCCCCTACTCTAAAAATACTCCTCGCGGCCAGGTAACGTAGCGATGTGCCGCTTCACATCGGGAGGAAGTTCCTCGCCGCGATGACGGGCCCAGAGATTTATCCCTCGTCTTTGGGGATGGGAAGGGGTCAGGTACAACCCGGCCGAGCTGAATGCTGGGAGCAGTGTTGGAAAGTAAGATAGTAAAGTACATTTACTCAAGAACAGTTTTTGAGGTAGTTTTACTTTAATTGAGTATTTCCATTTTTGGATACGATATACGTTTACTCCACTACATCTCAGAGGCCAATATTGTACTTTTGACTCCACTACAATTGTTTGAAAATTTTGTAGATTGAGATTATTACAAAACATATATTAACGACTTACAGAGAGCCCTGTATTATACTTTCAGCTATTAAAAAATAGCAGATTTACAAGCTCACAACGTGTCACGATGCAACGCGCTGTGAGCTTGTATAGATCTGCTATTTCCCAAAGATTTGGGGAGATTTTGGGGGGGGAAAAAGAAAATCAAAACATGTGAACTGAAATGGGACATTCTGCATAAAGAATACATTTACTTTTGGTACTTTAAGTATATGCTGACGCCAATGTTTTTGTACAAGTAACATTTTTAATACAGGACTTTTAGGTGCAACAGAATATTCCTACATTGTGGTATATTGCTGCTTTTACTTAAATCTGAGTGCTTCTGCAACCACTGGTTGAGAAGACCGAGACCTAGAGGAACCACCCCCCCTCCCCCAGCGCCCGCACACACACACACACACACACACACACACACACACACACACACACACACACACACACACACACACACACACACACACACACACACACACACACACACACACACACACACACACACACACACTCTCTTTCTCAGGGATTCCTCTAGGAAAACCTGGAGCGGCATTATGAAAAATAATCAGTCAGTGGCTCCCATCTGCCCAGCATGCAGTGAGTGAGTGGCAGGCTTTCAATGGTCCGGTGAACCCCCCCTCCCCCTCGACCCCCCCGACCCCCCCATCCATCCATCTATCCAGCTTTCCAGCACATCTGTGGTGGAAGAGAAGTACTCAGACTTTGTATTTTCTTTCTCAAGTAAAAGTAGCAATATCACAACGTAGAAATACTCTATTACAAGCTCCTGCATTCAATATTTTAGTACAAAAAGTACAAACGTACTGGCATCAACATTTGAGTAGTCATTATTCTGAATGTTTGACTTAACACCAATTCTACCAACTGCCTGTGTCCACCCATCCACCCTCTCTGTCGGGTGGAAACCTGGTATGTCCTACTAACTAAAGTAACTTAAATAATTGGAGTTGAGTACAGCATTTGCCTCTAATATGTAGTGGAGAATTATAAAGTATATTAAAAAAAATCACAATTGTTCTTAAGTACATCTTGAGTACTTGAGTAAATGTATTACATTCCACCACTGACAGACACACGCACACGCACACACACACACACACACACACACACACACACACACACACACACACACACACACACACACACACACACACACACAAACAAACCACACACACCTTTCCATATATACAAAGGCATTTAGCCACACCTTGGTTCACCAACACCCTGACATATTGCATGCACATGCCCCTGGCTGTCTCGTCAACACGTTCACCACATCCACGCAATGCTACATGAATGTACACAGGTGTATTAATCACAGGCGGCGTACCCGTGGCGTGCAGGGCCCTGGAGGGAACAGAGTCCGTTTTTTTGGGGCCCGATGCCGATCCCGATTTTAGATCCTACAGACCACCGATTACCATGTTTTGTCACAAAGTGCAACTTTTTATAATTTGAAAAACGTCAATTTCATTAATGTTCCTACAGTATTTGAGAACATTTAACTAATAAATTAACATATAGAAACACATAAACACGAATAACATTTTGATAGATACATAGATTAGATTGAAATTAAGAACATATCTTAAACTTCAATATATGAAAAGAACATTTAACTTTAATTATATAATAAACAAGCTGACAAGTAAATACTAAGCAAATATAAAGTTGACATGAACTGAACTTAGGCCTTATTCAAAAACTGTAAAAAAAAAAAAAAAAAGCTGATCTACAAGCTAGTAGATCTGCCATCTTTGAAAAAAAAAAAAAAAAAAACGATACCGATGTCGTTAAAAGAGTCAAATATTGGCCAATATATCGGCCAGAGCGATACATCGGTCGTGCTCTAGAAAGGGAACAGCTATTGTTGAGGTTGCGGGGGCCCCCGTGGAAAAATCCCTCCAGCCCCTGATGGCCCGAAGACGGATGTGGAGGGAAGTGTTTGGGGATACGTGCGCTGAGCGCCTGCCGCCCAGAGGAGATCAAGGTAAATAAGCTCAGATAATACCAGGAGGGAGAGAGAGAGAGAGAGAGAGAGAGAGAGAGAGAGAGAGAGAGAGAGAGAGAGAGAGAATGTATACCAGGGCCAAAGAGGGCGGGAGTCAGACAGTCAGGAGCTTTTTATTTTGATTTTTTATCGTCCATGCTTGACGCTTCAACAGACCAAACTATTTGAAAGGGCTGGAAAACAGGGGTGGGGGCCCATGCGGGAGGAGAATGCTGAGGGAGAGCTGTTGCACAGATGCTCTTCTGAGACACCGAGCCGCTTCAGAAGGCAGGTGGTGGATCAGTAAATGCAAGTGCTTCTCAAACATTTACGTGTCAAGAAGCCCTGAATTGATATGTATTTTGGCCGCTAACCCCCATCTGAAAAGGTTGTTTCGTGTTCAAGATTCAAATTCAAGATTTTTCAACAATAACAAATAATTGCAGTTCTATAAAGCTCGCAATGGCTATTTTTGAATAGCATAAGGAAAAAATATTATAAATTAAGATTTTGATTTTGATGCTATATTAACTACTTTATGCGGTAGACCCCCTGAGACCCCCTCAAGGACCCCTTGGGGTCCCGGGACCCCACTTTGAGAAGTGCTGCAATATTGTATTAATACAGGGTCCCCACACATTTTTAGCAATGAATTTCCAAAACTTTTCCAGAATATTTAGCCCAATTTCCAGGCCTATATAACAATTATTCAGCGCAATAATGTGTCTCTTACTCCTATGTACAATGCCCAAAGATAGGCAGTGTAGCAAAAATAAAGCATAGAATATAGAATGGTACAATTCCATTCAAAATTTCGTGCAAAATTAGGGCATAGCTCACTGGAATACAAGACTCATTATGGCATCCGTATGACTTTTTTTCAAAAATAATATTGCCTTGCATTTGCCCCATTTATGAATTTAAAAGTAATGAAGGATGCAAGGATGTTTTAAATTACACTTTTGTTGTAGGTTTTCCTATGTTTTTCCTATTAAGTTTTCAACAAGAGGATACTGTCAGACACTAGGAGGGGTGAACATAATTATGTAAAACCAGCCAGCTCTATTCGGGTCCTCTTCTCGCTTTACCCAGTCTTTAAACTTTTCATTTGTAAGGCACAAATTATTAAACAAACATTTCCCTGGCATTGTGGATCATACTACTAGTTCAACCGATATATTTTAACTGCGTTCGTTTACGCTTCACCGACAATTCACATGTTGCTCGCAATTGTTTGTTGGGACAGCAAACACACAACCGGCAGTTGCCAGGTTGGTGTCACGTGACAAACAAACAGCTCTACAAGCTAACTTCTCATCACGCTGCAGCACGTTGTGAGCTTGTAGCTCTGTTCTTTTATCACGTGACATCAACCTGGCACCCTATGCAGTGCAACCTAACAATTGAGACATACATTAGGCTGCCATCACACAGCCCGTTCGGCGAAAAACTACTTATGTTACATATTTCGTGTAATTATACATTATACATGTTTATGAAAGTGTTTTGTGTTAAAAAATCAATAGCCAAAAACAATGCATAGCCAAATATTTTTCCAGGACCCTTGATAAATTCCAGGACCTTTGATGAAGTTTGATCAATTCCAAACCTTTTCCAGTACTGGATTTTTTAATTTTTTATTTCAAAATATTTCCAGGAATTTCATGACCGTGGGGACCCTGTTAATATGAAGATCAGAGCACACATCTAGTTCTACATCTGTTATACTGTTCTATTGCTGTACCTGTATGTATAATTTTTTTTTTTTTTCTTTTTTTTTACCTCATAATATATGGCTATTTTTGGCTATTTTATAAATATTTCTGACCTGCTTGTATATGTATACGTATATTTCACTGCACTCATATCAGGAATATTTGAACTTTCCCTGTTCTTTCTTTGTATTAATATTTTCATCCCTTTCCTGAAAACTACAAATGATGGGAGCATTGTTTTACACCTGTAAAATTGTTTTTGTGACAATAAAGTTGAAACTGAGTTTATAAGTTGAGATGTGATGAACAAACTAAACAAAAAATAAGACAAAACAAAACAAAACAAAACACACAAGATAAGCTAACTAACAAGATAGCTGACAATGCACGGCGCTCTTCATTCAAATGGTCAGAGATAAAAACACCTGGGCGGGTTGGCAGCGGCCAATCAGGTCATCCCTGTCAGAGACGTGGAAGTCGACTGGGTGCCCGAGTAACAAAAAGGGCTAGACTGATCGTTAGCAACAGAAAAACTGTGATAGAAGAATTGAATCCAGTGCTTTTTTCCTAACTAGAGTCCTCTAAGGAGATTGTAAGTCAAGATCTTATCCTCTTGCTGTCACAAATGTTCTGCTACTATTGGCCTTCGATCAGTCTTTATATAGTGGCGTCAAGTGCATCCGTGACACAGCCCTCGGGCATTGACTGCATCTCAGCACGTCGTTGGCTAATAGCAATGAGGTCATTCATAATTATACTCCGTCAAGGGAAATTCCCACATGAGGAGATTCTTTACAACAACACCATGACGTGAACACTAGTAAGGGCAGAATAGACGCTCAGCGGCCTCGTCACGCTGCCGCCCTTTCCAGTGCAGCATAAATCCTTTAACTGAGAAGAGAACATTTCTCAAACGTAAGCATTTGCAGAGCAAAGTAAAGTCAAGATGAAAAAATAAAGATTTGTTTGTTTTTTGTGTGCATAACGTCATGAAACAGCAGCTCTATGGTGCCTGCAAGTTACTGTACAGGTAGCAGACAATGAACAATATGCACACCACAAAACATATAATGATTTTTTTCACATCAATTAGTTTCAATTACATAATTTAACAAAAAATGTAAATGCGCTTCTTGATCATTTGATTAATTGAAAAAGTTATTGATAGAATAATCACTAAGATAGGTAGTTAGAGCCCTTACAGGTTTGGGACCGCCAGGGGTCCTTTGCGGGGTTCCAGGGGGTGGCCAGCAAAATTAGTTAATATAGCATAAAAATCGGTTTATCCACTTTAACTGTGTATACAAAAGCTAATTGAAAATAGCTGATCTACACACTTTGAGCGTGTAGATCTGCTATTTTCAAAAACTCTTGAAATTTGATATTTTTAAAAATCTTTTTAACAACACAAATCTTGTCTTGGGGGTCCCCGGCCCAAAACATTTTCAGATGGGGGTCCATGGGCCAAATACATTATTAATTTAGGGGTCCCTGACATGAAAAGGTTGGGGAACCACTGCATGTAGCAAACGCAACGCAACGCAACGCAACACAACGCAACGCAACGCAAGATAACACAACACAACACAACACAACACAACACAGGCATGGTCTGAAATGACCTGCGCGGCCAGCACAGTACCTCCTCACTCAGGATAAGATTGAGAGATTGATGTGAATAGCAGCAGCGTTGGCTTATGTCAGACAGCACCCGTCTCTCTCTCTCTCTCTCTCTCTCTCTCTCTCTCTCTCTCCCCCTCTCTCTCTCTCTCTCTCTCTCCCTCTCTCTCTCTGTCTCTCTCTCTCTCTCTCTCAGGCATTGGAATAAAAGAAGTGTGACAGCTCATCAGCAGAGCCTGTGCCGTGTCACCCCGCACTCACTTATTGGCCCCTGCGACAGCGCGAAGCCTCGCCTATGCCCCGGAGCCCACTACTACTACCTGTCCAAATATTCCACATATTATCCTCGCTGTAGCGTGGAAACCTTGTATTTCCAAAAAACATTACTTTTCAGGGAATGGGGGTGTGGTGGAGAACCTGTGTTCTAGATGTCATTTAGTCACAAGCTCTTGTTTTAATACTTCTCATCGGTTGAATATCTATAAAAAGACCTAACCACTTTCACTTCCAATAAAACATTTTTTCGAAGAGAGCAAAAATAGCCTATCTACTTGTAGATCGGCAATTTTTGTCAACTCTTGCGCGAAGAGCTCTCACTGTATTTTTTAGTTGTATGTCTGTATAGTATTTGACTTGTTCAGGATCCCAGGAGGACTAGAGGCTCATACCCGTGTCTCTAATGGGTATCCTTTAATAAACACAAACATAAACGTACAACAAAATCATTTACAAAGAAAAAAAAAATGGACATACAAGGTTTCGGCCCCCCGACAGCAACCGATATTCACAATGTGAACCCAAAGTGAGAAGGGAAAGGGAAGGACGGCTCCTGGTTGTCTAGAGATGGTCTATACAGTAGAGCTGGGGGATTAAGGGAGCAGACAGTTGATAGTCTGGGCCGGGGGGGGGGGGGGGGGGGGTGGTGGTGGGGCTGAGCGCGTCCAGCCGTCCTGCTGGGAAACACCAGACGGACGGACAGACGGACAGACGGAGGACCGGTGATTCATCGGCCTGCTGCACGCGAGGCCAAGCCCGCGATGCCGAACACGTCAAACCAATATCACAGGGGAAAAGGGTTAGGCAACCAGGTGCTCAAAAGTGATTCACATTATTTTATCATAATGATATATTGATGATGATATAATGATGATATAATGATGGTGCTTCTAGGATCAACGGGAATGAAGGCTTACAAAAAGAGGAAAAGATCTGAAAACTCAAAAAAGTTGAGGAGAGGATATGTGCAGAATTTTAACGCATTAAAAATGCCAACACGTTTCGTCGTTATCAGGGCAAGAACTGTTATTACGGACCACTGATTCTCTACCGGTTGAATTTCAAGGATACCATTTGATAAATAAAATAAATAATCTCTGGGACCCCAATCTACACTGTAAAATGTGTGTCTCGGTGTTATTTTAACTCTTGAGAGTGTACAAATGCAAACAAAATTTGTTTGCATTTGTACACTCTCTGAGTTACAGACCCGTAAAGGGTTCGTTTGGACCCCTGGTGGTCCCCCGAACGCGACGTTGATAAACGGTGTTATGGATGGCGTGATATACTCTGGTCAAATATTACTATAAGTGAAAGATGCTCAGTGAAAGTTTACCTGAGTTAGAAGAAATAGAAGAATCGAGAAGGGTTTTGTTTGTCACTTTACTTGCAAATGCAAATACAAGCAGTGAAATGTTGGTGGTGAGTTCTTCCACAGAACTGTGCAAACACAACATTACAACACAAGATTATAGTAATAGAAATACGAATTAAAATTAAAGTAATAATACTAGATGATGTGAAAATAAAGGTCTACACGTACAGAAAGCAGCGGAGCAACTCCCGTGGCGACTGACCGCGGTCGCACCATCAGGGATTAGGTGTGTAAGCACTGAAGTACTTGCTTTTACAATTACCTAAAAATGACCTACTTAAAGGACAACTTCACCCATATTCAACCTACAGTATCTTCATATAATTGGTCCTCACTAATGCTCATGATAATATGGCACAATTTGTTTTTTTACTCGGTCTATGTCTCAGAGTAGGGCTGTGGACAGTTCAGAAGCTGAACTGTCCTCCTGAACATCATCGTTGGGCAAGTTTTTAAAATTAAAAAATGTATTTTGTATTAATGTGAGAACAATGGCTTCCATTATAGCATGCTAACTTTCCAGGAATAGAAAGCCTGACGTTTCTATAAGCTTGGATTCCCCATCGATGATGTCACTGGTAGGCGGGTTTCTGAACTGTCACACAGCGCTCCTCTGAGACACAGTGAGTAGACAAAAATGGTACCATGAGCATTAGTGAGGACCAATTACCTGAAGAAATGGATGAAGTTGTCCTTTAAGTATTCAAAAGGACAAATGGCACATTTTTTAATTAATACCAAATGAGGCATTGAGGCATGAGGCGCACTCTGTGCCACGCTATGAGCTTGTAGATCTGCTATTGAAAAATCGCGAAAACTTGTGCAAATCAAAATATTTTGAGATGGGGGTCCGTGGCCAAATACATATCATTTTGGGGGTCCTTGACATGGAAAAGTTTGAGAACCACTGCCATAATGTATTGTGATCATCAGGTCAAGCTACCCCCCGCCCCTCCCTCCACCTCCACCCACCACCAGGGCACACCCCTACTCAGTGGAAAGATTTCCCATGTTGGCGAAGTTTGAGCTCGGGAGGTCGCTGCACTGACCTCAACGTGGCATTTTTAATCAAAGCAAAACTAACGTTGCAGTCACACAATCCACTTCATAACAGCTTCAGGATCGGAGTTCAATTTATGGGCTCTCTTTTTGTGTGCAAGCCAGAGTTTGCATGTGCCACACCTTGTTAAAATGTCTACTATTATATTTTAAGTATATTTAGTAACCACAAGATTTACTTTCTCCCAAGTGGGACTACCCAAAATGTATTTTTTGAAACGCATACATATCTTTTTCATTCGTCCCAAACTGAAACTGTACATTTTTGACTTCTTGGAATGCATTTATTATTTATTACCGGTATTCAATACTGCACATATTTCTGAACCGTATTCATTCAAACCTGTCTGACTCTCTCTTTTGTCGATGTGATTTCAACATGTCGCACCTGGCTTCAAAACGGCTTGTTAAATGCAACACGCCGGAACTATAAAGTCATCAAATACATCTGTTCTTGCTAATAAGAAAGTAGGACATTTTCCAGGTAGCTACCAAAAATACCCCAGAAAAATCACCATAGCTGGTCTCTGTGGTACATCCCCATCGTAAAGCGATATTTGTAGGCTACTTGAAAACGATCATTCCATTCTTGGCTCGACCGGAGCAGTAGAGTGGGTTAAGAACGTGGGTTGGATTGAACACCGAGGCATGTAGGGTGGTGGAAGAACCGTCATGAAACTGGAGATCTCACTTTTAACGGTTGAAAGCAATAAAGCGGCACTTTATTGCAGCTCCCATGATGAGCCCCAATAACTCCTTGTCACCCACGACCTCTCTCTCTCTCTCTCTACCTCTCTCTCTATCTCTCCCCCTCTCTCTCTCTCTCCCCCCGCTCCATGGCTCTCTCTCTGGCCAGCGCGGCGCACAATGACTTTTCCAGCGCTAAGCGCGTGGGCCAGCAGCGCGTTTGATCCTGCTCATCTGCGCGTGTCACTGGTCGATCCCACACACTTTTCCCCTGCAGCGTTCCAAGCGAGTACTTTCACAAAAACGGCTCCGTGGAGGGCTGTCAATGACTGTCTGAGCCCCAACGAGGTGGTTCCTCTTTCACCTCTGCTGCCGGGCCTGGGCGGCCGGGGGGGAGCAGAGCACTCTGGAGCTTCAGAGCTCATCACCGGCGCTTTTATCAGCGGCTGTGTGGCATTCCTCTGTTGTGCCAAATGACCTGATTTAACGCAGAGAGCCAGACCGATATATATATATACTGTAGGTCTGGCTCTCGACGTTATATCAGGCCATTTGGCATAGATATATCGGCCATCATTTGACTTTTTGGATGACATCGGTATGGGCAGTTATGTATCCAATGTTAAATAAGTATAATAAAGCCCTATTCAACGAACGTACAAAAATAGTCGATTTACAAGCTCCCAACGCCAAACGTTTTTGAACATTTTTTAAACTTTATGAAAGATCTGTGAATATGTTCTCCAATAATGACGTGCCCAAAATAGGGATGCCAAGTTGACAGTGATTAAAAATATAAAGTAAATACAAATGTTGCTCTTTTTGACAAAATGTCGGTCAAAACATCGGAAATCGGTGGGCTACCCACAAATCTGGCATCTGTCGATCTCTATTATAATGGCCATAGGCCATGTGTCTACTGAAATAGCACATAGAGGGAGAAAAGAGATATTGTGCATCGGGTTTTTTTTCTTCCATTTTTCCATTGAGTCCATTTACAGCGCCTCACTCTCAAACATATTGCCTAGACTTTGCATTGACCGTGAAGTCAGGATCCACAATATTAAGTAACATGACATAATATAAAAAGACTCACCCACTGAGAAAAGATTGCTTTACAGGCCCAACAGAATCGGGAAAATGTTTCAACCGCTAGTTAAAAATCTAGCATATAAAATATGGAAGTAACATAGCCTACACTGTAGCCTATAATCACTAGCCTGGGGGTGAACATTCGTGAAAATACCAGATCTAAAACATGTCACAATGCAACAAAGTATATAGGGTTTAAGTGGTTAATTATGATGTAAACATTAGTTTAAATGACCTGGGAGACTGTAAGTAACCCAAAATAAATAGTTTAGGTCGGTGGCTTTCAAATTGGGGTCCAGGGACCCTCAGGACTCCTTGGTAAATGGTGCATTTATATAGCGCCTTTATCCAACGCGCTTTACAATGATTGTGCATTACATTCACCCATTCACACACACATTCATACACCAATGGCGGAGGAAACCATGCAAGGCACCAACCTACTCATCTGGAGCAATTTGGGGTTCAGCGTCTTGCTCAAGGACACTTCGACAGAAACTCTGGGGGAGCCGCGGGATCGAACTGCGGCCGCTCTACCTCCTGGGCTACTGCTGAACCATTCCTTGAGGGGGTTCCAAATGGACCCTCACAGGTCTGTAACTCCTGAGAGTGTACAAATGGAGCCAAATGGACCTGTTTCGGTGCATTTGGTTCCATTTGTATTCAATTCATTTCAGATCAGTCCAATTCAACTGAACATTATTGCTAATACATACCATAAGTGCAGAATGACCTACATTATGGCATTATGGGTGCAGACATGTTTTGAGTCTTCTGCAACTGAACATACGTATGTTGTAGAAAGATTGGCTACCGAAACACATAGTGTGAAAACCTATATCGTATTAGACTGGGCAGCAATCGCTCGCTGAGTCGCTGTACTGTTTGAAGTTTGGCGTGCTGCGTTTTAGGCAACGAAGCCAAAGACAGCATTTTCAATTGCAGTTGATTGCATTTGAATGGAGCCACAATCTGCCAGAAAAGGTCCTTAAAAGTTTAGGATTCCCCAAAGAATTTCTGAATTGCTTGGAAAAAGTTGGAATCAAAAAGCCATCCAGACACATAATATATATCAGGTTGCATAAAAGTCCTCCAGAAAAGAAAAATAATAATAATTTACTGGTAAATTGTTATATAAATGCATGACGGGCTGTCTGTGACAGCAGCAATACATTCTGCTATAAGTCCTAATATATCAAATTCCTGTACGGTTTTCTTCTACACCACATTCTGAAATAATTAAAATAATCAATAACTTGTGGTCTACCAAAAAAATGTACCCACTTTTTACCATCTTTGGTTCATAACCCTTTAACTTTTCATCATTAATCAGACATCTTCAGACACAAATGGACACACACACACACACACACACACACACACACACACACACACACACACACACACACACACACACACACACACACACACACACACACACACACACACACACACACACAATAAGCGCACGCACAAATACGTTCAGACAGTATTGAAGCGATCTTGGAGCCACAGGTGGTATAATGTTCTAATTCTGGACTGGCCCGCTGCAGGGCCAACACTGTGAATGGTTGTATTACAGTAAGACACACTGAAGAGACACACACGCAGCGAGAAAAAAAAACATACGTTTGATTACACGGTGACATCAGATTCAATCGGTTTGAATTGATCTGTCCGAAGACAGACAGTAGTAATTGTGCCAAACCTAATGTTCTAGGGGTTGATTTGAATCTGGATGATGATCTCTCCCTCTCCATTCGTCACACACAACCGTTTTTTTTTTTTTTTAAGTATTAGCCCTCGAAAATCTTTCCAAGAAAGTCAGTGAATGGAATAATGGCTGCAGAGGGTGAACTGACAGTTGTATCGAAGTGCTAATGAAACCCACGAGGCCACGAGGACCGCCTGTGTTGGCAAGCATTAAATCCCGATTTATACTTCAGTATACGAGAGCGGCGCGTGCCGAAAACTGCTAATCCGCAAGCTCACAGCGTGTCGCGGGCGGACGCGACTCATTGTGAGCTTGCAGATCGGCCACGCAAGTGTGCTCGTCGTACGACGGAGAATAAATCGGGCGCTCGCTGTCCTTTATTTAGGGGGGGCAAATGAAAACACTGTCCGACCCAGGATCAGAAGCATTTCATGCTTCTCTTTTCCTATATTCCCTGTCTTTTCCACTCACTTCCAAACGTCATCTGGCCATTAGCAGATCTAGGAGTCTGAGCGCGCCTGGCTAGCGCCGCAGCGAGGACTAAAGGGCTCTTGTGTGTGTAAGCTTACGAAAGGACTTAAGAACTGCCATGTTGGCCGCCCCGGCCGGTCTTGAAAAGCCTTTACATGCATCTGTGGTTAATTTTCTGTCTCGTCAAAACGTGAAATGTCCCGAAATGCCACCCAAAGATTTTTCTCCCGATAAGGTTTGAGTACCAAAAGCCAGTGACTTAAGAGACCCATTCAAGGTAGGCTGCAGCACTGCAGTTAAATGGCTTCTTGTGCAGGTAGATTGTCTGACAGGCAAGCCTCTCAGACCCATGACACAGGACAATGTAAGGATGTATTTAGTAAGTTAACCACTTAAGCCCTCTATATACTTTCTTGACCAGGGTCACCCAGGGGTCTATACTCGGTCCCCTCCTTTATTCCCTCTACGCCAATGAACTCTCTTCCCCCGAAAACTGCATTTTCACAGAATGTTTGCCTATTATGACATGTGGTTAACCACTTAAGCACTATAATGGCCCCCTTGTAGATCGGCTAGATCGGTGGAGAGATTTGGCGTAGAGGGCAAAAAAAACGAGGGGACCAAGTATAGACCCCCTGGGTCTATACTTGGTCGGCCACGCAAGTGGTTAATTGCCGTTGAAGGTAATACATTTCAGAATAAACCTGCTACTGCCTGCGCACTTTCAGGGCAAACGTTCACACGGAACCTCGAGGAGATTCCAGGGCCACAATGAACACAGACCACATTGAATCATAACACATTCATGTTCCACCGTACATTAAGCAAGATCCCAGTGGCTCAAACTCATTGCGATAATCAATTATAGTATTACAGCATATTATTTTCACAGCTACCGATAGATCATAAATGCTTTGACACTGGGATTTCACAGAAGTTCTGATTCTCACATTTTGAAATAAATGATGCATAGCCTGGGAGCTAGTTCAGGCAGACACGCTCAAGCACACGCACGCCTACAGTAGGCAATGTATGTATGACGTGTCAAGCGGCCGACCAGCCGGCGGTCTAGTTAAGCTCACCTCAGTCATTGTTTGTAATAAAAATAAATATTAGACCTCTTTGATCAGCTTCACCCAGCTGATTGTTGCCCAAGTGGTCAGACTTGAGTGCAGAGGGGGAGCAGTTGGTGTTTTGCTTAGTGAAACCTCGACACATTGCCGGAGCCGGGAATCAAACCACCTTCTGTTTCCCACGCGGCCTCTCCACCCATTGCTGTCAGTGTCACTGAAGGTAGCATGCACTTTGTTTGCTCCCACCACCACCAGTAGGCTCTGCTTTCCCTAAGGGTTTATATGTATGTCATCTCCCTTCTCTTAAAGGGATAGTTCACCCCCCCCAAAAAATCCTATCGATTAGTCACCCCGTGGAGACTTGAATTCATTTTAGTTTTTGTCGCATTCCTAAGCCAATAATTTGATGACCGGCAGGGCGGCAGCAGTTCCGGTGGGAGACACAAAGAGTCTCCTTTGTGTCTCCTACCGGAACCGCTGCCTACCGGTCCGCTGGTCGTCAAATTATTGGCTTAGGAATGCGACAAAAACAAAAGGATACAATGAATTCAAGTCTCCACGGGGTGACTAATCGATAGAAAAAAAGTATTTTTTTGTGTGAACTATCCCTTTAAATGGTTGTCTTCTAATGTGCTGAGCAGCAGATCGTAATATATACAGTAGCAGAGCCTGAATGGAAAACATCAAATATCATATTCACGAATTACATTTTATGAATGCAACGTTTTTCAATCTATTTGTGAGTTATCTGACTGAAATGAAGTTCTGTCAGAAAATAACGCATTTTAGCACATCATCACTTGTGATCTACAGGCATCACTCAGTGAGAAGGAATCCCCTGGTAAAACTTCAGTGGATGAGCAATCAGCCCTGAGGTTCATTTGATGTGTGGTTGGCCTGGCCACCCACCCAGGCACGCTAATAAATTGTGAAACTGCTAACGCAAATTCTTCCTGAGTGTTACAAGAACACAGCTAGCTGAGAGACTGACTGGAAGGTCAGCGAGAGTTCATGTACATGCGACTGTTACAATTAAAATTAACCCGTTCAATCCGGGAACACATCCTTGTCATTTTAAGATTTCTTTGGCTATTCAAAAATAGCAGATCTACAAGCTCATAGCGCGGCATAAGCTTGTAGATCTGCTATTTTTGAAAAAAATAAATAAATTTGAGCAGATCTTTGAATATATATACAATTTTTTTTAGCAAATATTTTTAACTCAAATCTTTGCTTCTGGGGGGTCAGTGGAACAACATATTTTGAGCTGGGGGTGTGCAGCCAAATACATATAATTTTGGGGGTCCTTGACACGAAAAAGGCAACATAAGTTTTTTTTTTTTAAACTTAGGATTTAGAAGACCTTTGTAGAATCCCTAGAAGCAAAGATTTGAGTTAAAAATGTTTTTGAATAGCCAAAGAAATCTAAAATGACACAGACGCGTTCCTGGTCTTAATGGGTTAATGATGTCTAATTAGAAAGGCAGCAGCACTTCACTTATCGTCTCTGTCAGGCCAAAACCTTGTATCTCCATATTATGTCAATGTCTGAAATGATTTCAATTTCAGTCTTATGTTCTTTTGTAAATGAATGCCCTACCTTTGTTGCACAACAGCGTCACGCGAAATCAGCAAAAATAGCAGATCTACAAGCTCATTGTGAGCTTTTAGATCTGCTATTTTTGCTACATTTTGAAAGCGAAAGTGTGCCAGTGGGTTTTAGTATTTAACCGATGAAAAGTATCAACAAGAAAATAATAACTACATTGGCTCATTGGAAAACAGGTCCTTTTTCTTTTTACCCATTTCCTGAAAAGTAACAGTTTTGGATATACAAGGTTTCCACCCTTATAAATAATACTAATTGCTTTCATTCCAAAGCACCCAGCTCTTTCCTCCCGCAGAGTTTTACGATGAGCCCATGAATTGATTATGTAAATGAGTTACAGAGGTTGTCGGGGCCAGAGAATAAAACTCGATTGCTGAAAATGACATTATACTAACTGTCAAACAATTACACACTCATTACATGTTTTTAAACAAAAACAGGCGTTTGTGTGTAAAGGGGTGGGGAGGGGTTACTCAACTGATTCTCGGATAAAAGTTTCACCATCTCATTGCTGTTCGAAACAGCGCGTGGCAGCTCTATTTTCAACACGAGCGCTGCCGTTGACAGGCCTTCTGAGTTCATGCCGATCGAAGATGACAGCGGGCTGGGTTTCTGAGCCACCAAGTTCCACCACTAATGGCTGTCCTGTGGAGTCAAGGAAGTGGCAAAGAGAGTCCATAATGAAAAGAACAGTGTTACTTTGCTTCCTCTGCACACAACGCCTCCCTGTCAGCTATAGCTGACATTTACAGCTGAGGTAAGGGGTCTGGGGTATAAACAAACCTTTGGGGGTACTCAGTCTTGGACGACAGGGTTAAGGCTTTAAGAGCGGGACGGGGACACCAGGGGGGGACCTCAGCTGAACTTTACCGACAGGGTCGAGGGGGAAAGGAGGTTTGTTGTGTACGGCGGGACTGGGGGCGAGATAAATAGCTGGGTGAAAACCACACTGCGACAGCGGCATGCCTGGCATCTTCCAGTGGGCCCGGTCTCATGGAGCTTTAATTGGAAACACACCGTGCCATGGGGAATAATAGCCGACGACTGCCCTTAAAGGCCACACGCTGGCTCAAAGAGGGGCAACAACCCCCTGATAGGCTGCAGAGAAGAGCCTCTTTGTTCAACTGTTGCCGTCTGATACACATTTGATTTGCTCGATAGTCTGTCCTTGCGAAACGTAATTACGCGTAGATGTGTCTCACTGTACGAGCAGAATGGACATCCTGTTTGAGGATAAGAGGGTCAGGCCTCTTCCCATCAGGACTTTTCAAAAAATCATTAAATACTCTCCTGTGTTTTCTGTTTTTCTTGCTGCACCGCGTATAGAGGGCTATATTTATTTTGGTCTCTTCTGATGGATAACACAGAAGTTCAACGCAAAAACTCAAATGAACTCACAGATAAATTCCAGACAGACTCTTTCAGTGGGAGAACAGATAAACACTGAACGCTTCCCACTGAGATGGGGTGGATAAATGTTTCTCCATCGCTCTGAACTTTAAAATGATGTGAGCTCCTCATAGCCGGCATCTCCTCACATTAGCACCAGACGATACTCAGAAGGTCACGCACTCCTATGTCGTTAATTAACCACGGAGAGACGATGACAGAATAACATCAGTGACATTTGGCAGTGAAGACACTTCCTTCTGTTCTTTGTTGCTTTTTAACCCTTTGTCTCCCCAGTTTAGTCGTTATGCCAATTCATTCCTCCCCACACACATTTCTGTGTGTAGAGCCTCCGTTCTACTCCTCCCGCCCAACACCCCTTGCTGATAGATGCCCCGCCCCAGCGCGTAGGAGTACGTGTAGTGACACATATCATCTTCCCCGCCCGGCCCGGCTTCCCTCCCCCGAGGGCCAATTGTGTTCGTATATGGACGCTCGACAAAGCCGGGTGCACCACGGTGGATTCAAACCCCCAGACTCTATGGTAATGGGGTGGGCAGGCACTTTTCCTGCACTGCGTCACTGGAGCGCCCCTTCGAAGACACTTGTCACACTTCTTAAAAGGTGGCTAGTTATAGTGGCAGCTGTGAACCGAGGCCTCTGCTCCGTGCTCACCTGAAGACAATAACGAGGAGCCCTGAAGACAAACACAGACTCCCTGGTCTATACTGTTTGCCCCCCCGACCACTAATCGTGACGTTCTTACAATCTATAAACAGATCCCATGAGTCAGCGCTTGACAGCATGTGAAATTACAGCGCAGCCGTAGCGGCTTCCGGTGTTAATCAGGGACCCAGGCGACTGGAGGGGGGGGGGGGCATCGGAAGCCAGGAGCTGTGACTTATCGGCCCGCCACAAGCCATTTAGATTTAACGGAGAAGGCCGAGCGCACTGGGTGTTAATGTGTCCCCGAGGGCCAGTTTACTGGACTTGATAGAAATGTGGAATGAAAAGCTTCGTGCAATGAGAGTCAACAGAACTAAGGGCTGCGGGTAGGGGGAGGGGGGAGAGCAGCGAAACCTCATATGTCCAGAACTGTTACTTTTCAGGATTCAAATAAAGAAAAAAAGAGCAAAAAATAGCCAATCTATGAGCTTGTAGATCGGCCATTTTTGCGTGACACAGTAGTGGCCATGAATTTACAAAACAAACAAAAAAAACTTTAAATATGGACCGAATCAGGCAAAAGTCTTATGGCATACAAACAGCAGTGGACAGTCACAAAGTACATTTACTTGAGTATACTGTACTTAAGTAAAACATTTTGAGTATCTGTACTTTACTTGATTATTTGTATTTTTTGGATACTTACAGACAGTATGACTTTCACTCCACTACATTTCAAAGACAAATATTGTACTTTTGACTCCACTACATTTCTAGGAAGTGAAAACATCAAAGTATGTTGTGAAGTAACTACTCAAGTCCTATTTCAAATATAGTGGAAAATAGTCGATCCACAAGCTACAAGCGCGTTGTGAGCTCTGTTATCGCTCTGTTATCATCATTATTATCGATATTTCTGTAAAACCTTTATTTTATTATTATTATTATTTATTTATTTTTTGAGGCGATCCAAATTTCAATACAGTGTGGCATTGATAATAAAAAAGAAAATTTACTTTGTAATTTATACTTTTGAATACAAATTTGAAAGAGCAACTTTCAAATTTGTTGAGTAAATATTTGAACATAGGTACCAAGTACTGGGGTTGAGTACTTTGTCCACCACTGCATGCAAAGCCTCTGTGCCAATGGGGGTTGAACTTGGGCTGCCTATTGCAAGCTTTAGTAAGAAAGTGGTTCAGTATATTACTGTCAACGCAAAGCGTCCAAAGCTGTTCTACAGTATGAAATGAAGAGGAAATGTACAGGCATATGATAGAGAACTTGTTGTACAATAAGGCATAGTTTACCACAATGCAATGTTGTTGGAACACTGGCTTTAGTATATCATTTTTAAAACCTTTTAAAATAGTGAATCTGCTATTTAAAAAGAAAATGGGCATTAATTTGTGAAATATGGAGATATGACATTTCTGACTGACAATTTACAATTTAGGCATTTAGCAGACGCTCTTAATCCAGAGCGACTTGATATCAATGTTTCATGTGGTTCTTGTGGAATATCATTCACCCTAATTTTTAATGCAGGAAATAATTCAAAATATATTTTTTTGTCTCATCTGTCAAAGATCTCTCATTTCACATGAATTGAATAGCATTATAATATATTTTTTTGTTCAGTGTAAACACTTATATAATCCCTTATTAATTGCTTTGTGGTTGACAAATTTAGTCGATCTCATCCGAGGGCAAGTGACTCATCCGTGAGAATATGCAAAATCTGTGAATACGGATCACGTCATGCAGTCACTGTTTGGCTTCGACTTATCACGCGAAGACACTTCCTGGGATCACAGCCACACGCGGTACGAACAACAGCACATAAGACCGGCATTATACCGCCCCAAAGGCTATGTTCACATTGGCAGCCCCCAAAACCACGTTTTTTTGGCCTATCAAGATCCAATTGGATTTATCAAGGCTGAACAGCAAAACTAAAAAAACAACCCACATGGAAACAGATTTTTGCTAATCAGATTTGAACCATATTCCTAGGTGTTTTTTACATGCGACTCAACTCTGATATCTAAAGACGTGTCTCAGTCTGGATCTGAATACTCATTTATACTTTATAGCAAGGGGTCCCAAACTTTTCAGGCCGTGACCCCCCAAAATAATCACATTTGAACTGGGGACCCCGCAAAAAGAATCACATTCGAACTGGGGACCCCACAAAATAATCATATTTGAACAGGGGTCCCCCCCAGTTGAGGCATTACATTTAGTTTAACTCGGTTCCACAGATACATATTGTGAAAATAGCTGATCTACAAGCTCACAACGCCTCGCACTGCAAGGCGTTGTGAGGACATGGGGAGAACTTGCAAACTCCACACAGTAAGGCCCTTTTGCCAACCGACCGTGTCTGAATGGTGGCCCAAGAAGGTATTGCAAGTGGGACCCCAAATACAAATGACATAGTATTGTTTTATTGATTTTTTTTCATAGTGATACCAATAAATGAAAACTGAATGTATACTATGCTAGTTCCACTGATCCGAGCTGGAACACAATCAACTGATTGATAATAACATTCCGCTAAATGATTTTGTATTGATAATTGTGTACGGTACCTACAATCATTTTCTCTGAAAATGCACACAGGCCACCGATCTGACCACTCAACACGGAAGCCGATAAGGCTGCTGGGTGGGCCGTGAACACCTTTTTTTCGTTTGAGATTTTCAATTGTGGGCCCTGTCCCAGAAAACGTTGAGAAACACCACGGCTAAAGATCATATTTGAGAAACATAATGGGATTTGCCGGCGGTCTGAGGCAAAGCCCTATCAAAACCTCATCCGAGGAGCAGCCATCACCGAATCACGTTCACAGCGCTGACTAACGTGTGACTCAGTGCAAAGTGCATACAGTATCCACACACAGTATTCCACTCTATATGATCAGGTGCGCGGATCCAAAAGTCCCCTGTTCCCCTCAAAGCCGCTTATCTGACCGTTTGTTGATCTAAGCCCCGGGGTTGTTGGCGGTGGGGGTCCCCCCCTGCACCTGTGGCCGGCTCAACCTACAGCCTTTTGTCGGGCCTATAAGACCCGTGAGAGACGAGCGGCGAGGCCCGGCTGAGAGACCCCGCCCAGGCCTGTGTACCGCCAAGACGCAACAAGCGAAACCCTCCTTTTCTCATTTTGGGTTCCGTTTTTCACCCTCTCGGAATTAAACGAGCACTGAGGATTTTACTGTGCGTGTGTGCTGCTGATCCAGGTGTGTCAGCGCATACCAGCGCAGCTACAAAGGAACCCGGGATTTGCCTGCAATCCCCCTGACCTGTTGACGATAGCTGGCAGAGCGGGCGTGAGAAATGTGCTTCGTAATGATGGCGTGACCCCTCCATCAACCTGAAGCCCCCTCTCCTTTGTGTTCGCCGCTCTCCCACGTCTCTGGAGGGACGTGTGATAGGAACAGGGTTCCAGTTGCTGGGTGGGATATGTTTTATCACATGAAGAAGTGGTTGATAAAACGCCCCCCCCCCACCTTCTGTTTGTTTGTTTTATTCTTTTTTTTATCAAACCCTGGAGAATGGAGATACAAAAACACAACAGTTCTGGAGGATAGAACTGTTGTGTTTTTGAACTGATGAGATGTTTGTGTGTGTTGTGTTTGAGTTTGTGAGTGTGTTTGAGAGTGTGTGTGTGTGTGTGTGTGTGTGTGTGTGTGTGTGTGTGTGTGTGTGTGTGTGTGTGTGTGTGTGTGTGTGTGTGTGTGTGTGTGTGTGTGTGTGTGTGTGTGTGTGTGTGTGTGCGTGTGTGCGTGTGTGTGTGTGCGTTTGTGTGTGAGAGTGAATGTATCTGTGTATATGTATGCATGTACTGTATGCATGTGTACGTGCGTACGTGCGTGTGTGCGTGCGTGCGTTTGTGCGTGCGTGCGTTTGTGTGAGAGAGTGAATGTATGTGTGTATGTACTGTATATGTACGTATGTGTATGCATGTACTGTATGGATCTGTGTGTGTGTGTGCGTGCGTGTGTACAATGCATATGTGTTATGAGGGAAGGGGGTCGACCTGTCCAGTCAGTGAAACACTGACTTACCGTCCTGGGAGGGACAGAGGGAGGGAGGGGGAACCCCATGTCAGTGATCACCAGGCTTTAGGGGCTTCTGGCTCCTCTAATGCGCTCCAGACCCGCTACATGCATGCAAGCAGCCCGGCCCACGTTCCCATAGGACAGAGCCAGAGAGCCAAGGAGCGCCTCGGAGGCCCACAGGCAGTGGTGGAAGATGAACTCACATCTTAAACTTAGGTAAAACTATACCACAAGTAGAAACACTCTGTTACAAGTAAAAGTGCGGTATTCAAAATTAACCTGTGTAAAAGCACAAACGTATTAGCATCAAAATATACTTAACCCATTAATCCAACCAGGGAAAATATCTGATCTACAAGCTCACAATGCGTCACATCATGACGCGTTGTAACATAATAGATCAGCTATTTTCAAGTAGACAAAGTATGTGGAGCTGAAGCGGTTAATGTTATGTTTTGTAATAATAATCAAAAGATACAAAGTACAGTAACTAGTAACTGAAGCCGTCAAGTAATTGCAGCGGAGTAAAAAGAACAATATTTGCCTCTGAGATGTAGTGGAGTAGAAGTAAAAGTATTGAAAATTGGAAATACTCCAGCCAAGTAAAAAAACTCAACATTGTACTTAAGTACAGTACTTGAGTTAATGTACTCTTTCCACCTCTGCCTGGCCACAAAGTGCACCGTCAGCACATCCACCGAGCTGGCTGCTGTCCAGAACCCCGCCCCCCCCACCCCCCAGCTGCCGTTTATTTTCACAGGAGTCAAATCATACTGTCCTCTCGCACTCTTTAACGAGATCAAAACATACATTCCTCCTGGCTCCCTCTCAACCCCCCCCCCCCCCCCAAACAATACCACCTTGAATGGCTGCTGTGTTGCTCGTAGCAAAAGAAAAACAAAAGAAAAATAATTGTTGTAAGATAATGAGGTCAGTGGCGTGACGTGCGAGGCATCGCTTTCCTGTATCATGTGTCAGATACAAGGACCAATACAAAGTCCAGAAGATACAGGGCCAGAAGTCAACAAGCTCTGATGACATTGAGCAGCACTGATTATAGGCCATTAGCGAGACCTGAAGATTATTGTCAGGGGTGCACATAACTGGTGCGCAGGTGCGCATGCGCACCCAAAATAAAAAATGCGCACCACATCAGGCGACGTGAGGCGCTTTTGCGCACCAACAGCTGGGACAGGAATTTCCAAGCTTTTATTTTTTAGCAAAACTAAAAAATAAAAGCCTGGAGATCGAGGCTAGGAATTTACTTCCTGAAGCCACACTCAGACAATCACTCTAAAGCACCCGTCGGCCCCATGTACAGCCATTAGGCACAGGGGGAGAGATATGACTCGCGTCGCCTCGCATCGCCTCGCATTGCACCGCTGCGTGCACGCAGCCAGCAGCGGCTGTTAGAGGCACTCGTCACCGATGATGAACGCACCGTAATGGTGCAAAATATGCCGTGAACGTCCCAATCTGGCGGATAAAATCAGCGCAGCAGCACAGGGCACCAACCTTGGGGGCTTTATCTAACAGCGTGAGGGAAAAAAAAACGGCGAAAATTGGCGGAATTTAGAAGCAGAGCGTCCTTTTTTTCTCCCCCCCCCCCCCCCCTCGTTGACAAAACTGTCCGGTGGGCACCGTGCTGCACCCCCCGTTGACAAAACTGTCCGGGCTGAACCCCCCCCCCCCCCCCCCCCGTTGACAAAACGGGACGGGCGCCATGAGCACCAAGTCACATGTCCAGTTGCTCTTCTGCGTACCAGACCTAAAAAGTTATGTGCACCCCTGATTATTGTAGAGTGACCGTGCCTACTAGGGGGAACTGTTGTATATCCATATGGTTGGATATGACACCATTTATAATAAGAAGACAGAGAGACCAGGTCGGGTTGCACTGTAGCTTCACTTTAGTGTAAACAAGGACTTCAGGTACAAGGAAGTACATTCAAGACAGAGGGGGGCATGACGGTAGCTGAGCAGGGACAAACTAGGGCTGTCAATACACAACAGGAACCATAACCATAACGCTAACCCCTTGATTGTACATGGCAAAATCCTCGGTCTTATCTCTCACACTTAACCACTTGAGCCTGAGCCTGATCTGCAAGCTCACAGCATGTCATATTGTGAGCTTGCAGATCCGCTATTCTTGCCAAAAGTTCTGCTATATTTCGCAGAATGTTCGCCTATTATGAACATTCTGCGAAAGGATCCCAGAGTAGGGATCCTTGGGTTCATGCAGCTCAGTAACGTCACTCAAACAGGGGGATTTTGAAACAGGATCTGGCAACAAGGTATCTTTGTACTAAGGAGTAATGGAATTTCTGTTCTTATTATTTTGTTTATTGGCCATGAAAAATGTCTATTGTCAATAATCTTCCTCATACAATATGGTTATCCCAAGCTTACAACTGTGATGGACAGTGCTAAGTAAATAGCTTATGTGCAGCTGAGGAGTGTTGTCTGCAGAGCTGTGCCTTCTAAGAAAGCTGATGGACGGGACACCTCTGGTCTGGCTGGCCTGCAGGAATGGTAGTCAACATGGATGACATTCAGGCCACGCTCATCCACAATGGATGAGCAATGACTCTGAAATGCTACTGTGGTGCGAGGGTGGGTGGGTGGCCATGTCTCCAAGCCCCCGGAGCAGCAACCGGACGAATGAGTCATCGTTCAAACCAACTCCATCCACTGTTATTCGCACAGTGGACATCTTGCTCTTTCCTCATAGTCTGGTGGGTGGGAAACCACACCCCCTGAGTTTGGAGAAAAATGGCCACCATGTGAATTATGATCAAATTGTTTTGTATTGATAACTCGCTAACCATTGGGCGGCAGTGGCGGCTCAGGATGTAGATCGGCCGCTTGGGAATCGAAGTGTCCTTGAGCAAGATACTGAATGAGCAGGTTGGGGCCTTGCATGGTTTCCTTCACCATCAGTGTGTGTATGGATCAAGGCTTGGATATTTACAATGAGGCCAATACGGAAGAGAGACAGTTCATACAAATGGCCAGTAGGTGGCTGCAGGTGTCAGAAAGAATATTCTCTCATTGTAAGCGGATGGGTTTTTTGACGAACTTTAGACTAGATTTTCTTACCTTAATAAAAATTGTCATAAATACTATATGCTTCCAGTCACTAGTTTAAAGCTAAATTATGGTCTCATTTATTTTTAAATTGACAATAAAGTAGGCTATGCTCCAGGAGGGGCGGGATGATTTGATTGACAACCTACACAACCAATAGCATTCATTCCCCGCCCCCACTCTTGATTGACAAGCTACCCAACCAATAGCATTCTTTGGGGATTGTTTTCCGGTTCCCTGGTCACATGTGTGGTCTCAACCAATAGCATTTGAGTTCCGGCGTGGCCAATGGTATATATTAAAGATGGCGGATTGCACGTTCCTCAACAATCGTCTTCATTTACGGTCTGTAGAAACCAATGGGTGACGTCACGTTCCCTTCGTCCATTAATTTTTACGGTCTATGGTATGGATAGGTGAATGTAATGCACCTTGTGAAGCGTTTTGGATAAAAAAGGTGCTACATAATTGCACCATATGCATTTAAACCCTTTATACTTAGTAAACTTGACCTGAGCTGGCTCTGCACTTAGTGCGTTCTTTTTTCCCCTCTACACCGGAAACTGCGGATCTACAACTCACAACATGTTACAAGCTAAGTGAGCTTGTAGATCTGCCCCCCCCAGCAGAATAGGGGATGCTAGGGTTCAATTAAAGCACATGGTTTGAAGCACGGAGGCACCCAGAGGTCTCGGAGCTTAAATACCAGTACCACCACATTTATTAGTTATGGAGAAACTGTGCTGAAGCCACGCTGCACTTCCAGCCAGCAAAGTGATAGGATGATGAGAGGCCTTGTAGTGGGGCCAGTCAGCTGGCTGCTTATTTATGCAAATCTGAGAAGCTGACAGCGATTCTTCAGCATCAAATGTCCCCCCCCCCCCCCCCCCCCCCCAAACTAAACAGCGGACCATTTTTAAACGTCTGGTCAGAAAAACCAAAGGGGCCTGCTATACGTTCTGTATGTTAATTCTGCTGCATTTTTAGAGCATGAGGACAGAGTCAGTGAGATGGGCTCTGAGAGGCATCCGCTCCACTCAAGACACACAGCGGTTTTTGAGGAGAAAACGATTTTACATCGACGCTGGTTAACCACAGCATGAATGCTGCACGTGTATAATTTACTTAGGGCACACGTAACCCGGTACTACAATATGTAATTCTGACACGGAAAGTAACCGCCTGGTCAGTCGCTAATAGTCAGTGGCGTGCACAGACATTTTGAGGGGCAGGTGCTCAAGTAAATTATCCTTTTTTTTGTTTACTTGGTCTGCTCTTTTTTCCCTCTACACCTATACCTCTTTGCCAAAAATAGCCGATCTACAAGCCCACAACGCCTCGCGCTATGTGCTATTTTTGGCTAAAGTTCTCCTCAGAAAAGGGATGCTAGGTTTCGAGTGGTTATGGTAAAAAGAAAAATCATATCACATAAAGATTTGGCGGACCCCCTGTAGTAACTCTGAGGACCCCCTAGGGGTCCCGGACCCCCTGTTGAAGACCCCTGCTGTAAACTGAAAAAAAAGGGCACTTCTGGTCAAGAGGGAAAAGGGCAGGTGCTCTAGCACCACCTAGAGTCTATCTGTGCACGTCCCTGATGACGACAATATCAGCAGTGTGACAACACGCATTTTGGGTCAGTTGGGCCATCTGCAAACACACCACTTTGGGAGTTGACACCAGAGTCTGGTTGTCAACGTCGTGGTCCATTTGGTTCCATTTGTACACTCTCAGAGTTAAATTAATGCTGTGGATTTTACAGTGCAGATTGGGGTCCCATGAGATCAAACATTTTATCTAATGGGGGTCTCTGTGGCTTAATGCATCTAACGGGGGTCTCGGTGGCTTAATGCATCTAATGGGGGTCTCGGTGGCTTAATGCATCTAATGGGGGTCTCGGTGGCTTAATGCCTTGGTTCTCAAAGTGGGGTCCGGGGAGCCCCAGGGGTACTTGAGGGGGTTCCAGGGGGTACCCAGCAAAATGTGTAAATATAGCATCAGAATAATTATGACCTTTTATACTTTGGCTATTCAAAAATAGCAGATATACAAGCTCATAGCGCGGCACCGAGTGCCGTGCTACAAGCTTGTAGATCTGCTATTTTTGAAAAATCTTGAAAATTTGTGCAAATCTTTGAACATATATTTTTTAAAGCGAACATTTGTAACTCAAATCTTTGCTTCTGGGGGTCCCTGGAACAAAATATTTTTAGATGGGGGTCCGCGGCCAAATACAGATCATTTTGGGGGTCCTTGACATGAAAAAGTTTGAGAACCACTGGATTAATGCATATCAAACTGGGGGTCCTTGAAATCGAAAAGGTTGAGAATCACTGCGCTAAGTGACATAGGTGTCAGGGGTCATAGCTGTCAGAGCCCCCTGGCCAGCAACTAGCAACCCCACCCCCCCCACCCCCCCAGCACAAACACACTCGTACCATTCAAGAGGAAGTGCATGTGAAACGCTGTGAGGTGGGCAATGGGCTTTTAAAATGCTTTGGAAAAATCACTCCTTTCCTGAAGGATGAATACCTGGGAAACGCATGGGTGTAGATTTTCAGGGAAAACGGAGAAAGAACAACCGAAGGAAGGAGGAGATCAGATTTAAGGGAGAGGTAGACTGTACTGTAAACCCATGGGATGAGTGATGCATTAAGCTGATGTAAACAACTTCTCTTCTTTTTTTACTGCGACTGCTGAGTGCTTTTCCGCTCCTGCCGTGCGCGTCACATAATTTATAAGTGACTCGAAATACACAAAAATAAACTATTGTTTCTGTATGCTATTTCAGAGTACCAAGGGGAGGAAAGGGAAGGAAAAGTGTGTTTACATGCGTGCAAATATCGGATTCTGCTGTTGTGTGTCATGCTGGGCCCATATGGTCAACGTGTCTGCGGATGACTCCACTCCCCAGAGCTGCACGCTCTCCTCTGTACCTGGCCAAGTTTGGTGAAGCTGCAGGGACGTGCACAGATAGACTCTAGGTGGTGCTAGACTAGCAGCTAGAGCACCTGCCCTTTGCCCTCTTGACCAGAAGTGCCCTGTTTTTCAGTTTACAGCAGGGGTCTTCAACAGGGGGTCCGCCAAATCATTATGTGATATGATTTTTCTTTTTACCATAACCACTCGAAACCTAGCATCCCTTTTCTGAGGAGAACTTTAGCCAAAAATAGCCGATCTACAAGCCCACAACGCCTCGCGCTGCGAGGCGTTGTGGGCTTGTAGATCGGATACTCAAAATGCCTGTGCACGCCACTGTGAAGCTGTGTCTTAGAGCCAGACCTATACATTGGTTTGGCCAATATATCTGCCATTTTGTTTCTCTTTTTTTGACAACATCGGTAAATGTTGCACTTTTCTGACCAAATATGGGGTCAAAACATCGGTAGTCGGTGGTCGGTGGTCTAGGACTCTCCAAATTCGGCATCGGACCCAAAAATGTGGCATGGGTCGGGCTCTAGTGTCGGTCACTCACAGGCTGTGGGTACTCTCAGCCCCCGGGGTGATGGACTGGGCTTGTGCTCCTGGCAGAGCAATATTGTCTCTGGCCCCGCATCAAACCCACCGCACCCAAAGCCCACAGCACCCCCCCCCCCCCCCCCCCACCACCCACCCACCCACCCACCCACACACCCACACACACACACACACACACACACACACACACACACACACACACACACACACACACACACACACTGCTGTTTGAAGGATAAATCTCAAACACATTCACCGGTAGGCTGTGGAAAAAGAGGACCAACCTTGCTGGGGATATCATTTTGAATAAATTGGCAGCCAACGGTGGATACAACGGGACGCTCCCATTTTTGGGGTAATTAGAGTATCTAGTATAGCCAATCATTTTGTACCCCCTTTTCTCCCCAATTTAGTCGTTATGCCAATTAATTCTTCCCCACACACATTTTCTGTGTCGTCACTGCTGTTGTATCCTACTGACTCTCCTGCTAGTGAGGAGCCCCCACAGGGAGGACGTAGGGCCTTTGTCAGTAGCGCCCCCAGGAATTACATTTAGGGCAGGCGAGAATTTCTTTTGCCCCCCCCCCCCCACCTCGAAAAATCACCGATCGAAATGCGTGACTTTGAGGATATTAAGCACGCAATGACACCTTTTCGGGTTATTTGGGTTTTGTAGGGCAGTGGTTCTCAAACCTTTTCATGTCAAGGACCCCCAAAATGATATGTATTTGGCCACGGACCCCCATCTAAAAATATTTTTTTCCAGGGACCCCCAGAAGCAAAGATTTGAGTTACAAATGTTTGCTTTAAAAAACAAATATTCAAAGATTTGCACAAATTTTCAAGATTTTTCAAAAATAGCAGATCTACAAGCTCATACCGCGGCACTCGGTGCCGCGCTATGAGCTTGTAGATCTGCTATTTTTGAATAGCCAAAGTATAAAAGGTTAAAATTATTCTGATGCTATTTTTACACATTTTGCTGGGTACCCCCAGGAACCCCCTCAAGTACCCCTGGGGGTCCCCGGACCCCACTTTGAGAACCAATGTTCAAGGGGAGGCTGCTGATAGTTGGGCCTGACCTGCCAGTGGGTACTCCACTGGCCTTCGTCCTACTCCTCCCGCCCAACACTACCTGCTGACAGGTGCCGGCCCTGCCCGTAGGAATAATACATGCAGTGACAAATGTCACCCTCCCCGGTCTGGCTTCCCTCCCCCAAACACGGGCCAAAATGTGTTCGCATGGACGCCTGACAAAGCCGGTGGATTCGAACCCACAACCTCCGTGGTGGTGAGCAGCAGGGACTTTACCACTGCACCACCTGAGCGCCCTATAGAACTGCAGTAGTTGAGTCACAATTCAATTCAGTGTCAGGGACGGGAATGTAAAAGGATGTTACATGTTTAAAGTGTTGGCAGCACGAGTTATACTACACAGCACTTGGGCAAAGGGGTGCATTAGAAAGGAAAATCGATTATCCATAAAATAATTGATTTTCATAAATAGCAGATCTACAAGCATTTTTTTTATTTTTGGCGTGACACTGTTGTATAATGATGTATAAAATAGGCCTTAAGTGGTTAATCAGAATAATCGATTTTCTCAAATATAAAAGAATAGATAAAATTATCGCTGAGAAGGTATATAGTTGCAGCCATACTTGGGTGTCACAGTAGCTCATATACCAGACAAACACGGTAGCACATGGGTGTGTGTAAAATAAGCCTGATTGTTCATGGATAAAGCGACACTATATTTGTTTATGGGTCAGACATTATGTGATCCCATGATCTGATCGTCTTTGAAACTCCAACTTTTGTTCTCGATTAATGAAGACATTATTTGCAAATGCTTTCACTTTTGTCCGTTAAGGTCATTGGTGCTGGATACAAAATTTCACCAAACACACTTCATTCACATACAGATATACCTGATACTGAGTATATAGGCGGTAAATTGGTAAATTGCAATGCGTTTTCCACAAAACAACAAGAGGGGAAAATGCATAGTGCATTTCCTTGTTTGTTACTGAAACCATGGAAGGTAGAGAGAGATACAGTATATTTCTACGGTGTGGCTCTGCAAGAGGCTAGCCAGGACAAAATAATAGAACAAATAGCAGAGCTGGTACATCGGCTATTTTAGCTATTTGTCTTATGACAAAGTATATGTAGGGCTCAAGTGATCAAGCACAAGAAATAAACATGAAATTCCCCACACTTCTTAAGATGCACCAAATAAGTAGTTAAGTAAGTCAGTTAAATGTCAGTGCATCACTGAACACATAGAAATCTTAACACAGTTAATCACTTGCCACTTGACCGAGCAAACGTGGACGACCCAGCCCTTACGTCGGATCATCTGTTCATCAACGGCTTTATCAACGTTTTCATCTCTCAGGTTGTCAAAATGCATGGGAAATATGAGGGTGATGTCAGAGGCTTCTACCTTAACCTCCACGTGCATGTGGCCAATTTGGACACGGTGTCTTGAATCCGCAGCGTCCAGGCGAGGACCCACTGGGAAGTTCACCAGCAGGGCCCCGCGTCGACGGTAATGATTTGGGAGGGGGCCGCAGGGTAAGATGTCCTTAACCCATCAAATTGATGAACACTTGGAGTATCCACCTAAAGTTCTGCTCTCTTTTGTTTATTGGCTTTGGAGAGCCACCCTCAGGTCCTTGAAGCTGCTCCATGTACTTTGATCCGGTTTGACAGTGAAGCAGTGTGGAGCGGAGCGAGCGAGAGAGCGAGCAGACCAGGGTGAGACGAAGGTTAAAGAAACTGTTGAGAGCACACACAGCCTAGACACTGCTTCAGGTTCGTGTTACCCAGAGAGAGAGCGCTACATCAATCTGCTGTCTCAAGGAGGTGACCCAGAAGGTCAAAGAAGAACCGTCTAATACACAGTGAGGAAGAGGTCAGACACTGTGCGTTGCGCAGATCAGTAAATGCAATAAATCTGAACCAAAGATAACAGGTCTGTTTAGCGTCTTTTCAGCGTAATTGATTTCCTTTGGGAATGTTTTTCTACAGTAACAGAGATGTTTCATTAAACCAACGCTCGCTCTTTCTGCAAACCTAGTGTACATGATTCTGTTAAATCAGTGTAGTCCTTGTCTTACTTGTTGACAAGTAACTTAATCATCGAGATGCAAAGACAAACTGGACCATTTCAGGTTGGTAAACTATTCAACACAAAAACCCTCAAACCCTCTTAATAGGCAAAATGTGGAAAAAGCATGAGTGAGAGGACAGTTATCTTGCTAGTTATCTTGACAATGCAGCTGGTCATGGGAACATTTGATTTAATTGATGCAGACCAGTGGAATATCAAATTTGACATTGACATTCATGGGAGTGCACGTGGCTGAAGGCGGCACGTGTTCACAAAGATGTGGGGAAGAGGGAATCCTAGGCCTATATAAGCCTAGATATTAGGCCTTTTGGGCTTCAGCCTCTGCTACATTAGAACATATTACATTATATTTTACATAAATATTTATATAGCAACTGCCTGTCGAGTTGATGAGTACAGCCTGACCGATGCCAGATTCCTGGGCCCGATGCTGATCCCGATTTTGCAAAGTCGGATGTAGACCGCCTATTACCGATGTTTTGACCAATATTTTGTGCAATCAATAAGAACAACTTTGATTTGATTAAAGTTTCACAACATTTAACTTAAGTCAAGTAACTTAAGTCTCTCAAGACAGATTCAGCTCAAAGATTTTCTCTTCTTTTTGAGTGGTGCCAACCACTCCTATATCTGACTTTGTCTGTGTGTCCGGGTGTGTGTCTGTCCGGGTGTGTGTCCAATAAACAAACATTGATGACAACATCAATACGGGGCTCATCAAAGGCACCACTCTCTTTTTTTACCGAATGGGTTCCAAGATTGCATTTAACTCAGCCCACGTAAAGGAGCACTTCACCCATTTTCAACCTTATCCTCATGTAATTCGTCCTCACTAATGCTCATTATAAGATGGCAAGATTTCCGTCTCACTCTGCATGCATGCACTGCTGTTCAGAAAACTTGCCTACCAATGAGATCATCAATGGGGATTTCAGGGTAATATAAACTATAGCCTTTCTCTAAATGGAAAGATAGCATGCTGAAATAGAAGCCATTCTTGCAATAATAAAGATAAACGTTTGTAGACCAATATGCTGGTCTAGCCCTATGCATGAGCCTATAGACGACGTGTGCTTGAAAGAGCTAGGGTGAATTTTGCCTTGAATTGGCTTTCCTGGGGAATGTTTTGATAAAGAAAACTGAAAGTAAACTGCCACAAACTGTAGTCCAGAATGCTGTGACCAGCTTATAAGAAACCAAGTTAAAGTTAACATACTGTACACTGCATGTAGTGGCTCCTGAACCAGTATCATACCCACGATCGTAGGCACTGATTTATGTTTCTGCCACAGGGAGCTCAAAACTGTTGAATGGCACACCCCGACCATAAACCAGCCTACGTGATGTGAAAAAGTAGCTAAATGCACACATTTCAGCACCATATGGGAATGAACAGCGACGGACACACAAGCACAAGGGCACGCGCACGCACACACACACACAATATTTACAGGGATTGGAGATCAAAGGCTTAAATGACAATACACACCATGAAATGCACAGAAAGTAGTTATCAATGCCACTCAAATATTTGTTTTAAAGGCTAACATGAACATACAGTAAATCAAAGGTCAAATCCAACACATTATTTTTAAAACAATGTATTTATAGTTATAGTTAGTGATTGATGTGGCTAGCCCATAGCAGCTGTGTGCAGTGCACTTGATGAATTCATCTGCGATTACACCTTGTCAGTTTAATGGCTGCTGGGGGGAGATTGCCATCAAGTTCATGCAAATTTGGTGCAGTCCTTTCAAGAGCATTTTTCCTGTGGGCGCTCGTCTTTCTCCGTGGGTGCTTGGACCCCGAAGCACCCACAGAATCGGCACCAGTGCCCAACATGCATTTTGTGAACAGTCAGAAGTGAACGGGAGTGATTCAGGGGATTCAGGTATATTGGTGTGGTTAAGGGTAAAGCTTGCAGTGTACTACAAATGAAGCCAACCTTTTTGCAGCTTCTGCAGAGCTTGTCGAACAGAACAAAGTTGTAAAGAAGATGAAACAATGTTATACTCCCTGTGGCTCCGCTCTGGGTTCTGACTAGTCCGCCTAGCAAACAACAAACATTGCTTACCTCAGGTTGAGAGAGGTCATATTTGTTGAGGATTGGCGATGTTCAATATGACACTGGAGCCACCGCAGCATTGTGTACAGCAACGGAACGGCATTTGCCAACTGGAAGAAAAACAAAGAAACAAACAAACAATCTTTAGAATAAGTTCCGGATTGTAACTTTAACACTCTTGATTTGAGTGTGTACCTACAGTATGCCTTCTCATTTGTGTCCCCTTAAACCCTATACTTAGTTCAACCCATTAACGACAGACAACTATGTTATTTTTGTGAATTTATCATCTCTACAATAAATCTCTTCTCTGAAAATTACTATCTACATAGCAAGCTTACAACGCGTCACAACGCAATGGGCTGTGAGCTTGTACATCAGCTATTGCTGAAGAATGTTCCCCCCAGAATATCAATGGAAGGGTTCAAGTAGTTAACTATGTGGAAGGTTTGGCTCTCAGGAGGAGTGGTGACCTCTTACTTATCTTATCTTTTTGCTTATATCGTGGTGTTCTTGTATATTGTATGATCAAGTCCTCATGGTAATTAAAACACAAAAATAAATCCCAGTATGGCTTATTCCCCTTATTCTTGGTCTTATTAGATGTTTCTCAACATCATTCACATCCTTATTTCCCTTGATTGGAATCACTTTGACTTTCTTTTGTCCACCATATATACCAGGGCTGGGAAACTTTGATGATGGAGAGGGCCACTATATTTCCACACTCATTCCATTCCTTTTTTTCGTAAATGAATGCCGTACTAAGTACGAAAAAAGTTAAAAGTATGGCGTACTTCGACCATTCTATGTCCATTCTATGTCACACAAAAGAAACAAAAATAGCCAATCTGCAAGCTCAAAACGTGTAGCACTGCGACGTGTTTTGAGGTTGAAGACCTGCTATTTTTGCTAATTTTGAATTGGAATCCTAAAAAGTAAATTTTTTACTTAATTTCAAATGTATTTAGTTATACTTATGTTAACTTTATGAACTTAAATACAAATGCATTAGCCATAAAAAAGACAATAGCATTTTAATACTAGTCATTAAGCTACTAATATAGACTGAAGTAATTAGAGCGGGTCATGTTTGCATGTTTGGAATTGGAACAGCTGAAATCAATAATATATCAGTAATCCGATATTAACCTGCGGGCCGCATTAAGTGAAGGTGGGGGCCGCATGTGGCCTCCGGGCCGCAAGTTGCCCACCTACAGTGTATGATCTATACAGTAAATGAGTCCAGTAAAGAAGTAGGAATTCCTATTCAACGTGGTGGGTTAAGTGAAGCCTGATTTATATGTCTTGCGTATAGGTCGGTGTGCCCCACACCCAAAATAGTAGATCTACAAGCTCACAACGCGTTGTGCTGTGGCGCGTTGTGAGCTTGTAGGGCTGCTATTTCCGGCGCACGACACCACACGCAACAAAGTATATAAACCAAGCCTCACTCCATCAATACATCTTTGATTCAGACAGTGGCTCTTTTTAGGAGAGTAGTTAACAGAACACACTTCTGCAGATACTGTTTCCCAATAAAGGAAATGTTTGCTTTGGACTTGCCACGGAAAAAAAAGGGCTGCTCCTACCCACTTTCCCCCTTAAACTCTAACAACTTCCCAGGGAATGTCAAAGTTTACATGACACATGTATAGATCCTGCTCCAATCGTGGCATGAAAAAAAAAGGAACTTTCTTTTTTCTTTTTTTCTTTTTAAGGACCAGGGTAGTGGTAGGTTCATGAGGCGGATATGGACGCTGTTGCTCCGTGGAAGGAAGGGTAATACTTCAAAGAACACCTCATGTCCAGAATATTACCAACTGCGGGGGAAAATGACCACCCGCAAGCGGAGTCACGACCCGAGAATTGCTGAGCAAACAGAAAATGCGGGGGCAAAAGTGAAGAATTGCTTGATTCCCCCACTTAAAACGTAAACCGTAAAATGGATTATTACGCACAAAGAAGAGCTAAATTACACAGGTATTAGGTCACTCCGGCACTTTCACCAAGCCAAATGTTGGTATCCAGTTACACCGGGTTGTGCCAGTGGCCCTGCCAGCTGACAATTTACACTGCACTGTATATATTTACATTGTATATATTTCTCTGTAATGGTTCCCATGCACTTGAAATCTCAAAGAAACACTTGTGGAAAAACTCTGCCTGCATCGTGGGCTCTGAAAAGTGTCCTCTGACCAGTTCTTAAGCAGTGTTTTATCTGAAATCTGCCCGCTGAACTCTGCCTCGGGGCAGCCGGTGGGTAATTTATCAGAAAGAAAAAATATTGCCTTAGGTATTCCGCTGTAATCCAATTTCGCACCCGCAACCCCGGCAAGACCAAACTCCTCCTCTTAAACAGATTTCAATACTGCTCTCAATGCCTTGCCCATGGGTTGTCGTCAATGCTTGACCGTGCAGTGGGTGTTGAATGCTTTGATTGCTTTTGAAGAAGAAAATCCATTTTCAAGGCAGAGGTCATTTGTTTTTCTGATTATGATGATACAGTACGTGCAAACATGAAATGCTACAGCACAGATTCTGCATGGCATGTAATAATACTATGGTTATATATGGGCATATAAAAAACAAACAGCGAAAGCTCACAACGTGTCGCATTACGACACGTTGTGACGCGCTGTGAGGTTGTAGATCAACTATATTCACTATTTTGATTAAGTATGAAATAGTGTTTAAACTGTAAGCATTAATCTGGCATTGAGATCATTAATGTTAAATTAAATATAATAATAATACAATGACTGTGTTATGTCTTCTTATTACAGTAATGTTGTGAGGAAGTAGGGTGGGGTGGTCCTTGAGGATTGTGTGAAATATGCTAGTGGTCCAGCGCTCAAAATCAGTTTAACCACTTTAACCCTTTTTTTATACTTAAGCTATTTGAAAATAGTGCCGCGGTGTGATGCGTTGTGAGCTTGTAGATTTGGAATACATTTGATATCCCCAGCTAAATGATGGATAGGAACCAAATGGACCCTTATGGGTCTGTAACTCTGAGAGTGTACAAATGGAACCAAATGGACCCTAACGGGTCCATTTGGTTCCAATTGTACACTCTCAGAGTTAAATTAACATTGATTTTACAATATGAATTGGGGTCCCAGAGATATAAATGCCATTAAATGGGGGTCTGTAGCCTAATGCATGTCAAACTGGGGGTCCTTTAAATTAAAATGGATGAGAATCACTGCTAGAGAACCGTAAAAATCTTCTCTTATGGGGGTCCCTCCATGGCTTATCTTTTCAAATGGGGGTCCGCGGGCTAATAAGTGTCAATTTGGGGGTCCTTGACATGAAAAAGTTTGAGAACCACTGGTTTACATGGAGTGACCTGAGTCTAAAAAGTTTGAGAACCAAAGTTTGAGAACCACAGAGTTCCTTCATGGCTTCACTGGTGAGGCTTCTACATCCTGACATCCTACTGCTCTGCTGCTGACATCCAGAGCCCAAAGTCAAAGGGCTCTGGAGGAAGCAAGAAATACAAACAGTGAAACTCGGAGAAGGTTTTGGCACCGCCGCTCTCCTCCCCATATGACCTACTTTTTACAACTTTCCCTGGCAGCGGCTTATCTTTGGCTTGAAAAACACATTAACAGCTGGTGAAATGTATAAGGGAGTGGAACACGGCGAGATGGGCCGTGAGTCGATGCATCATCGGCCAGCAAAACAAAGGTTTCTGCTGAGAGAGCGCCGCACACCTGTGAACTGGAAGGAAAGCCTGCTGGCGTCTGGCTTCCAGTCTGTAGAATAGATTGACAAGTGTATATCGCTTCCACAAAAGAAACATGAATGTTCAGAGCCAGGAATTATTTTACAAATTTTCACTCGGCTGACCTCACTGCAAAGTGGAGATGACTTATGAAAGCAAGAGCATGAGAACATAATACATAAGAACTGCAACAGCAACAAAAACAAAAAGGACAAAACACATGCATGTCATTTGTCTTGTAGTTTACTTTCAGTTTATTTTCCCCCCTTGCCCCCCCCCCCCTCTCAGAAAAACTATGTAGAGCTTGCACAAAAACGAATTTCACCCACAGTTTTACCCCAGTATAACCTGTGATGTGACAGTAATGGTTATAAAACTGAAAAGATATTGAATACGCTGTCTCACCCCCAGCTTGGGTCTGAGAACTGGACTTCCGCATTCCTGGAGTGCGGAAGTGCCCGGGAAGGCACCGTTTGACTGGAAGGGTACCCCTTTCAAGTCACCGTTGTGACGTTTGGTCAATAAGTCACAATATGACTTTTGGGGGTGAGACAGTGTTGCTCAGGTACTTCTGAACTACTGTAGCTGACGTCACTGACCAATGAGGTATCTAGCTAGTTATGTCTATGGTTTAAACATGCCCCATCACTGTGATTGACACCCAGCCTCTGTTTCATTAGAAACTATCACAATAAAGGTTGCAAAAAGGCATTTCAGCTCAAGTTGAAGCATCTGCAGGGCTGATGAGACAAGTGGGAACAGGTGTATGTGTGTAGATGGGTGGGGCAGAGAAAGTCCGAGGGCATCTGGTGGATTAGTGGAGAATAGCAAAGGCCTGAGAAAGTAGAAATGTGGGTGGAGAGGATGGACAGAAAGACAGCTGGATGTCTGAGATCCACATTGTTGGTTCCATGTGGATCCTAAGGGCTTATTCTTTTATTACAGAAAATGGTCGCATAGCATTACATTGGATGTAACTGGATAAATAGTAATCATCATCGTCATCATCATCATCATCATCATAATAACTTACTGTGATATCAATTACATTTAAGTCAATTCATAAGCTCACATACAGTACACAAATCTGTGTGGAGATGCATGATCTGCTGAATTAAAGTAAAATTCCTACATTGTACTAATATTAATCAAGACTTAAGTAATTAAAAACCTATTAAATTAATAAAGATGATGCAGTGTTTAAAATGATGAATGCCGAGTTACACAGCTGGCTTGGGACTTTATAGAAATAAACATCCTGAGCCGAGAGAGCGTTTTTAAGTGTCAACAACTATGAAATTAAGAGTTATTATGGCAAAGGTGTTGTTTAAGAGGCAGCTGGAATAGAGCCTTGTTTAGCCTCACTGGCAATTATGAGTTGACACAAGCTGGTAGCTCATTTAATAGCTTCACAGCCCCGTTTCTCCCCTGCCATAAAGGCAAAAGAACCCTGCCTTCTCAACCCCCTTGCTTCCTTGCCTGCTTCCTTCGTTTCTTTCCTACCTTCCTTCCATGTCTCTTCAAAAGTGCCCATACTGTATACTGTTCCTGGCTCCTATAATATGTCCTGTGGAACGGTGTTTTCTCAAACCTTTTCATGTCAAATGTAAAAAGATGTTGTGCCAGGGACACCCATAAGAGAAGATTTGTGTTGCTAAAGATTTTTCAAGATGACTTATAATAATAAATAGCATTTTTATAGCGATTTTCCAAGTGCTCAGAGCGCTTTACAATGGTTCATTCATTCATACAGGGGGGAGGGGACATGAAGGTGAGGTGAAGCGGCGAACAATTGACGCCAGCGTCCTCACTTTACCCACATTCACACACCAATGGTGGCAAGCTAGCGCCGACCGACTCATTGGAGGCAATGTAGGGTTCAGTGTCTTGCCCAATGACACTCAGACACTAACTCTGGGGGAGCCCGGGATCAAACTAGGAACCTTGCGGTTGCCATTCGGCCGCTCTACCGGCCACTCCTCTACTAAGCCACTCCTCTACTAAGCCACTGCCCCCCATTTAAAATCTTTCAAAATGTTTCTAGATTTTTCAAAAAAGTTGCACCCGGACTCTAAATTGGAGCCTTCAGCTGGAGCATGCAGCGTCACTGAGCTGCTCCTGCAGGGGCGTTTCTAATATAGGCATAGACTAACGATTCCCTCCCAATGTAAGATCATTACAGTAACAACCTGAGGATATAGAACTAAACAGCACAGAGGGGAATCAGCGACATTCTGTACTACAACACCAGAGTAAAGAGTGACTCTGATCTTAAGCACTTGAACCCATTCAATCCGGGAACGCATCTGTGTCATTTTAAGATTCCTTTGGCTATTCAAACATAGCAGATATACAAGCTCATAGCGCGGCACCGAGTGCCGCGCTATGAGCTTGTATATCTGCTATTGTTTGAAAAATCTTGAAAATGTGTGCAAAGATGTGAGTTACAAATGTCCGCTGTAAAAAATATGTATATATTCAAAGATTTTTTTTTTTAAATAGTCAAATAAATCTTAAAATGACACAGATGCGTTCCCGGTCTTAATGGATTAAACCCTAAATATACTTCATTGACCGGGGTCCCCAAGGGATCTATACCAGGCCGCTCTCCTTTTTTCCCTCCACACCAAAATCTAAAAATAGCCGGCAATCTAAACTCACATCGCGTAGTGTTGCCACGCACTGAGAGCTTGTAGATCGGCAACTTTTGCCAAAATGCCCCCCACCCCCCCCGATTAGGGACGTCAGGGTTCATGTGGTTAAAACAACAAACACATGCCACACAGCTTAAGAGGCTAAATGCATTTAAAGGGTATAAAATGGAAAAACACAGCCATGACGATGCCGTGCGGTTTCTGATTCCTGAGATTGTGAGCGGCGACACTTGGCTGCGCTGTGACCCCGCCAGCATCAATGTATTTACTGTTCGACGATGTCACTTTGGAGCGCTAAGCCCTACTAGCAGCCGGCAGTCGAGCCAATTTCACTGACGTCACCTGCCAAATAATACAACTTGTGAGAATACAAAGCCCCGCCCTGGACCTTGTTGGAACCCCATGCTTCCCTGTGCTTAATTTAGTTCGGTGCCTCCTTCCCTCTGAATCAGTGCATCCATTATGAAAAACCTCTCAAAGTATGTATTCATGTGTCGCTTACCCCTCCAGCGCCTTATTACCTCCTTTTTCCACAGAGCTCCTCGTTTCGGGCTGCTCTGCGGAGGCTCCACATGATCTCCAACGGAGCCCAACCACCACAACAGCGGTTGGGCCCTGCAGAAGGCCTAGTGATGGCGAGTGTCAGTGGCGTGCACAGACATTTTGAGGGGCAGGTGCTCAAGTAAATTATACTTTTTTTTTTGGTTTACTTGGTCTGCTCCTTTTCCCCTCTACACCTATACCTCTTTGCCAAAAATAGCAGATCTACAAGCTCACAACGCCTCGCAGCGCGAGGCGTTGTGGGCTTGTAGATCGGCTATTTTTGGCTAAAGTTCTCCTCAGAAAAGGGATGCTAGGTTTCGAGTGGTTATGGTAAAAAGAAAAATCATAACACATAAAGATTTGGCGGACCCCATGGAGTAACTCTGAGGACCCCCTAGGGGTCCCGGACCCCTAGGGGGTTGAAGACCCCTGCTGTAAACTGAAAAAAATAAATAATAAAAAAATCCTTTTTTTCAAAAGGGCACTTCTGGTCAAGAGGGCAAAGGGCAGGTCCGGCAAAGGGCAGGTCCGGCAGGTCCGGCAAAGGGCAGGTCCGGGCAAAGGGCAGGTCCGGGACCCCTAGGGGGTCCGGGACCCCCTAGGGGTCCCGGACCCCCCATTGAAGACCCCTGCTGTAAACTGAAAAAAATAAAAAAAAACATTTTTTTCATAGGGTACTTCTGGCCAAGAGGGCAAAGGTGCTCTAGCACCACCTACAGTCTATCTGTGCACGTCCCTGGCGAGTGTGACAGCATGCGTGTACTTTAATCACGTCGCTCAACCGTCGGGCTGCAAGACATCATCAACGATTGAAAGGGGGATTCATGATGATGACAGAGTAGTGATTCTCAACATTTGAATTTCAAGGACCCCCAGTTTGATATACGTTAGAACAGGGGTTTTCAACTGATTTTGACCCAGGGACCACCATCCTTGACTAAGAGCAACCTGGGGACCACCACTATTGTGCGTGGTGGGTCCATCATAGACCCACCCCACACAATAGTGGTGGGGGGTTCATGCACCACAGGGAGCTGGAGAAAACAGCTATAATATCAATATAATATCTAATAAAATACAGTGATTTTGTTTGAATATGATGTAAGGATTACTGTGATTATGGTAAGCTCACATTTCATATCACACATACAATACAGTAAGAACTCCTGTAAGTTATTAAAAGTAAAAAGGGACCACCTGCAATACCTCCGCGGACCACCCATTTGATGAAAAAATAATTTGTCCCAGAGATTTTTTTCTCTGGGACACCAATGTACACTACACTGTGTAGCCTACACTGATTGTAACAGACCCATCTAAAGGTCCATTTGGTTACCACCTATCAATCATTAGATGGGGAGTGACCCCTATTAGAATCCCCCATCACCATAGAGGAGGTAAACTGTGAGTTCCTGAGTGTTTATTTAACTCTGAAAAATATGCAACGATTTCCAACCTGGGCTGTGAGGATATAGCAAGTTGATCCCCAAATAATTAACAAAACTCTAAAATGTTATTGATAATGTAACATTAACATAAATATAAATACAATATAAAATGTCATGGTAATTCTTCTTTAAAACCTTGAAAACCATTATGAAAAATGTTGTTTTCATAATGATATTGATAAATAGGAATTTTAATAATACGTATACGTTAATTCCATTGATCCAAGCCGGATCACAATGGATTGATTGATCATTAAAATAAACATGCTCTGAAAATGCACACGGCCCACCCACCTAACCACTTTACACGGCAGCCAAAGGGTTGCCGTCTTTTACTGGGGCTAAGTCCACAGTATGTGGACTTAGCCCCCTGGAACCCCCCCAAGGACCCCACTTTGAGAACCACATACTGATTTACACCAGTAAACCTATGATGTGACAATAAAGTTGATTCTTGATTCTTCAAAACTTTCAAGTGGGCCCTGATCCAAAAAAAAGGTTGGGAACTACATGCTGTAACCGTTCACCCTTGGCACTCAAAATTGGTAATTTTATATACTGTAGCAGTCACCAAAACAGCGATAGCCTTGTGTCGTTCTATAGCTTTTTAATAATGGCTTATTTGTGTTTTATTTCTGATGATTGTTTATGTGTGCCTCTGAATTTTATGTCTCGTTCTTGATGTCTAAATGGTTATAATCTGTAGATTATTTTTGGTCAGCGACAGTTGTTTTTAAAAGTGCTCAACAAATAATCTCTCTTAATTAGATTTGAGGGGTCAATTGCGAGGTCTAAGCCGTGTCTACACAGGCTGGCCGCAAGTGTAAAACAAACCATGTCGGTGGTCCGTTTACAACATGAATGCAATCATTTCAATCTCTGAAAGGCTTTGCAAGGAAATGTCATCACAGCCGTAACGGGAGACGTGGCACGTAAACAAACGTGTCCGCACGAGTCACAACACAGTAGTGGTGCAGCAACAACAACACCACAACAACACCATTCATCACTGGTGGAAAGTAACAAAGTACATTTACTCAAGTACTGTATTTAAGTACAACTTTGAGTTACGTTTACTTTATCTTGAGTACTGTATGTACATTTTTCAGTACTTTATAAACAATTATTTGAATACTTTGTAGTAGATTATTACTACAAAAAAAAACACTTACGCTCTATTTTATACTTGGTCTATTTGAAAATAGCCGATCTACAAGCTCGCAGCACGTCACATCGTGACACATTGTGAACTTCTGGAGATCTGAACTTCTGCAGATCTGGTATTTCATTGGTGCTTTGAGTATATTTCGATGGCAATGCTTGTGTACCTTTACTCGAGTCAAATTTGGAGCGCTGGACTTTGACTTGTAACAGAGTATTTCTACACTGTGGTATTGCTACATTTACACCACTGGCTTCAGGATGTCTGCAGTTTGTGGGTGAAGGGTTCTTATTTGGTGAATGGAGACAAATCATTTGCATTTTCACCACAGGAAAGGAACAACGCAACAAAAAACGATGGCTGAAAAAATGGCTAATTAATAATCCGTTGTATGATGGAGTCGTGTGCCCTAAACAGCAGATCTACACGCTCGCAATATGGTGCGATGCAACAAATTGTGAGCATGTACTGTAGATTGGCTATTTTCGGCGCATGACTCATGTTACTTTCCACCAAATGCATTCATTTGGTGTTTCCTCCCCAAACATCTACAATGTCTAAAAATCTAAACTCACTGGAATAGGTTGGGAATGTTTCTCAAAGCATTTTTCAAAATGTACCCAGAAGTAGAGAATGCTAATGGACTCACACACCAATGAATCACTGCACCAAGTCAGCAGCTTGGAAGAGAGCAAGGGGTGGAGGAGAGCACGCGCGCGCGCGCACACACACACGCACACACTCACGCAAGCACAGACGCACACACGCGCGCTTCAGGACACACATGCATGCGCGTGTGCACTCACACACACACACACACGTACAGTATAGGCACAGACAAATACTGTACACACAGACATAAAAACACACCCATACACAAACTTGTAAACATAGAATAAACATGCGAGCGCACACGCACACACACACACACACACACACACACACACACACACACACACACACACACACACACACACACACACACACACACACAGCGGAGGTGACAAGTTGCCGTTTGACTTCTCCCAACATTACGTCGTCCTCAGAGACGGACCACACAAGCTGAGGGCCGTTTAAGAGTCCGGAGAAGAATGTCAGACATCTTTCATCCCCTGATGGAAAAGTATGGTGGAGTGAGAGAGAGAGAGAGAGAGAGAGAGAGAGAGCTGGAGACTGGAGTAATAAGGAGGATAAAGTAGCAATAAATAAAGAGTGAAGAATAACAAAAACAAAATAAAAGAACCTGTACGAATCCTGAGCAGCTGCTCAAAATGTTCCTTGCGCTATGTACATACGTAGAACAAGTGAAATAGACCGAGTGATTTTGATGATACAGTACAGTATGTGTGCCTGCTTTCTGCTTCTTGTACATTTGACACTGCTGCTGAAAGTACCTGTCTTAAGATGTTCATCATACTGCCGCTCGACGTGTACTTTAACTTTTTTTCCCATCTAATCCGCATCACTACTTTTATTTAAGTATTTGTTTGTTTAATCGTATTATATTGTATTGTTGATTTAGCACAGCATCTGCAGAATGGGTCCCACCAACATTGTAAACCACAAATCACAGTGTTTCAGATTCAATTCCAGCTGGAGATCTGTGTTGCATGTTGTTGCTATCCGACGGAAACCCTGTACGTCCAAAACCGTAATTTGTCAGGTAATGGAAAACATGGTCCCATATATTGCCATATGTTTGTCACAGCACATTTGCATATATAACATGTGAAATTTGTCCTCTCCATTTAACCCACCTTAAATATTAGGAGCAGTGGGCAAGTGCAATTAGTTCAGTGCCCAAAGGACAGTTCGGCCTCTCTACCCATTCAGCTATGGCCGCCCGCGTGATCCCAAAGCCTATACCACTTGTGCAAGGACGTGCTGTGTAGCCACTTTGAGTGGCAGTTGAGACACTCGCCCCAAAACATGATTAACGATTCTGTCCCTATTGGTACGTAACTCGGACGGCGCCGAGTAGGCTTGAGCGAACTTCGCAACGTTCGGCACGGCAACTTGCTCGCTCAGTGGTGCCCCTCTTCCAAAGGATCCAATGTAGTTATTTAGTCACAAGCTCTTAACTCTTTCTTTTTATATATATATATATAAACCATTTTGGGGGCCTTTATTGATAGTATAGTGGAGATTTTTGACAGGAAACAGGGAAAGAGTCAGGGAGTGACACGGAGCAAAGGTCTGCCAGGCTCGGGAGTTGAACCTTAGAGCCCATATAATACGCACCTTAACCACTAGGCCATCAGCGGCCAGACTTAATCACTTTCACTCAGCGAAAATAGATCTACAAGCTCACAGCGGCAGTAAATATCTGGGTGGGGAAGCGAAAGAGCAACACTTGAACTGGGAGCTCGCCGGAGTGAATGTGTTTAATTAACTGTGAGTGTGAAGCAGGAGTAAGTAAGCATGCAAGTCAGGTCGGAGTGGCTTATTATCGGTATCGGCCGCGTAACGTGGGCGTCTATCCCCTTTACAATGTGCTAGACCACTGGAAGATTGCCTACCATGAGCTCCCAGTACTTACTGCATAACTTAATTACCCAAGCCGTGCTGCTCCTTGTCATCCAAAGGTGAGTGCTCTACAGACTGAGCAACCCACACACAAAGCAGGACACAAAGCAGGACATGCCTGAAAAATGTCTGAGGGCCCACTTGAAAAAGGACATGGAAATCTCTATTTGACTTACCCTGGTTAATTAAAGGAGAGTGCAAGTCAAGAGCCAAGAGAGCTTGTTAGGTGACAGCCTGGGTAGGTTTAAAGGCCGAGACTAATAAACGTCCGAGCCCGAAGTGTTCCCGCTTATCTGATGCACCGTGCTGTAAATAAGCACGTTCAACCTGACAAAACACTAGTAAGTCTACATTTTGCATCTGGGTAGGTTTGTTCCAAACCGTGGGCCATCCTTTCTCTCTGCCTGCTTCCTAGTCTGTGGAAAGAACAGGCCTTTGTAGCCGTGTGGATGAATGCATGCAGCGAGCAGACTGCCGCTCAGTCACTCATCTTTGGAGCATATGTGACCCTGCTACTGCAGGCCAGGCCTCAACTGGAGCTCTGGGGAATATGAAGGCAGATGGAAAAGAACATTCTTGGAAAGCACAAGCTAAAAAGGTGTGAGAGCGAAAGGCCTGGATTTTGCCACAGGCGAAGAAGCAGTGGCATGGTGGGTAGCCCAAGTTTATTTAGACTGGGTTTGTAGGCCCATTGCATACCTACAGTGTCTCCTACTGTGTCATATTTAATCAAGAGCTATCCTGCAGACTAGGTTGGGTTAAATCTTTCTTTGACAGTATCAAAATGCATGCCATGTGTTTTAAAATCATGGCACTTTTGACTAATTTAGCTGACACTTGAACTCTAGTGTCCCTATTCTGGGGAAAACGTTTGGCCCATGACAACATAGCTAACAACGCGTCGCAACGCGACAAGTTGTGAACTTATAGATCGGCTATTTTCTCCAAAGACATTTGGTGTAGAGGATCTAGGATTTAGGAAAATCCTAGATTTAGGAAACACTACCCTGACCCTTCCTCTTAGCCTTGCCTACTTGTTGTCACTTATTTGTACGAGCTCTTGTTTTATTGGATAATGTTTATTTGATACACTTATTTGTTTTAGCTCTTGCTCATTTGATTTTCCTATTTGTCTCATCTGTTTAAGAAAGTAGGTAACTGATACATTGCACTTTTACCTTAGCGCTAGGTATACTCTTAGTTGCTTGTTTTAGAAGAGAATGCACTTAACACTTCTGGTGATTAGTAGTTTTCTTGCCTACCTATGTTGAATGCACTTATTGTAAGTCGCTTTGGATAAAAGCGTCTGCTAAATGACTGTAATGTAATGTAATGGTTAATCCAAAATCTTCAAAGGATGATCCCGACTGACTGAAAAGGAGTGAGTCAGTGGGGCTTCAGTGTCTTGCTCAAGGGCGGTTGTGGGAACCAAACCTTTGCACCCTTCAGGAACATCGAGGTCTCATAAGGACCTCCGAAGATCTAAAACAGATTTTAAGAATGGTAGAAGCACCAGCATCAAGTCAGGTTTACATGAGGTCATGGTGTTGGTGATGCACATTTCAACACTGTGATATTCATAAACACCTTCAAAAGGATAGAGTCCAGATGAAACGGGAGGGTCCGGTCTCTACCCTGTCCCTCAGCGTGCTTTGAAATACTTAACAAAGAGACAGAAAAAAAAACATTGGCGGGGCTCACGTTCTTTCTATTGCATTAAAATAAAGAGGAAAAAATATATAAACATACTGAAGTGGGACACTTGCAGTCTACTTAGAATGACTGGATACTCAAAATATAGGGAAATGTTATACAATCTAAAAAAAAAGAAAGAGGAAAGTACACGGCTGAGACAAAAAAAAAAGACAAAATCTGCAACTCTAGAAGGTGTAGAAAGCCTTTTATGTGAAGAAATAATGCTCCAGGTTGCATTTACATCGTCCACGGCCCCCGGTTTGTTTGTCTTTTCATTGCATTAATCCTGTCCTTTCTTTCTCTTTTTTTCATCTTTTATTCTTACAACAACACGGGCTATGAGAACTAATAAATGGAAGGGTTTGATTTCCTCAGCGGCAGCCAAAGCCCACAGACTCACCTTCAGAGTACAGGGGTCAGAGGGGCGCACACACGGCCCTGCAAGCTGGGGCCGAACGGAGGGTGGGCAAGGGGACGGGGCGCGGGAATGTTTACATTTGGGGCGTTCCCCTATTGATCTTATATATTACTGTGGCGATGGTGCACCCAGGCAGGGTGGGTAACCATAATAGATAAGCACAGGGCGAGTATCATAACATGGATCATATCAAAGGAGTGATTTCCCCCCGTCTTAAAAAAAAAAGGCGAAAAAATGCTTTCCTCCTTTGGCGTTCACACGGCCTGGGCAGAACCGCTTTCCATTGGGCCGGGATTGAGGGAGACTCAGGAAGGCGGTGGGAAATGAATCCTCATGAGCATTCCTCTTCAAACGTCCACACAAACACAGATGGCATCTTCCATGCCACGTGCACTGTTTGCTCAGATTTTACATTTAGCCTAAAAAGCAGCTGGGACCCCCGGACGTATAAGAGCGACAGCGGCCCACGAGAGTGGCCTGCATAGGGGACCCAGTTGAGGCCAGGGTACCACCATCGTCATACATGACGTCATCACTCAGCCTCTGCAGATCTGCGAGATGCGCGTCTGCGATGCGTGAAATCGTATTTTGTCCGGCGGCCAAACGTGTGCTTTGTGTTAGAACAGAGGGACAAAATATCCTCTGTTCCTTTTGCTCTTGACTTCCTTTCCCATGTGTCAACATCAAATGGAATTAGAACCATGAAGTTTTGCCTGCTCAATGAGATTTCAGCAAAAGCTGGGCAGAAATTACAATAACAAGCTGTCATTTCTAAAAAGCTTGCTATCTTTTCCAAGGTCCGCAAACAGGTGTACGGTTATCTAACCGGCATCTTTTTGAAATCCTTCCCAGTTAGTCTTTTCCTTTGCTTGAAAACGGTTTGTCTTACTATGGAATATCAGCACTTGCAGAGGCCTGCACGGACCGTTGTGTAACCTGTTTGTTTGAAAGGGCCGTGAGATGAGAAAGGAAAAGAGACAGACTCAACAACAGAGACTTTCAAACAAATTAAAAAAGACACAAAAACATAAATCTGTGTAATTGATTTTGGTGTTCTTCACACTGTCAAGTCCAAAAAACACTTTTCACATGACCAGCATCTCTCCAAGGACAACGCATCTGGTTCTCATAGACGATTTTACTGGGATAAAAACATGTCAATCGTAACATGTGATTTAGCTATACTGTAATACTGCCATGCAGATGTGTGGCAAACAACAGCCTATTGTGTTTGTGTGGGTAGGGACTTTGCCCACATTTAAATTTAAATCAACAAGAGTACTTTAAATGTTTGCCTAGATGACATAATGCAGAGAGGTGGCACAAAGAGCAGGACAAAATCAGAACATTAGACAGCACTTTTTTGGTCTGTGCCTGCATGTTGGCCACAATGAGTGGCCCTACCTCACCATCTATCCAGCTTCTACAGTAAATGGCTCGCGTCAATATGTTGGCAAACGACTGCCCTTGGTCGAGTCCAACAACACTAGGCTGCAGTCTGAAATGCGGGAACGCTAACAGTTCAAAGCCAGGGATGGTGTAATGGCTAAGTCACAGTCTGCATCCTTTCTCCTCTGCCTCTCCTGTGCTCCGTCCCTCTCCGCTTTCCTCCGGTTTGTCTTCATAAAAATACAAAGCAAGGGAACTGTCTAACCTTCTTTAAACAAGACTTAAAGACTAAAAGATATAGTGGCCCCTAGAGGCTGTGCTGTTCCAAGCGTCATTGCAGATTCAATGGTTCTCAAGATATCTTCTTTGGGACCGTGTTGGACGGATGGACTGACTAACAGACACCACTCTCCTTAGAGCATCACCTCTAGCCAGGATAAAAATGAAATGAAAATAGCTACAACTACATAGGATCTGTACCAAACACTGATATTTATCGAGCATGTAAACTTTATTAGAACAGCCTTTCATTGTTGCTACTATTCTTTTCTCTTTGTTTTTAGTTGGTGTGTGACAGCATTTTATGTGTCATGCAAACTATTTTAGGTGAAGTTGTGACCACCGGTATCATCCAGTGCCAGGTCGTCAAACAAGCATCAAAACGCAAACATCAACACAGCCTTCTTGACACATGAATAAGTGTGAATAACACTCTCCACCTTTCCGCAAGTAACACCGCAAGAATTTACGGTTTGTTTCAATGAGTGTCTGAAAATACTGTTGGTGTTCACGCGGCATGCAATGTTATGCACTGGCATCTGAGGGTTAAAGAGACAAAAAAAAAACACATAAGAAATAAAACAAAATGTAATATTATTGCGGCTTATAAATAAGTACAGAATTTGGAAAAATCCTTTGACCTTAAACGTTTTCAACAAGTGAACAAAACTGTCAAACCAGACCAATGTATACAGTGGATAGTATCAACATCCCTTTCCACATTTGCTTAAAAAGGTGTGCAAGGGGCCAAAAGGATCTAACCTTCCTTCAGAATTTTCCTATTCGCTCTCATCCAAGCTTACAGACATCCAGCCAATCCAGAGATGGTTTATTTGTGAAAAGACATATCAGTCCCCGCCCACCACCACAGAGGTTGTGGGTCCGAATCCACCGTGGTGCATCCGAATTTGTCGGGCGTCACAATGCGAACACAATTGGCCCATGTTCGGGGTAGGGAAGCCGGGAGGGGAGGGTGATATTGGTCATTAAACGTACTCCTACAGGGTACGGGCAGCACCTGTGAGCGGGGAGTGTTGGGCGGGAGGAGTAGGACGAAGGCCCTACGTCCTCCCGATGGGTGCTCCTCACTGGCAGGCGAGTAGGTAGGATGCAACAGCAGTGACAACACAGTGTGGGGAGGAATCAATTGGCATAACGACTAAATTGGGGGTAAAAATAATTGGCCACTCTAAATTTATAAATAAAAGAAGACATATCAGGAAGTGAAACTCCAAACAATGGCCAAAGATCGTACAACAAAAAATCGGCCTCTTTGTGCGAGAGTCTAGTCCAGTGGTTTTCAACCTCTTTCATGCCAGGGACCCCTAAATTGATATACATTTGGCCGCGGAACACCATCTGAAAATGTTTTGTGCCAGGGACCCCCAGAAGCAAAGATTTGAGTTAATGTTCTCTTTGAAAAATGAATATATTCAAAGATTTGCACACATTTTCAAGATTTAAAAAAAATAGCAGATCTACAAGCTCATAGCGCGGCACCAAGTGCCGCGCTATGAGCTTGTATATCTGCTATTTTTGAATAGCCAAAGCTAAGTGGTTAAAGGGTAAGACCACTTTAGTAGATGTTTGGGTTGTGTCGTTACCTTGCCATGATGTAACTCCAAAGGTGGACAAGAAATCAAAAAGAATTGCTCCATTGATTAGAAATTGATAATTCAAAATATGCTCCTCATTGACTTACATTGTACGGTAAAACAGCTCTCAAAGTCACTCTTTTAGCACATAAATGAACCCAAACATAGCTGATTCAGACAATATAGAGCATTACCAAACCCAGTACTGTTTGTTTTTTTAATAAAAATGTCAACTTCCTGTTGATTTTACTAAGATCTGGATCCGGATCCGCTGATCCAGTCCGGGTTTTCTACTTATTGAAAATGGCAAAATCAACAGGAAGTTGACATTTTTATTTAAAAAAAAAACAGTACTGGGTTTGGTGATGTTGTTCTATATTGTCTGAATCAACTTTGTTTGCGTTCGTTTTTGTGCTAAAAGAGTGACTTTGAGAGCAGTTTTACCATACAATGTAAGTCAATGAGGAGCATATTTTGAATTATCAATTTCTAATCAATGGAGCAATTATTTTAGATTTCTTGATCACCTTTGGAGTTACATCATGGCAAGGTAACTACACAACCCAAACCTCTACCAAAGTGGTCTTACCCTTTAAAATGATTCTGAGGCTATGTTAACTAATTTAGCTGGGGACCGCCTGGTAGCCCCCCAAGGACCACTGGTGGTCCCCGGACCACTGGTTGAAAACCACTGGTCTAGCCAACCATGGCCAGAGCTATGTGAGCTGCTTATGTGAAAAAGATAAAAATGAAAGATAATAAAACACAAAGAAGTTCTGGATACGCAAGCAGGTGGACATTAATTGTCTGGGTCTCGGGTCTATGTGAACCAGACCAGGGCTTCCAAATCCCCCCACAGTCTTATAGGAATAGGGAAGGCGTCACAATGTTTATCATACCACTCAGTAAACACACATGCTCGTTCACAGCACCAAGTGGTGGGCAGGAATGGAGCTTGGCGCACCAAGCGATACATCAGGCCAGTCAGCACCTGGCATTGCTTTGGGAAGTGGACCAGCCATTGAGGACGAGTGTTTTGACTGCTCTTAACCCTCATGCCACCCAAGCACATATTTTCATCATGTGGCAATGAGAATGATGGTTGTAAGTCTCCCCATCTGACTGTTGTAAATGATGTGTGTTTTTTCCCCTTCTGTCTTTGGAAATGGACTTCTGATGTAATGTACCCTTTATTATTTTCTTTAGAGATTATTTTTAGAGCGTGTCTTCAGACAGACAGAGTGCAAGAGGAAGATGACACAAGACTTTGGTTATGTGGTACTTTGGTTATGTGGCTGAGCCACAAGGATGCTCTGTGTGTCTGCATTGGGTCTATACTTGTCTTGATACAATATATGCATTGCACAATCCATGGGGGTGGCAGTGGCTTAGAGGGAAGAGCCGTTGTCTGGGAATCGGGAGATTTATGGTTCGATCCGTAGCGTTCCTCCTGGTATCATGTCAAAGTGTCCTGGGGCAAGACACTGAACCCCTAGCTGCTCCCAACGAGCATGTTGATGCCTTGCATGGATGCCTCTCACCATTAACTATTTACCAAAACTTCATGAGTGAAAATCTCCACGTCACTTGTGCTACTGTAACTACTACTTCTCGAGGACACCTATTTTGATGGATCTGCTGCTGCCTGCTGCTGTTAGTTTGGTAGCATGCCATAAATACACCATCACCATAGGCTTGTTTCTAAAAAAGACAGAGCAAGGAAGTTTGCAAGCTACTGTAGATAACCATTTCACTAGATGTCCTTGTCTCGTGTCGTGTGTTTTCATTGCATGGTGACATACAGTTGTACTGACAAACTGTTGTGCTTGCTTTATGGCAGCTCTTGACATTCTGAACTAACAAACCCATTATGACGAGTCGACTGGCAACGAGTTTGAACCCACACTATCCACACATTGTTACAAGGTGAGGAAGCTTATGAAACAGTCCTCAAAATTGAGATTGTGATATTGTCACAGCTTCAGTTATTTCAGTGAAAGCGAAACCATTTGAAGAGTGACATGCCGTGCCAATTGGTTTTATGAGACCAGAATGTAAAGCAAGCCCCATTACGATCAATTCATGCTCTCTCAAACAAACCCAAGATGTGTCCAGCCAGAGGTCTCCTCTCTCCTGCTCTCTGCAGAGACCTGCGTTGACAGACATAGAGGCTACGGACAGTTTGCACATACTTTCTAGCTTTACTGACGAGTGCAGAGGAGTGATACGGGCCGCCAATCACTCAACGATACTAGCTTAGTTAAGGCCCAACCTAGTTGTGTGTGGCCACAGTCCTACACTCTCGCTCCACCCCGAATGGAGGTGTGGAGAAGCTCTCTTTAGAAACAACGGATAGAATGAGCGAGCAGCTCACTCACTGGGGCGTGGCTGAACTGTGATTGAGTGATCCATTTGGTTCCATTTGTACACTCTGTGAGTTACAGACCCGTTAGGGTCCAATTTGTCACTCATTTAGCTGGGGACCCCATGGAACCTCCTCAAGGACCCCTGGGGGTCCCCAGACTCCAAGTTGAGAACCAGTGACCTTGTTAACACAGATGTAACTGTAACCTCAACAGACATTGTTCAAAGGACCCCAATGGAAACAAGCCATAGGCTTTCTTGGGTTTAAAATCCTCTTTCCTGTGCTTTTTCTTTGCAAACTGCTAATAAAGTATTCAATCAATCAATCAATAATTTTCACTTAAAGGGAGTTCACCCCTCAAAAAATACTTTTTTTCTATCAATTACACACCATGAAGCCTTGAATTCATGGAGATTTTTTTGTTTTTGTCGCATTCCTAAGCCAATAACTTGATGACCGGCGGAAAGATGCTAATGTCTCCAGTAGAAGACTCAAAGTTGACACTTTGAGTCTCCTACCGGAGCCGCCGCCATTCATCAAATGAACTCAAGTCTCCATGGGGTGTGTAATCGATAGAAAAAAAGCAATTTTTGGGGTGAACTATCCCTTTAAGGTATGGTAAGTGCTATTTGTTAAAATAAGAGTTAAATATATCGGGAGAGATAACTCATACAGGATACAGGATAAACAAGTGAAATTGGAAGTGATGACAACACAAAATTGGAACTGGAACAATATAACATTTAAGCTGATAAATGGGTACTCTCTCCTGATTGGTTGAAAATGTGCACCCACCTGAACATTTATATTTAAGCTTTTACAAAAAAAAGTTTTGATTTGACCAAAAATATCAATTACCCTACCTTTAAGTACATGACTATCGTCATTATACTAACATGCCCTTTATACTACTGTATGTGACCAAAATAAAATAGTTCAGTTCTATACACTATCCATCATCAAATCCATCTTCACCTTCTGATTCACTGCCTACACTCCGGCCCGTAGATGATATGCCCAAAGTCATATCCATCGAGGGTCAGACAGTGGAATGTGTGATATCTTACTATTATCTTGGGACAATTATTGACTCAAAACTGAACTTTGAAGCCAATTGCTGCCGTGTGCAAAGTTATGGCACCAGTATTTGTTTTGTTTCACTGGTAACACTTGCTTATAAGGTACCTGGTACTTAAGGTACTTAATACATTAATTAAGCGTTAATTAAGCATTAATTAAGCATTTATTAAGCATTCATTCCTTGTAATTCATCATTCATTTACAGCATTATTTAATCATTAGTTAAGCAAAGTTACTTAACACATTATTTAAGCATTAATTTAGCGTTAATTAAGCATTCATTAAGCATTACTTCATCATGAATTCCTTGTAATTCATCATTAATTAACATCATTAGTTAATCATTAGTTAACCAAAGTTACTTAATACATGAATTACAAGGAATTAACGCTAAATTAATGTTTAATTAATGCTTAATTAATGCTTTATTAATGCTTAAATAATGTATTAAGTAATCGTAAATTAAGCGTTAATTACGGGTACCTTATGAGAAAAGTGTTACCGTTTCACTTATTAGAACAAAGCCGCATAATACATCGCTTTGTTCCAGCAGCCATAACTCAAGACAAGACATGATACAGTACAAATGTTTACTGCATTTCATTTTATTTATTCTAGTGGCTATTTATTTTTATGCTTCTATTTTTAAGTCCTGAGCACTTCATGAGTACTTTGTTTGTATGTGGTCTGTGTTGTTTGGTCAAGATTGATGCCTTGTCTTCTGCAAACCAAATCAATATACGGGTACAGGCATAAAGTAACCTGAACCTCCACTGAGGTCGAGGGCAGCCTGCAAAGGACCATCTGATCAGCACAGAGGATCATTGGGTTAAACCTGCTGTCTACAGCAGTGATTCTCAAGCTTTTTAAGTTCAAGGACCCCCAGTTTGAGATGCATTATAAACCACAGACCCCCATCCAATCTACACACTGTAAAATCCTCAGTGTTCATTTAGATTTTAGAGTGTACAAATGGAACCAAATGTTACAGACCTGCACTGTACAGTAAGTGTCCATTTTGTTCCAAACTGACAATCATTTAGCTGGGGACCCCCTGGAACCCCCCTCGACGACCCCTGGGGTTGCCCCAGACCCTACCCCGCTGACCTGCTCCTCCAGGTAACCGTTAAGACCGGCAACAGGTTCTGGTCTATCAAGTTCAAATGCTTGCATCATCTGAACCATTACTTCCACATGCCAGTGAGGCTCAAAAACAAGCCCCCTGACCCTCACTAAAGAATTTGGATTCTGAGATCGCCAACATAGATTAAATAAAGCATAAAACCGGTTCAGGCTTACTAAAAGCCACTGAAATGCACAGGCGTGCATGCTACTGAGATGCACATAAACTAGTTTATGTATTGTGCATTCATAACAGACATATGGAAAACATTTAGCCCATGTGGTAAAATCGTTTATCCATTTCTAACTCTGAGAGAATACAAAAGCTCCAAGCCGGACCTTATTTTAATGAACAAAATATTATTTTAAGCAATCTGTATGGTAGAGTATGTTAAAGGGATAGTTCACCCCCAAAATGACTTTTTTTCTATCGATTAGTCACCCCATGGAGACTTGAATTCATGGATATTGTTTCGTTTTTGTTGCATTCCTAATCCAATAATTTGATGACCGGCAGTGGTTCCGGTAGGAGACACAAAGAGTCTCCTTTGTGTCTCCTAACGGAACCGCTGCCTACTGGTCCGCTGCTGGTATTGGCTTAGGAATGCGACAAAAACAAAAAAATATCCATAAATCCAAGTCTCCATAGGGTGACTAATCGATTTTTTGGGGGTGAACTATCCCTTTAATACAATAACTAGTACGTCTGCAATGGTTGGAAGTGATCTCCCTCGTCTTTCATCGAGAAATTATTTTAGACCATGGTGTCAGGCAGGACACCTAGCCAGGTAGTACTGCCTGAAGCACATAAGTGCAATATGTCTTCCGGTCAAGTGGGGTTTCCATCTTAAGCCGTTGAAATTCGGTCTACCATGCAGGAGATCCAGGTTTGAATCCCTGGTAGGACATAAATCTTACGGACAGGCAGAACAAAGAAAGGAAGACACCCAGACAGTTCTTGAGCATCTGCATTGCTGCTGTGAGAACTCTGTCGTAGTTTTACAGGAATGCCGCACGCAAGTTTTCTCCTGCACAGCAGCGGACACACAGACCTGGGAAGGGCATGCGCTTCCAGTAACCTGTCACTATTTGGAATGCTTTCCACACCTCATTAAACACTTCAAACAATTTGCCGGCATTTTTGGGGGTGGGAGGTGAGGGAGGTGGGGGACACGTGCATTCACCCACACAGAGAGGGCTATTTTTAGGTGGTCTAGCCCTGATGAGGAGTTAGGGTATGGGGTCATCTCTCCCATATGTTTTCCCCACATGGAGTCGGAGGCTGGTACCATCAAGGCTGTCAAAACACAGTGCTCTGTTCCTCAGATCCTGTTTTCTATTTAAAGCTATGCCTTCCAGAAATATACTATGTGTCTTCCTCTCTCACCTATTTGTTTAACCATCACCCCACGAGACTGACCCAAATGAATGAGTTTCCTCAGAGCTTTAAAAGGGTGGAAAATATTCTTTTAAAGGTCCAAGTTCCAGTGTGTCTTTTTTTTGTGTCTTTTTGGCACGCCCAAGATATGATGGCGGGGCGCTGTTATTGTCTGGGGGATTGTGCCGTTACGGCTCAAATCTGAATGACTTCTTTGCCTTGCTGCAGGCCCCACACGCCTTGTAAGAAAAGCAAATAGATTAAAACAAATGTGGCGGTGGAAATTCCTAATGTCTGAAACTGGAAAGATAGGGCAACAGATAAGGGACAACTTCAGATATTATTTATTATACAGAAGATCTAGACAACAATATCAGTTGCTTTCTTATATATTTATATGGAATTTACTTAAAATTAGGAGAGGTGACTCTACGTAACAGAATGGATCAATGAACCACAGAGTAATGACATCACAAGTCTACATACAATATTGACTGTACTTGGTACGATATTGGCCTGGTACATTGTAAATGTGGTGTGAGGTACATTGTATTGTATGGTGAGAGGAAAGGTGCAAACTGCTGCTGAATTATTTAATAAGTGGTAGTAGCATCAAAAGGGTGCTTCATGGGTGACTCAGGGATAAAGTTCCCACCCACCGCTGTGGGGACTAGGAGTTTGAATCCTCCGCGGTGCCTCTGGCTTGGTCGGGCATCCGTATACGAACACAACTGGCCGCGTTCGTGGGAGCGAAGCCGCATGGGAAGGCGATCTCTGTCAACTCCAACATGTTGGTCAGGGTACCGCCTGTTCGGTGGGGTGTGGAACTAAGGGGAATTGTGTGTACCTCTGCATGTGTTCCATCCTCCTGGTGAAAAGAAGTGGCCTTGACATCAAACTAATAGGAGGTTGCCTGTGATGTTCCTAGGACCAACTATACTGTAGGAGTTAACAGTGACAAGGGACTAGAATACACAGGGAATCGGCAATTGGCATAATGACTGAACTGGGAGGAATAAAAAAAGCATTTTCAAAAAAATTAAATAAAGCAGCAGCATCAGTTTCTGTTTTTACTAGTTTCACAGACGAGAATAACAGAGGATGTGAGTGATGCTGACCGATCCTGACGCAGCCACGAGTGGAGCGTGTTGTTTTTCCCTTCTCCACATGAGTTCAAGAGATAAGCATCTCAGCCTCATTATGTGTGGCGCTTTCCTTTTTGCGGTAAGGACAGGTGAAAGGGTCAGGTACAAACCGGTGATCGTATGCACGTTCTGATGTGAGATCTGCGCTGGTGCACTGTGTTCCTCCTTGATCATTCCATCTGTCCATCCACACCTAGCTTTCAACAAGTATCCAAACTACACCTTGCAATCAAACATCTCTGCACCGCTCCCGTTCAAGATAAACATGTGGTCGCGTCAGACAGCTGCGCGATTCAGGGTCTGGACCAGATATCGGCCAATTATCAACCATCTGCAGAGGACCTCGTTTTTCTCTGTTGAAGTAATTACGAACGCGGCAGAGTTGTGGTTCGCGCTCGGTTGGAGCAGCATATGTAACAGAATAGCAGTTTCAGAAGGAGAGAGAGAGAGAGAGAGAGAGAGAGAGAGAGAGAGAGAGAGAGAGAGAGAGAGAGAGAGAGAGAGAGAGAGAGAGAGAGAGAGAGAGAGAGAGAAAAGTGAGAGAGGGAGAGAGAGAGGGAGGGCCTGGAATGAAAACAGTGGTCCAGCGAAAAAAACATTTGGCCTTAAAGTCAGCCACTATTTCCTCTTCCTGCAATTACCGTATTTCTATTAGAATTCCACGTATTTCTCTCTTGTAATATCTTGCTGAGAGAATACACAGTGGCTCATTATGAAAGAGAGATACAGTTGCATATAAGACCGGAGCAGCGATGGAGGTGCGACTGAGAGGGCGGTTTCATGGGTCCTTTGGAGTTCGTGTTTGGTTCAGGCTATCCTGTGCGTTCGGTTACTCGTTGCAAAGCCCTTTGGAACAACCACCACCGAAGGAGAGGGAAGGGGCCGCTCTCTCCTCTCACTTACTCAATTATGAAATTTGTCTCAGTTGAAAACTAGACTCACGGATGGCCAGCGGTGGACCAAGTACTCAAGCCCAGTACTTGAGTCAAAATATAGATACTCCTAGTAAAATACTACTCAACTATACATGAAAGATGCTCAGTCAAATACATTTTAGTGTGTGATGTCTTTACCCTGCTGTATCTACGGTACTTTTTCTGGCCCTGTGCTGCCTTTGGTGACTGAATTTCCCTCAATCGCGTGACGGTCCAGCGTGACGGTCCAGGCACCCTAGGCTGCAATGCCAGCCTGACAGCGTGTTGCGGGTTCGACTCCCGATCCCGACGACCTTTGCTGCATGTCACCCCCCATCTCTCTCCCCATTTCCTGTCAGCCTACTTTCCCTATCCCTCTCTAAATAATGGCATAAAAAGCCCCAAAAAAAAGAAATAAAAAAAAAAAGAATTTCCCTCAATCAATAAAGGTCTTATCTTATCTTATGCATAAAAGTGCTTTTAAAATTGCACAAAATTACAAGCTTTTGAAAATACTGATAGTATTCAAAAGTACAAATTACAACGTATATATTTCCGAAATATTCAAAAAGAAATGTTAAAAAAATCTCAGCCGGAGGAAATAGTAGATCTACAAGCCGTTCTAGATAGGCTATTTTCACAATTTTTGAAATAGGACTTAATTGGTTAATTTATAACATGATTTTTTGCACATTTGGCTTCTGGAAATGTAGTGGAGTCAGAAACACAATTTGTAAAAGTCATAAGCTTCCCAAAAAAATAAGTCAAGTACAAAATACTCAAAAACCTGTACTCAGTTAAAGTACTCAAGTACATGTATTTAGTTACTGTCCACCACAGCGGATGGTTTCCTACTATTAGCTTACTGTTCATCATGTTTTAAGTGCAGCAACAGAGGGGCTCGGTGTTGGAGCCACCAAGGTTAAGTGACCGGGGAAACGAGGCTCGCCTCAGCAGTAACACAAAGTGTGTCATGTCAATTTATGCAACGCGGCTGACGTAGGTGGACAGGTCCCCCAAGTAAAATGGAGTCAGAAGCCGGTGCTGAGCCTTGATAAGTGCAGGCGAAAACCCCGGGGAGAATTAAAAAGAATTAAAGCAAAAGAACATGTGCAGTGAGTAAAATATACACAGAGCCCGCAAAGTGTTCAACATTTTGCAGCCATTTCCCGACATTTCCTTCGCATTTAACCGCCACCTACGTACTTTGAAGCCACACAAAGAGTCCTTTGCGGTCGGTTGGCAAAAAGAAAAAGAGAAAAAGTGGCACTCAAAAAGTGCAGGAAAGTTATTTCTTTGATTATAATCGTTAATTGAGGGTTCACCACCTTATTACGGTTTAAGTCATAAATCATCACCATCACTGATAAAGAACTGAAGGCAACAGGAGAAACGCCCACACATTCACCACAATTTCCTCCACTGGCGGCGTCCAAAGGCAATAAAGTCCGACTGCAGGTTTGATTAGAGAGCTGTCAGTTTGGACCTGGCCTGAGGACCGAGGGCTAAGGGCTCGGTGCTACGAAGCTGTCACAGCGTCCTGGGAGCTTCTGGTCAACTGCTCTTATGAAACGGACGACATGTGGGGTTCCCTGGGCCATGGAATAGACCGCCCATTCATGGTGCAAATACCTGCCTGTCTGCACACACTTAAGGCTGGACATACACGTCGACCGTGTGACAGATGAATTGGCGGTGTTGTGTACCGCCAGTGACATGCCTGGCTTAGCAATGGGGAGCTGATTTGCTTGACTGCCTCGACAGAGAGCAGTCAGGCAGAGTCCCAGGCCCGAGGTAGAGGAGTGAGCCTTGACTATCCACTGGCGCCTAACAGAGGGGAAACCAGAGTAATAGGAAGATGCTACACAGCAAAATCCTGAGGTTTAATTTAACCACCTAAGCTCTATTAAAATAATTATAACATTATAAAAGAAAAGTGAGCTTGTAGATCGACTATTTTAGGAAATGGCTGCAAATGTTTGACATTTTATAAAGATCTTTAAAAAATGTCAGTTAATGAGATGCTCAAAATATGAACACAGTGAGCGCAACAAAGTAGACAGTAATTTATTTTACTGTGTACTGTATGGGTCCAGGGCTGACAGGAACACGAAGCTACCAATATTTATAGATTTTATTATTTAATACATATTGGGTGATGGATGTTGGCCCAAACATGCAACAAAGGAGAAAGAAGGGAAATATTTTTTTTCTTTACATACTTGTACAGTTAAGCATGTTAAGCAGCAAACATACATATAAATGTAAAGTTTACATATTGATATGGCTGAATCCTTTCCTTATCATTGTCAAAGTGATGCCAAAGAACCCTGTGCCAAGACAAGCCCTGTGGCCTGTGCACTTGTACATCAGCTAAACATTGATACATTCAGTTGGTTTACTGTATCAACCACACAAAAATGTAGGGGTTGGATTGTCTGGGGGGGAATGGGGGGAAGCCATGCCTCTGCTTTTGATACCCCACCTCTGGTCATTCATTATGGCCACTGGATTTGTTTTATCCCCTGCTTCTGGTCAGACAGAATCCTGATAAAGATGAAAAGAAATACATGCATTTCCTTTTGGGAAATGTAGACTGTCTAATATGTTTGATACTCATGTTTTTTTTTCTGGAATATTTGTTTCATAATATCACAATTGAAATGTTTAATTTAAAAATAAAACGTATGCTAATCACATTAACCCTTGTGTTGCTGCAAGAATTAATAAAAAAAAAATCTCATTCAAATTAAAAGGCAAGATTTGTCAAAATGTGTACAAACTATTTTTTTCATTCAAAAGTAGCGGAAATAGCAGATCTACAAGCTCACGACACATGGCTTAAGTGGTTCAGAAAATGTCCTCATGTTTCTTTCTTTCTTTCTTTTCTTTCTTTCTTTTTTTCCCTTTTTTTTTTTTTTTTTTACAAATCGCACCCTACTAAAATCCATGACTGAGCCCTGCCTGTTCCTTCACACCACTCTCGCTGTGGGTGGCAGAAGGCATGACAGCTAATAGAAGAATTATCCCCAGCGTCTCCAGGCGCTCCCCTCTATGAGTTCCCCTCTGCCTGCATTCATAAGGTCTGGAGCAAAACTCATTTCTGTCTCTCTGATGCTTTTTTACATCTGTTTTCAATCACCCCTGCTCCGGGAAACAAACACATGTGATGTCCAAGTTATGCCCAGTTTTTTTTACTCCATCGTACAGCGGTGTCGAGCTGCGGGAAAATAGCTGATCCACAAGCTTGCGACGTGCTGCGTCTGCGCTGTGTTTGTGAGCTTGTAGATCAGCTGTTTTCGGAGCACGACACTGTTCAACGATGAAGTACGAAATCATGCTTTACACGTTAACGGCTGTTATAGAATTCCTCACTTGTGGGATCTACAAAAAAAAACGGAAATTGACCAGTGGATGTGATTTCTTTTTTTATTCTACAATATCAGACCGAAGGGTTGTGCCATCGGGTTAATAATATTTAACATCTAACGACACTATTCTCAACTTAAAAGATAAGAGGGACAGAGTGGAAATGGCAATTTCGTCGCAGTTGAAAGGACAGAATTATGTGAACACAGAAACACAAGACTTAGGCTTCGTCCACACGTACACGGGTATTTTCATAAACGTAGCTTTTTATATGCGTTTTGGGGGGTTCGTCCACACGCAAACGCGTTTTTGCTCCATGTAAACGCATCTTTTGGAAAACTCCTGCCACAGTGTAGATTTTTAAAAACTCCGGCTATGTGTTCCCGTGTGGACACGGTAAACGGAGTTTTTGCAATCGTTTTGTAACGTTTAGCCGTTGTCGTGTGGACAGAGAGATTTTTTTAAACAGGGCCGTGTAGACGCGGAGGTTTTCAAAAACGAAAACGAAATATCTGCGTTTATGAAAATACCCGTGTACGTGTGGACGAAGCCTCAAGCTGCTTTTACACACGCAATGCAACCATGAAATTATCTATACATACAACTGGAGGAGCTGAATGAAAATACAAATGTCTGAATCAGCTGCACTAGAGACGACATTAAATGGATGTTACCCTGCCAGCCACCAAGAATGTTGTTGGTCGTACACAGACAAGTGAAATAGACAATTTCCTTTTTTAAGATAGAGGAGTTTTGACATTGCTGCTAAAAAGATATTGTGCCTGTCTGAGTAACTGTACTTAATCTCATCCATCTCATTATATTATTACCTTATATTATTGCTATAATCTTGATGTTTTGTATTGCTATGTTAGCGCAGTTCTGAGGAACAGGTGCCACAAACATTTCACTGCTTGTACTTGTTTAAGCAAGTGACAAATAAAACCCTTCTTGATTCTTCTCAATTTCTCATGATTAGTGCCTGCTAAAAAGTTAAGTAGGGAGGTGGAGATAGAGAGAGAAAGAGAGAGAGAGAGAGAGAGAGAGAGAGAGAGAGAGAGAGAGAGAGAGAGAGAGAGAGAGAGAGAGAGAGTCTCTCTTCCATGTAGGGGTGGTTCTGTACGATGAGGTCCTGTTCACATCTAGAACATGTGTTTCTCTACTAGACCCCCTGGGGTACTTGATGGGGTTCCAGGGGGTCCCTAGAAAAATGACAAACAGTCTAACACTGAAGCCTGTTTTATATTTTGGCTATTTTCAAAACAATTGTGACAAATGGTGACAAATCTTCTCTTACGGGAGTCCCTGGCACAAAGTCTTTTCAGATGAGGAACTGCGGCCAAGAACATATCAATTTGGGGGTCCTTGACATGAAAATGTTTGAGAACCACCACTCAAGTGTTCAGTGAGAAGCCCCCAGTCGCAGCTTTTATTGTATTGTGCTGCTCCACAGCCTTGTTCTGTTCTGTTCCGTTCCGTCGTCTTCATCTCATTCAAACCACAGTCCCTTGAAACCACAAGCCTAAACACACTTAGCCTCATGGCCAGCCACAAAAGGCCGCTGTTCACCTCTCCCCCTGACCGACATGCACCCGTCATGTTTAGAAAATAGCCCTGCGGTCCAAAGCACACAGCCAGCTCCACCGCTGAAATAAATCTCAATTTCCTTCAGCCACTTTCTTCATTTACCAGTTATGTAATGAATTAGTAATCAAAGCCCTCTTTTCCAGAAACCTATACGTCGGACAATTGGCTCCCCGCTGTTACGTTATGCGACCGGTCCAGCTGAAGGACAAAACAGGGAATTCCGATTACATTCCGTTACACAACTCGCCTTCACAAACACAAAGTGTTCTGATGTGGACAATTTGGAGTGACACGTGTTGGTTAAATGGCGAGCTGCGCGGCACGCAGGCCATTATTTCCCAGAGCAGCACACCCATGTCAAATTTAATGGGGCTGTCACGGACTAAGGTGTGGTCGACAGCTATTTTCCAAATAATTACCCCTTACAACAGACATGTTATTGTGTGTGACTGTGTGACTCGAAAATTAGGTGAAGTATAACCTTGAAAAAAAAAAGGTGCAGAGGAACGGCTTCAACTCGTTGCAAATGCAAATGCACAGCTTCGAGGTGCATTTGCAAAATTGACAGCATTCATTAGATGGCCATAATGTGGATGGTAGTGTTGTTGTTGCTATAATGTCATGCTACTGTTCCAATAACATGAAGCTACTCTCAATTACCTTCAGAAATTCCCATAAGAAACACATTGTATCTAACATGTCTCCAAGGAATGCTATATGCTTGTGTATGTGTTACTATGATATTGCTTTGAAATGTGCTATATAAAATATGTACTTCCTCAAGCAATAAGCATTTCCTAACAAACAAATCTGACAATTTGTGAGTAACTAGACCAGCGTAATGGAGAATAAAGGATCCACGCTGCTGTGATGTCATAGTTACTTGGATCTGGTACATTAGGGCTGATCAGTTCAAATCTCTGGTAGATACTGTACTATTGGTTAATGGCTAATAACCAAGATATGTGTCCAAGGCACTCCTGTGAAAAAAATGTTTAAGCCTGTATTGTTATGTAGCAATAATCAATAACGCACCTGTCTATTAAGGCACACTGGCCTTCATCAGGGTGACTAAACATTAGTGATGAACCAGGCGGCAAGCAATCTCCGCTGGAATTGAAGCTCACTTCAAGGTTCTCTTTCAGCCTGCTGTTCCTATATTAATGAAAAACAGGCTTCAAAACGGGTCTGTAGAAACTTTGTCTATTCTTTTTTTATGAACAAGCTAGAATAGTTACTGTAAGATACGACATCATAGGCTCCCTAATGTTTAGTCACCTGTTTAAAGGACGACTTCACCACTTTTCAACATATCTTCATATAATAGGTCCTCACTAATGCTCATGATAAAATGGTACAATTTTTTTCTAATCAGTCTCAGTCTGTGGCTGTGGACAGTTCAGAAACCCGTCTACCAGTGACATCATCGATGGGGAATCCAAGCTAATAGAAACTGCAGGCTTTGTATTCCTGGAAAGTTGCAATGCAATAATAGATCCCATTGTTCTCGCCTTGATAAAAATCTGAACAAAAAAATTGAAATATTTTTGGGGGAAAAAATCCTGCCTAACGATGATGTCACTGGTAGACGGGTTTCTGGACTGTCCACAGCCCTCATATGAGACACAGACCAAGTAGAAAAATGTTTTATCATTTTATCATGAGCATTAGTGAGGACCTATTATATGAAGATAGGTTGAAAAGTGGTGAAGTCGTCCTTTAAGGCCGGTGTGTCGCAATGCATAGGTGCGTTTTTAATTCTTGCCATGCATTAGTTATAACAATTAAGTAAAAAAAAAATGTGGGCATCAACCTTAAACTGTACTGTACGAAAGAGCACCTCGTTTGGATTTTACTCATCTGCCAAAAGGATGTGCTCCTCTCTCTGTGTTTTCTACAGCTACAGCAGCCATGTTTGATGTCAAACTGTTCTTGGGCAAGACACTGAATGTTCTACGGCCTCACTCTGTTTAGTCAATGGTTCTCATAAGTGGGGTCATCCCTAACTTGAGGGGGTTCCAGGGGGTCCTCAGCATTTTTTTAAATACAGCATCAAAATAATTGTAAGCATTTAACCCTAATACATTATAATTAAAAAATAGCTGACCTACAAGCTCACAACGGGTCATTGTGAGCTTGTACATCTGCTGTTTTCAAAAAGTCTTGAACTTTTTAAAAACATTTGTAACAAAACAAATCTTTTGTGGGGGTCCCTGGCACATATTTTCAGATGGGGATCCACGGCCAAATACATATGAATTTGGGGGTCCTTGACGTGAAAATGTTTGAGAACCAGTATGGATAAAAGCGTCAGCTTAAATAAGAAAATGTTGGCCCACCCATCTGTTCTCCCAGACAAGCATCCGACCGATGCACTGGCTGGGACCTTTGCAGCCGGTGACCTCACGGTCGGTACCTGTAAAAGCGTGTGTGTGTGTGTGTGCGTGTGTCACTTGCCAGACAGGAAATGCCTTCCTGTGGTCCGGCCTACCTCACAGAGAAGGACCAGACAGCTACAGACAGACCTTGAACTCACAGCATGAGTCAGAGAGCTCAGAACCTCTTTCTGTGGAAGAACATCTTGACGAGAATTGCTGAACGCTAGTTATTTTTCCTTCATTTACTTCAAACAAACTTTGCGTTACGAAGAAAGAAAACATTTTGAGAGGACACACAAGGTGGCACCTTAGGAAGCAACATGTGGGGAAATTAAAAGTACTCAAATTTGCATTGCCAAGGGAACGCATACATGAGCACAAATGAAAGTCGATATGTTTCTTTTCAAGTGGGTATTTTATTGAGCCGTGCGCTGCCATAAAACAGTACAGCGCCACTACTGGCAGCGAAAATCTCATGCATCCAAGCGCACGTCAAAAATGAACGGAAAACACTCTCGAAAAACAGAGCAAGAGACTTCCAAAAACAATATTTCAGATCTCACCCCGGCTTTCATACCCTGAGGACATCCAGGGCAACGTCACAGCACTTTTATTTGTTTTTTTTCTTTTCATTACACCAACTTAAAAAAAGAAATCGGCATGTGACTATTCTTTGACGCAACACCTGGCTCTGGGGAAGGAGACATTCATCAACGTGTAGAGCAGTTGTTCTCAAACGTTTCCATGTCAAGGACCCCCAAATTGATACATATTACGTGATGGACCCCCCCCCCCCCCCCCCCAACTATCTTAGTTGTTAGGTTGGAAGTACAGAATTCTACATCTGTCTACTTTAGGTGCAGGCAGAGAGAAGCCTATGGTATGATCTGTAGTCATTCTTATACAGTATATTCTCTCATTGGATTACCTTCTAGCTGGAGAAATTACAGTGAAATGACATCCCTATTTTGTGCACACCATATACGTAAAATAGCTGATCTACTGTAGATCTTTGCTCTGGAACCCCCTCAAGGCTCCCTGGGTGTCCCCACACCATTGCTATGGAGTATAGGTATGTTCGTTCACAAGCAGGCCTGGGCTGGAGAGAACATTGACAATTAGGACGAGTGTATACTGTACGTCCATCTCCGATAGAT
>NC_139960.1:6526233-6566233 GCF_963454915.1 Gymnoscopelus microlampas
CTCAGAAAATCTATTTTTCGAGCGGTCCAGGTCCAAATGTCCCAAATGAGAAAATAAGTGATGCTTTCTACGCCAGGCTGTAACTTTTACTTTTGCCTGTAATTTTTTATCATAAACCAATGGCCCTGCTAATTATTTATAGGAGAATTCGGTTAAGATGAGCTACGGTAAGGTGGTGTAGACCCAGTGATAGATGGAAACGGTTTAGCCACTGTCACCGGACACGCGCACGCGGGTATTCATCTGTTTACTCTGGCGCCGAGGCAGGGGTTTTCGGGGTGTCACAAACCCCCCGGCAACAGCATCAATCACCGGGACACCTGACCTCACCGCCCTGCTACCACCGCCGCCTCCACACCGCTCCCCCCGGAGGCGTCGAGGGGAGGGTTACGGAGGGGGTACGGGCTAATGGCTTCCATCCCGGGCCCACGCCGGGGCCAGGGTGCATGTTACAGGAGCGTGTGAGCGGTGACCGGCCATGTGTCAAACCTGTCCATTCAGCACCTCCATCATAACCAGGAACCTGCAGCTCCGCAGAACAGGAGCCTGCATGTAGAGGAGGTAACGGACACCGAGTCGGGGGAGGAAGCGCGGCTTCTCCATCCCTTCTAGCACCTCCTCTGACTCTCCTGGCAGGGACTCTCCACCCAGCGGCCTGTGTGTTACAGAGGGTGCTGATGTCTCTGGCGTTTATTTAAAGCCCAGAGCTGAGGTATATGGATGAGGGCCTACTTGTCACCTGCAGGAGGTGGTGGAGCTGCCTGGGGGCCGCTAGTGGATGAACGACACGGCTAAATAAAAATAATAATAATAATTTACGGAAAAAAAGAAGGAGTAGTGTAAATCTGTGAGGGAGCAGCTGCCAAGAACATATTTCCACCAAAGGGGGAAAGAGAAAGGGGGAAAAGGCACAACTTTGCAGCCCCTCTGACATCTCAGCGCAAGTAACATAGGTTTAGCGCCACGATGCTAGCTGACAACTGCAGCATTCCACAGAGTTCAATCCCTAACCCACTTAAGCCCTATAAACAAAAATATAGCCGATCTAAATTGTGAGCTTGTGTTATTTTCAAAGTAAATTTTCATGAAACGTTTTCGCCTATTTTTTCCGGACATAAATCTCCCAACAAAATGACTATTTTCACCTATAACATGTCCAAAATGGGGACGTTAGGCTTAAATTGGTTAAAAATGTTTCATAATGTCAAACGTGTGTGTGTGCGGCGCGTCCACGTGTGCAACATCCCCAAGTGATACACAATGGGGACATGTTTTCTTTAACTTTTTTGGCTCATCACGTCCTTAACCCATTAAGACCTGGAACTGTGTCATTTTTTGATTTGAGCTGAAAAGCATTATTTTACACTTTGGGCTATTCAAAAATAGCAGATATACAAGCTCATAGCGCGGCACCGAGTGCCGCGCTACGAGCTTGTAGATCTGCTATTTTTGAAAAATCGTGAAAATGTGTGCAAATCTTTGAATATATATATTTTTAACTCAAATCTTTGCTTCTGGGGGTCCCTGGAACAACATATTTTGATGAGGGTCAAATACATATAATTTTGGGGTTCCTTGACATGAAACAGTTTGAGAACCACTGATATAGAAACATACGTTTTTCAGAAAACTGTTGAGATTTAGGAGACATAGTAGAATCGGCTTCAGGTCTCAATGGGTTAATTCACCTGTGATTACTGGTTACTCCACGAACACCAGGACTCCCAACATGAAACACGGCGTTGTTCTCCAGCAACAATTGCCTGGATTAGGCACATGAGGACCAGGCTTAAAGGTTTCTGAGCATTCCTTCTAAACATCTCAAGAGGAATTAAGTGAGAGAATGAGCGTTGTGTATCGCTGCTGATCCAACAGAGTAGGACATGCGCTAGAACTCGGAGCTCTGAGTCGGCAGTCTGGATTAGAGCACGACCGATGGCAGATTTTTGTGTCTGATGCCGATTGTGATTTTGGAGAGAAAATAATCATATTTGAATTGGGTACCCCCCACCCTGACACGCACTTGGAATTGTAGGCAGTGCATTGAGTTTGACTCGGTTCCACAGATAAATATTGTGAAAATCGCCTCGCACTGCAAGGCGTTGTGAGCTTGTAGATCGCCTATTTTCTTACGTATTTGGCCAATTTGGTATTATAAAGGTCTTAGAAGTCATTAAATTGTAACATAAGAAATGTGCAACTACCCTGTATACACTTATACTGCATGATGGTCTGTTTACTGTTGAGTGAGAAAACAATGTTGCACATTAAGCTAATCATCTGGGGACCCCAAAAAAATATTTGGGGACCCCCAGTTTTGGAACCACTGTCCTAGACCGATGTGTCCTAACTTACCAATGTTTTGACCCTATTAAAGTAAATTACATTTTAAGCTTTAATTATACAATGTACAAGCAAACAAACGTATCTAAAATACATGCACATTTAACTTTTATTTTATTTTATTTAACACTTCAGCCCAATTAAAAACGTTTCAAAAATAGACGATCTACAAGCTATCAGGCCTTGCAAGCTTTTTTTTTTTTCTAACATTTTGTGATAAGGACGGGAGGTTGAAAGTGTTTACAAATTGTGACACTGCGGCTGCATAATTGATGATGCCGATGACGCAAAAACGAAAGTCAAATAACGGCCGACATATCGGCCAGACTGTATATCGGCCGGGGGCTCCATGCAGTTTGGATGTTTTGGAATAAACAGCCACACTATTCTCCCACCATTTTGATCAATTCTAACCAGGTCTGGTGTGTGTGGACAGACACCCAAAACATGTATTACAGTATGCAAGGGGAATTCTGACCGGCGTCGTGGGGTTCGATGTGTGATGTATTCAGACCACACAGGGCCTCAGCGTTCCACAATGCATGTCACAGCAATTTCCTCTTGTAAATATTTTGTGCATGCTCACGTCTGCCAAGCTACAGTCAGTCAGTGTGTGTGTGTGTGTGTGTGTGTGTGTGTGTGTGTGTGTGTGTGTGTGTGTGTGTGTGTGTGTGTGTGTGTGTGTGTGTGTGTTAGTGCGTGTGTGTGTTTCAAAAGCAAAGCCCTGGGGCCTACTTTAATTACAATGTTGCCGGTAAAGGGGATTGCCTTTCATGTGGTGCGTACCTGGCTTCAGGTATTTTAGAATGGGGGTGTGAGGATGGCTTTGGGGGAGGGGGGGGGGGATCTATTAAATTCAACATGCAGTACAGTAACTCCTCTATATGAGCATCTGTTCAATTTTAACAGGCGTAATTCTGCTTGTAATTTAGACATTTGATACCCACCTTCGGTCGGAATTAATTTGACATCCTCACCAACATATAGGAATTACACAGTAATTACACACAGCATTTACATGGCGAATCATCGTGGCATGTGCACGCTGTGGTTTCTGACTGATGTCGGAGGGACTGACTCGCTGAGCGGAGACACGCTGAACCCGTTTATCTGTGTGGTCTCCGCAGACAGGAGGCCCGCTGAACTGAAGACGTCTCGTGTGCGCCGCCATCGGCAGTCACTCCGTGTCACGGCCACGCGGATGACGACACCTACGATCAAATGGCATGACATCATGGGATCGCTGCAAGACCACACTGTAGCGCAGAGCGTGAGAGAACTCCCCTCCATTTGGACGCTGAATAAACAAGACATTTTTAATTAGGCAGCCGTATACAACATTAGACATTATCCAATTTCCAATTTGAGCACTCTGCATTTTAGGAGGATTCGGGCGTAGAATACGTTACAATAGTGAGAATTGTTCCTTTTTCTTTCTCTTTTTTTACCGAAGAAAACAGATGTGCATTTTTGCCAGATGATTTAAGACACATAAATACCGTGTTAAAATAGAAGTCTAAAGACATTCACCTAAGTCTAAATAATAACAAGGCCTGATTAGGGAGAGACGGCACATTACAAGCGACGCGGATATAAATAGCAACGTGCAGGTTTGAAAAAGTTGTTTTTAGAGACGCGGCGTTGAGAGGCTGGTGGAGGAGAAGGCGGGCGGTGGGGCGGTGGGGTGACATTCCTGGAGGAACGTGGCAGACTGTCCAGTGGCTCCGTGGGAGAGCGCAGGGCTAATGGGAGCTGGTATGAGCCGTGATGTTTATACTACACGCCCCAGAGGGTGCCCTGTGCCAGCCAGGCACTGCAGTGCCAGGTCTACACAGTTGGCGAGAGTCAAGTTCTGAACACACACACACACACACACACACGCACACACACACACACACACACACACACACACACACACACACACACACACACACACACAAACACACACACACAAACAACAGAAACACAAATAACAGTTGCTTCTACTCACATACTCACGACGCAAACGCAACAGCAGGTACTTGCACATAAGCGTGCATGTACACTTAATACACAAGTAAATGTACATACAGTACATGCAGACCTGTGTCACACACACACGCACGCACGCACGCACGCACGCACGCACGCACGCACGCACGCACGCACCAAAACTACAGTAGCAGCCACAGGGCCATTATAAGTAATACAATGCACACGCACCGAACAGCCATGTTGCTGTGTTGACTCCTGTGCAATAATGCTCATTCTAGACCAGTGGTTCTCAAAGTGGGGTCCGGGGACCGCCAGGGGTCCTAGAGGAGCTATGGGTTTGTAACTCAGAGAGTGCGCAAATGGAACAAAATCGACCCTTACAAGTCTGTAACTCTGATAGAGTGCAAATGGAGTTAAATTAACACTGATGATTTTACAGCGTAGTCGCAGAGATACAAATGGTATCAAATGGGGGTTGGTGGCTAGATGCATATCAAACTGGAGGTCCTTGAAATTCATTGGGCTGAGAATCACTTCACTACGCCAGGGTGTGGACTACTCTGTCCACACCCTGGCTGGTACCCCTGCCCCCCTCTAAAATAACGCTGGAATACAAAATAAAACCACTTTAAGTGGAGCGTCATGCGCTTCACTTTTGTTGTCAAGTTAGAGCTTCTAAAACTTCACGTCTGGCCGGGATCCGGGGTCGTGTTTGGATTCCACTTACGTTTATTTGATTTGTTTGTTTTCCTGTCACGTGAAGAGCGATCTCTCCCTCTTTTGCCTCGCTTCACAGCTGAACCGTCATTGGACTGCCAGGGTGACCAATTTGGCATTTATGGGAGCTCCGTTCTCCGTCCTGTCAATCCTATAAATTATGAATTAGGGGGAATAAGTGGAGGAAGACATTGACTGACCACAGGCGCACCACCGCAGACCAAAATGACAGTGGTCATAAAATGCCTCCATGTCAGGAAATAAAAGCTTACAGCCAGGGCCTGGCAATATTGCCTTTTTATAAAAACACCCACCTCTCTTTGCACGCGCGCACACGTGCAAGAGAGGCTGACACTCTTTATGGATTTTTCCGATTACATCTGAATTCTGGCAAAATATCACCCTCCTTTTTGATATCCATGGGGGACAGGGACAGTGGACGAGACCCAGCCTGATAAATTGGTCGGGTTGAGATATGGGCCATTATTTGACTTTTTGCACGGCGTCGATATCGGCAATTATACAGCTGATGCGTCCTATATTTTAAACAATTTCAATCCCTATTCTGGGCCTGTCAACATAGTGCAAGATCTACAAGCTTGCAACACGTGGCTTTGCAACACGTTGTGAGCTTGTAGATTGGCTATTTTCTTTAATCATTTTAAAATTGGGTTTAAGTGTATTTTATATTCACTTGTTTGCTTATAAGTTGAATGTTCTGACATTTTTATCAATACAAGTTTTCCAATTGATTAAATCTAACATAACAATAATATAAGTCAAAACATCTGTAATGGGTGGTACAGGACTCTCCAAAATCGGGATCGGACCCAAAACTCGGGCTCCACAGCGGACTGTCTTCAGATCAGAGGTCAGCGCCAGAGTTAGCTTTGTGGTCACATCTCATTCAGGCTGTGGGCATGTCTGTGGGCTGGCTCAGGGAGACAAATGAAAGGCAAGGAAGTGACGGCGCTGTGACCTTTCCCTCTTGCGTCAGTCAAGTGTCCTTAACATCTTAAACAAAGGACACGATGGCCTGAGTGTCAGAATCATCTGACGGAGAGTGTTTCCATCTCCAGACGGAGGATCTATTCTCTGCTTAAATGACTCACTCCGACAAGAGCGTGTCATCCCTAGATGACACGCACAAGCACAAAGGAGCATATGCGTGCACACAAGTGTCCATTGGATGGCAGGTACTTTTTAGAACTGGGCTCTCCAGACACTCTGTCAGACAGACAACAAACCAAATGTGTGACACATTGCAGTAAACATGTCAATACTTGACCCCAAACCTCTCAGCCTAATTTAACACACACACACACACACACACACACACACACACACACACACACACACACACACACACACACACACACACACACACACACACACACACACACACACACACACACACACGACAAACAGACATGACCCCGTGACCTGACCCCTTCCTGAGCCAGGTGTGACTCTGTGTCTACATTGTGTATGGGTGGTCTTTGTCCTGACTGTAATTTTACATATGTATTGATATTAATACTTACTTAGTTATAATTACCAATACAACCAAAACAGACTCGCACACACGCAAGCACACGCACACGCACACACACACACACACACACACACACACACACACACACACACACACACACACACACAGGTTTTACACATTTCCAACCCCAACCCCTACCCTAACCTTAACCCTAACATACTGTATGTCTAAATCTAGCAAGGCACAGAGTGCCGCGGTATGAGCTTGTAGATCTGCTATCTTTCAGAAATCTTGAACATTAGTGAACATTTTGAACACAAATCTTTGCTTCTGGGGGTCCCTGGCGCGACAGATTTTCAGATGGGGGTCTGCGGTCAAATATTTATCAATTTGGGGGTCCTTGAGATAAAAGGTTTGAGAACCACTGGCCTACACAGAATGTAAGAAACGCACATGCATGCATGCACACACGCACGCACGCACACCCGCACCCACACACACACACACACACACACACACACACATGCGTGCAGGCAGTGGTGGCTTATCCAACGGGCTTGAGGTGCTGAAGCACAGGGCACCAACCTTGGGGGGGGCACCAAACGGCGTGAAAAAAAAAAACGGCGAAAAACGCCGAAATTTAGAAGCAGGGCTCCGCGCATCACCCCGACCTCTCCCACCCCCCCCCCTTTGACAAAAGGGGCCCGGGGGGCACCGAACCGGGTACAAGCACCGGGCACCTCAAAGGGTTAATCCGCCCCTGCGTGCAGGAGTGTAGAACTTGAAGCTCAAGCTACGTTCCTGTCATTGGCACACAGGTGTAATTGGCAATTACAGTGTATTCACAAGTAAAACAAACACGTGTAATTGAGTCACACGGAGACTGGCGCGGCGTGGCCTTTCTGGTCCCTGCAGAAGGCCGTGAGAGTGCCTGTCTGAGGAAGCCACCCACACAATACCAGCTGTCTCTCCTGCAGGCCTGTGGGTGCAAACGGCATCCAAGAGAAACATCAGGTCACTCCTCTCAGCATGCACTTAAGACCAGCGTGTCTGCGTGGTCGCTGTAATGACACAGCCTTAAGCCCGATTCATACTTCATCACCCGACAGTGTCACGCACCCTAAAAACACTGTCGACCTACAAGCTCACAACACGTCGGCATCCGCGGCGCCTTTGTGAGCTTGTAGGTTTTGCCATCGCGCGACGCGACGGAGCATAAATTGGACTTTACTCCTATAAGACCAGACCTGTCAAACAAACATTCAGCTTCCCATGACAGGAAAGGCTGGGCGCGTGGATCGCTATACCTGCTATCTCTCGTACAGTATGACGCCATCGGGGGAATTAACACCCGCCCCTCGCCCTTGTCGTGCTGCAGCACAACGGAAACATAAATATTTTCATTGCGTCAAAACTCTGCCCACTCGTAACCCGTAAAAAAATAACAAGCTTAAACGATCCTCCCACAAGCCTAAGACTAATTGGCTTCTCCACCTATAATTATTAAAAATATTATGGATAGTCACTTTTTTTTAAGCCCGGAGGATACGTATCCCCTTTAATTATGTCTATGGCTAATCGACACAAATGCTGAACAATGCTGCTAATTAGAACCGCGGTCGCTGAATAAATGCGCTCGTACGCATCAAAGATGTTTTACCTGTCAGCCGAGCAATTTACATGTCTCTCTGACAGTTCTTTAAGGGTTTCTGAGGTATGTCTTGCTTTGAAGAGAGAGAAAGTGGCTCATGAAAGGCATCTGGTTTTCAGACATTACCGTATAAATCACGTGTGTTTAGGGAGCCACGGTACTAAGCTAATGTAGAGCAATGGCATTTTGGGGGTGAGGAAGAGAGAGAGAGAGAGAGAGAGACCTCAGGCATTGTACAGTATTATGTCCCATTCATCCACACATTCGCACTTTCACATACTGAACTGGGAAATTCTCCTCTCGAAATCCCCCCCCCCCCCCCCCCTTGCATGTGAGGGTCCCAATGTAAGGCCAGCCACACCACAGCACAACCTTGGGAGCTTTTTTAGCAGTTTTACCGGTTGCCAACAACAGGCCCTTTGGCAGGGTAGACAAGGGAATTAAACCTACAACCTCCTGCCACTACCTTCCTTCCTCCTTCCCATCATCATATGACCATGTACCTGCCAAGATGGTTCTACATTCACATGATAGCCATGGTTATATAACCTACCGGGTGAGTTAGAGACAGGGCTGGCCTAATTACGGGTCAACGTTTACACGCTGGGTTAAATGAACGCTCCAGATTTGACTGTGTGTATACTTGCGCAAGGTTTTCGGTTTCAAACCCGTAGACTTAACAGTGAAACTCTGCACAACCCTCCTCCCCTACAGCATGTGACCCCCAGTTGCGGATGTGAAGTGGAGTTACTGGAAATGTAGCTACAACATATCATAGCTGCTTTTTTTACTGTGACTAATACAATGCTGCCGGAGTCAAAGCCAAAACAACGCCTCCATTTCGACAAATTAGGAAAAAAAGAGAAAAAAAAACCTGTAGGAATGCCTCTCTGATTACCGCTCCTTAATGTAGTAACGTTCTTTGTCAGCGCTAAAAGTTTTGAACAGACTTCAAACGACGCTGTGAACAAGAGCGGTGTAGCCACATGTTTCACTCCGTTTCGGCGGTTAGGAGACATTCCACAGTCTGCATGAAAGGGGTCGGCAGAAACAGCCTCACGGTTCACGCAGGACTGGAAGTCTTTTACGGATCTACGTTTCATTCAAGAGGCCCAATAAGCATTGTGTGTACTTTAGGCTCTAATGTATCCAACATTATAACACAGGGAAATCCACAGTGTTCCTTTTCTCCATCTGCAACTCTCAGAGTGTACAAGAAATAACCGTAATGTTCAGAGTTCAAATTAACGCTGCAATCCATCACTTATATTAAAGAATGCAACATTATTTTAACTAATCTGCATGGTAGAGCAGTGCTTCTCAAACTTTTTCATGTCAAGGACCCCCAAATTAACACTTATTAGCCCGCGGACCCTCCTTTAAAAAGATATGCCAGGGACCCCCATAAGAGAAGTTTTTTTACGGCTCTAGCAGTGATTCTCAACCATTTTGATTTCAAGGACCCCCAGTTTGACATGCATTATTAGGCTATATGGATCCTCAGTTAATGGCATTTCTATCTCTGGGACCCCAATTCATAATGTAAAATCAATGTCAATGTAACTCAACGGGTCCATTTGATTCCATTTGTACACTCTCAGAGTTACAGACCCATAAGGGTGCATTTGGTTCCTAACTATCTGTCATTTAGCTGGGGACCCCCTGGAACTCCCTCAAGGACCCACTTTGAGAACCAACGTGGTAGAGTATGTTAATACAATATACTGTAACTAGTACATGTGCAGTGGTTGGAGGTGGTCTCCCTTCTCTGACATTTTTCGGCATAGTTTTAATCGACAAAATCAACACTGGTGAGCTTGTAGATCTGCGATTTCTACCGAATGTCCCCGATTTCTACCCCCCCCCCCAAAAAAATAGGGGAACAAATCGATAAATGGGGTTCAAGTGGTTAACAGGACAAAATGGTCGTGGGTTAGAGGTTATTTGTAGATTGTGAAAGCATGGCTTGCAGGGGGGAGGGGGGAGGGGGGAGGGGGGGGGCATGACCTGGGGCTGGTGATGGTGGAGTTGAGAGAGAGTGTGCCGGTGATTTATGGACTGATGAGTCTAACAACCTCTCTTCTGGGAATGAGGTTCTCCGGGACCAAAGAGGATTTGCCTCTTTCTGTAATTAGGCCTACAGTACATCTGCACTCCGGCTGCTTGGCCTGCTGCGAGAGCTAATTTACTGACTCAAACTCTCTACAGACGCGTGCGTGCGCGCGCGCGTGTGTGTGTGCGTGTGCGTGCGTGCCATGTTTGCCTCACTGGCAAAGTGATGCAACGACGACGCCGGGGGCGGGAGAAAACCTGACAGTAAAAGTGAGGCATGAAAAGACGGACCTTACGGGATAAGTCTGTTTAATTGTTTTTATATCGCTCCAATGCCAATCAAGTTCTGAGCTCAGGATCAGCCGCCGGCACACCTTGGATTTACCTTTTGGCTTATTAGGATTTAGTGTCTCCTGAAAGGACATTTCAGCTCGGCAGTAGTCTTGGTACTTAGCAAACAAACAGGAGAAGGGCGCACACCAGTATTTATGAGGTGCTGCTGACCTTGGTGAATAAGGCTAACAGTGAAGAAAAGGCCACACACTCATAGCCCCGATGCATGATAATTTATTAAATGAATACCAACGTTTCGACCTAAAAAGGTCTTCTTCAATCCCTGAAGAAGTCACTTTTAGTCTTGGTAATTAGGTCATACACTGTAAATCCTGAGCGCGTAGTCGTTAAACGGGCACTTGGCATTTTGCTGTAGGTAAAATCCTCAGTGTCATCCACTCGTAACTCCAAAACCATCACCACACAACTGGGTTAATTTATTGATTTGTTCCTTATTTATCACGTCTACCTCAGAGAGGGTACAAATGTATTTGTTTACATTTGTACCCTCTCTGGATTACACGTGCCTCTGGGGAATAAGCAGTGGTGGGAAAAGTACTACATTTTTTACTTAAAGGAGTAGTTCACCCAAAAAATGACGTTTTTTCTATCAATTACACACTCCATGAAGCATTGAATTCATGGATTTTTTTTGTTTTTGACACATTCCTAAGCCAATTTTTGACTGACCGTGTGCATCTCTGGTAGGAGACACAAAGAGTCTACTCTGTGTGTCCTACCGGATACATTAGTATCTTTCCGCCGGTAATCAAATTATTGGCTTAGGAATGCGACAAAAACAAATCCATGATTTCAAGGCTTCATGGGGTGTGCTATTGATAGAAAATAAGTCATTTTTTGGGTGAACTACTCCTTTAAGTAAATTAAAAATACCTCAAAATTGTACTTAAGTGCAGTACTTGAGTAAATGTACTTAGTTACTTTACACCACTGGGAATAAGGATAAGGAAATAAGGAATAAGAACATAAGGAACAATGGATACATCTCTGAGAGCGTACAAATGGAACCGAATGGAACCATACGGGTCCATTTGGTTACATGTGCACACACTCTTGAGTTAAATAAACACACAGGATTTTTTTTGCCATGTAGATCCTCCGGGTGGAGGGAGCTCTTTATTGTTTATGTTATCAGATTTGTATCTGTTAGCAACCCTACTGTCCATTATGATTAATTGTTAACCACAGGCAGCACGGCTTGCTCGCTTTAAATTGTTGGCATGCAACTAATAAACTAACGACTCTTGCCAAGTCATTACTAAGGCGTATGGGAACACAAAATGTGTCCCTTCATAAGAGGCTGTTTGGCCTGATTCCTAGAATATACCTCACATAACCCTCAATTTCAGAGCTAAGATTAATGAGGTGAGAATATATACTGTAAAGAGAGTGGCGATATGGGATCGCTTTTTTTTCTAATCTTGTGTTCATTATTTAATACTCACTCATTACCCTGCCCACAGTAATGTGTGGCTGGGTATTGTAATTGTGCATGTGTGCGTGTGTGTGTGTGTGTGTGTGTGTGTGTGTGTGTGTGTGTGTGTGTGTGTGTGTGTGTGTGTGTGTGTGTGTGTGTGTGTGTGTGCGTGCGTGCGTGTGTGCGTGCGTGTGCGCGTCTGTCTGTCTGTCTTTTTCATGAAACTTGGTAGACTAGACAGGATCAGGAAGGATCAGAAGGCTGGCCTGAAGACAAGATTCAATCTCAGATCGAAAAGGACACATAGGTTCAGGTCACAGTCACGGTCAAAATTACGAATTGTTCATGATACTCAGTGGGAAAGTTCAGCTGGCTGCCCTGAAGAGATTATGTTTTCACCTCTGTCTGTCTGTCTGTCTGTCTGTCTGTCTGTCTGTCTGTCTGTCTGTTCAGGGCTAATCTAACAAACCACTGGAACTGTCAGAGCCAAACTTTTTGTGCATGCTGCCAAGGAAGACACTCCCAGAGTATGTTTCCAATCTGTCAACGACAACTATGTTATGTATGATATTTTAGTGAATGCGTCCTACCGTCCCTCCAGAGTACAATACGAAGGAGAGGCCTGTGATGTCCCCGTTCATACGCAACTGTTTCTGTCGTCAACACATACAGACAGGTCCATGTACAGTATGGGGCGTGGTGATGTCGTTGACTCTTTTTTTCAACACAACAACCAACACAATGTGCACACTGCACAGACAAAAATACAGACCCACATACAGTAGTGTACTTCCCCACCACACACACGCTACTAGCATCATGTCCAGTGTGTGTACTTGTAAAGTACATCAAGCTGCCTCATGCTAAAGAAACAGGAGTTAAGCTCCTGACCTATGGGCCACGTGGCTTAGGAGCCGCCGGTTCCCGAGGCCACTTATTATATGGCTGAACTGCATTTGAAACACTGGCTGTTATGATTATATGATTATAGGACTGACATGTATCTGCTTGACTCAGTAAATACATGTGTTGATTCACTGTCATCTGCGTAGGGCACACACTTTGACACTACGTGTCCAGCACTGTATGTATTCTCTATGTGTGTAATAAACTTCAGAACTTGAGGTGTGTCATCTTGTTCTCCGAGCTCGTCACTCAACTGAACCGTCACTCACCACCATTAAGATAGATCGAGACTCTCTTAGGAGCACAAGGAGGGTCAGCTAAATTCACAACACAGATCCAGGAAGCGGTAACACACTGAGATGTCCGCCTTACCGGCCTCTCTGGAGATCTGGACGAAGGCCTCCACGCCGCTCTCGCCGTAGTTGCCCTCCGACGCCAGCGTGGACACGTAGTTCCAGCCCATGGCCGTGACGATGTCCATCATGGCCTGAGCCTGGTAGGAGTCTGGAGGGACGACGCGCGAGAAGAAGTCGTAGCGCGTGTTGTCGCTCAACTCGGGGGCCGTGGAGGCATAGCTGATCTGAGGTATCTGGAGGACACAGAAAAACAGAGAGAGAGAGAGAGAGAGAGGAGGATAAGTAAACAAAGTGATGGAATCATTTATCTGAGCGAAACTGTGAGGAGGATGGACCCAGAGAGAGATAGGAGACACACACACACACACACACACACACACACACACACACACACACACACACACACACACACACACACACACACACACACACACACACACACACACACACACACACACACACACACACACACACACACACACACACACACACACACACACGCGCGGCCCGTAACAATAGAGACAGAGAGACTGCAGCACAACATGGGACAGACACACCTTCAGTTAAAGCTAGAGAGACCACCCGTCCCGACTGCATGACAGTGCCGAAAATTCTAAATGTTGTCCCACGTCCCGCATGAACAGAACAACGTCCTGCATTTAAATGATCATGGTTAGAGAGAGAGAACTCAAATGATCTCAACAAAAGCAAAATATGAGTGAAGGTGAACTACTGTATACTATGCAGATCTACAAGCTCACAATGCGTCGCAAATCTCACGATGCGGCGCATTGTGAGATTGTAGATCTGCTATTTTCAAAAGATTTTTATACATTTGAAAACTTCAACATTCTGCACAATGAGTACTTTTACTTTTGTACTTTAAGTATATTTTGATACCAATACTTGTGTACTTCTACACAAGTACATTTTTAATTCCTTCACTTGTAACAGAATATATCTACATTGCAGTCATTTGAGTACTTTTTCCACCACTGTAGACACATTATCAACACATGAAGCAGCATCAAAGAGTACGGTACGACCTGCAGATTGTTTATCAGTTTCTCTAAAAGACGGAATGCTCCCATCGGTGGAACGCAGTACTACAATGCCAGAGATAAGGATTGATAACATCATATTAGAAAGAGTCTATGACAATATGTTTTGAGGAGTGATAATAAATTTTATAAGTTTTCCTGGAAACCCCATATAAATGATATCCGGTTCAAACTGGCATGAAGTATTGGTGTCTTGGGCAAAACAAGACAGGTTCTTAACTTTAACTCACTGTACACTCTGTATTGCACCCTTATAACACCATATCTGACCTATTGTGTAGAGGTGTGGGGTAACAGCTACAGAAGCAACCTTCAGCCAATAAGCATAATGCAGAAAAAAAAGCTATAAGAATAGTCAATAACGTTGGATATGATGATCATACAAACGCACACGTTTTTGAACTCACATACATTAAAGTGTTTTGATTTCGTTGTTTTTTGATTTTTTAAATCTGCACAAATCATTTATAAAGCAAGACATCGATCAGGTTAAAAGAAAAAAATATTCTTGTGTCTCACTGAAAAAAAAAGAAAAGAGTATCGAAATAAACTATTCAGACAACAGTCACATTAAAAACTGCAAGTCAGAACATTTTACAGCTCTCTGCCAAAAGTCTAAATAATCTTTGAGATCACACTATAATAATTTGCATATCAATACTGAGCCCAAACCAAATGTTGCACATACCGTGCACATTATAAAGATGAAAAAGGGTGATTTTTTTCAATTACAGCGTATGAATGTGAACTGTGTATGCTCCATGTGTGGTCCATGAGCCCCCCTGTTATGCACGCTGTGAAAAGAGCTTCATGTGTGGATTTGGTTTGTTAATATCAAAGCCTGTTTTATTGATTCATTACCATTTTTTCATTTTTTTTATTAAGTAGATTTTCTTTGAGTATAGACTATATCTCTGTTATTTCCACAAATAATTCCATGACTGACAAGGTAATCCCAGGTTAAAGCTCTCATTCAATAGTGATTTAATCGGTTTTATCCCACTCAGCAAATGTGCGCACACACACACACACACACACACACACACACACACACACACACAGTTGCAGCATGCCCTGGCTTATTTAATGGTAATGTTCTCTATTTTGTAAACAGTTTTTCTTTTCTTTTTATTGTAGTCTACTCTACGTGAAATATGCTGCTATAAAAAGATGCCATAAAAAATAATGCTTTCTTCTTCTTAATATTTATGATACATAACAGTAGGATGGAGGTGATGCTGGTGATAAAAACATGAGAAACAGACAGAAAGACAGACAGACGGGACGGATTGTGCAAAAGGTGATGCAGGCTAGAAAGGTATTGTCGATGTTTTGTGCGCTGAAGGCACTCTGTGTTCAAGCATTCTTGAACCACTGACAACAAGATACTGCTATCAAGATTGCACACCATTATTCATTGGGCCACAGTGAACCCAGTGAACCCCTGGGATCTTTGCGGGGGTTTCAGGGGTCCCCAGTAAAATGAGGAAAAGTTTAAACATATAATAAGTGTTTTTGTTTTTAAAATGTTGACAAATGTGTACAAATGCTCTCAAATCTTCTCTTATGGGGGTCCCTGGCACAAAATATTTTCTAATGGGGTTCCACGGCCAAAAACATCAATTTGGGGGGCCCTGACATAAGAATGAGAATACCAGACTGCATTAGGCATACAGTTTCTGCAAATAATGATAGTGACAGATGATGCGGAAACTCCCACAGAGAAGTACAGCATGTTCATCACATCTAAAAAATGGCAGTGTTTTGTAAACAAAAAGTAACCAAATAATTGTTACATCGCCACCAAAGAAAATATTGATAAATGCCCTGGTAAAAGAAAAGAAAAAAGAGAAGAAGGAGAAGAATTAAAAAAAAAGAAAAGCGTTCTAGACTAGTTTACACTTCATCAGGATGAGTCAGGGAGAACCAATTGGGTGCGAGAGGGGCCAGGAATTCCCCGAGGCTCCAGCCGCACCGCGGTCCGACCACAGTCTCTCATAAACAGAGCCTCCCTCTCCTGTTAGCACCGTCGCTTCCTCGCACTGCTGTTGCTGCTGCTAGCTGCTCTCATTTCTGTTTTCGAGGCATCCGACTGCACCAAAGTTAAGACCAATTCATACTTTGGGCCCTATCTTTTTCAAAATAGTAAAATATGGCTAATACGTTTAGGGATAAGGGGTAATCCATCTGATTCAACACAATGACATTTCTGACGGACTCCGCACTCAGGGTGATGAAAATATTAATATTTGTGACGTCTCCAAAGACAAGTGGTGAGAACAGAGAGAGAGAGGAGAGAAAGGGAGAGAAAAAGATGCATTTACTTCCGTAAGAAGCCTGCCTATTTCAGTGCCAAATGTGAGTTTGAATACCTGTCGTTAAGTAAGAATGCATAACGTCCTGACATTCTCTATCTGTCTCTGTAGCTTGGTCATCATGGGGCTCATGATTTAATATGCAGTTTAAAAAAGAACCTAACTGAGAATGCGCATGTGAATATTAAATGACTTAGTTTGTCTTTTAGGTCTAAAGCTGAAATAAATTGGGACCCCTGGTGTAGAGGGTAGGGACGCTCAACTCAACTTTATTTATGTATATCCCTTAATCACAACAGGCCTGCAGGAAACAAAACAACACCCCCTGTCACAGTCCTTAGACCCTCAATCAGACCAAGGAAGCTTATTTAAGGAAAGGTCGCTGATGTAATGTTTTACTATCCATCAATTCCAGTCGGAAGATTCATCGCACTGGGTGTCAGACTCACACCGGAAGTTCGGTGAAATAACATTGGAGTCTATGAGAGCCGGCTGGACAGCTTATGAACAAACACTATTTCTGAACGATTGAAACCTTTATAAAAAATACACAGCTCAGGAAAATAAAATAAGACATATCACAGTGTTTTCTGCTGTGTTGCTTTTCGATGTGTACACTGTATACTTTTATAGAGGTACGTAACGAGCACAAAGTACGTTTCACAAAACTGTCCACCATTTCCTGTCTGGCAACCAAATCTCGCGATACCTGCCGCTGTTTAGATGCCTCAATAGAATGATGTACTGTGCACATCGAAAAGCAACTGATAAGAAAACAACCAGTGATATGTCTTCTTTTATATTTCTGAACCGTTTATATGACAAAGGTCGCAATAGTTCAGAAATAGTGTTTGTTCATGAGCTGGTCCAGCCGGCTCCATTCACTGCCATGTTCATCGGACTGCCGGTGCGAGGTTTGCCTCCCATGAGCGTCATGGCGCATCCCCGGTGTCCAGCGCGCGTCCCAATTCCTTAAATAAGCTTCCTTGAATCAGACCAGGACAAACTCCAGAGAAAGCACCCTTGGTGACAAAAGAAAAGGAAGAACCCTCAGGAAGAATCACAAATGTTAATGTAAAAAGTTAGCTGTTGAAAATGACCAACTTGATGGGGTGTGTGATTCAGCAAGCCCTGAATCACAAAGCTTTATTCACAAGCCCTGTAAAAACAAATCGAGAAGGCAGGGCGGTAAGTAAACAAAACAAAACAAAACAAAACTCAATCTTCTCTCGCTGAAGCGTCGCAGGGTTGTGTTTTGGTAAAGATGCAATAAAAGTCTGCTCTTCCCGTGGTCCACCCATGCCCCCCTGGGTACTATACCGTTAAGCCACTCGTGCACAAGTATGAATTAGGCTTTAGATACATGTATGCCAGTGGTTCTCAAATATCTATAAGAGAACATTTTGGTTGTTAGATTAGAACATAATGTTGGTCTACATATAATTCTAACCCTTCTATAATATACACACATATAATTCTAACATACAATTCTAGTATCTATACTGCAGGTAGAGAGAGGGAAACCTAAATGATCGGACTAGTCATTCTTACTGTATACATTCTCTAATTGGACTAATGTCTAATCGCTAAAATAATAATATAACTAAATACAATTAAACAAACCCTGGAACCCCCTCAAGGACCCCTGGGGGTCCCTGTACCTCACTTTGAGAACCACTGATGTCGGCAGTTCAGGCCTGGGGTAGGTGTGGCGCTGCGTGGGCCCGTCGTGGACAAACAGCCCGCCTCTCACGGATTTTATGAGGGGAATGTAAAAATTTAAGAGAAAAAGCGCTGGTGGCTGCAAACACTTGCATTTGATGTTTTGAAAAACCCAGAAAAAAAGTCTTACAGTCTTACAGTCTGGCAACGGCGCGTGTTTACGCTAGTCGGGGGAGTCGAGAGACCGACTCTCCCCAGTGCCAGTGCACGATGATCTGTCATATCGATTCAGTTTAGGTTTACACATCAACGGATGCATGCTCTGGCCGTCACGGCATGAGGGCAAAGCGCTGGTCCAATTTTAGCATGAATGTGTCATTCATTCCCATCTCTCTCTCTCTCTCTCTCTCTCTCTCTCTCTCTCTCTCTCTCTCTCTCTCTCTCTCTCTCTCTCTCTCTCTAACAGAGAGGAGGTGTGAATTATTTTTCTCTTCTATTTCTCTGTAAAGGATCTTCTTTTCCCAGTCTAACATCTATGTGGTTTTCAAACCTTTTGTGCTCACGGAAGGCACTCCAATGGGCAAGCCAATATCTCAAGGCACACCTATGTTCATAGCGAGAATAACCCATCTACAAGCTCACAATGCATTCCATTTTTGTGTCGTGACTTTGTAGGTATGCTATTTTTGCTATTTCTGTTTGCTAAAGTGGTTAAAATATATATATTTTTAATATATATTTAATTCCTAACTTTATTTAAATAGTTGTATTGCAATATTATGGCGTGGTTGTCTCATGGCACAGCAGTGTGCCTCGACCCACTGTTTGGGAACTACTGGTCTACTGTACCATGTTAGCAGGCTCCAATCACACAGTAATGATTACCAGGGAAAGAACACTGTATCCATAAAACACATGAATCATTCTGCAATACACCTGTAAGCTAAACTGACTGACTCTGTTGTCTAACTATAAGCAGTCCAATTTTATTCACATCTGTTTAGGCCCATGTACAGTACGGTAATGCTCCTTTACTAGGGCATAGAGACTTAATTTGAATTTCCGAGTGGTTATTCTGACATTATTCATTAAAGCAACAAGCGTCACCAAGACAGAATGATATACTGTTCATGAAATCCGGTGCATATCATCGGGTCTGCAGGAAGGGCAACAGACGTAGCTAATAAACACAACCTTTTAAATGGCAGCTAACAGCCTACTGGCTGAGAGCAGAACGATGTTTCATCTTCCTAAGGCTGAAATTACAGCTCTTGGATTCAACCGCCTAATGAAATTTAGACAGATGTCAAAGATGATGGCTGGCCAGTTTGCCCCAGATGAAAGGAAGGAGCACCTACTTATGACTTAGTATTATTTTTCCTGTTGTAAAGAAAATGGAATACAAAGCGAAATAGATCTGGGCAGACACTGTTGACACAGGACACAGACGGAGTAACCATGCATCATCCAAGAAATGTTGAGCGAGAGGTCACTTCAGGATGACTGACGGTCCATTCCAAACGTCGTCATTTATGAAACTTGATTTCAGTTCATTTCAGCTTCTACTGTATTGCCAATCCAAATTCTACAAGCGCATAGTGAAAAAATAAAATACAACCCCTGCTTGGTCATGGTACATTACAACCAAAAACAACAGCAGTACCAAGCGATATGAAACATCGCAACACAGTCTTGTTGGGTCTGTTCATATCGGTGTCATACCCCAGTGCAAGGCCAGTGAATCAGCTAGTAATCAGGAAATTGACTAAATCAGCCAGTATAAAGAATCTGCTGCATAATAATTCGAGCATTACAGCGTAAACCTGAAACATAGCCCTTGATCTCCTCTCTGGCTTTCCACACAGCAGACTACCATCAACAACTGCAATGATGAGGAGGAGGATGATGATGATAAATTCTTTCCTGTTGATTTGTCAGATGTGGTGGAAAAAAACAGTTATTGCGGGCAGAAACCAAAACTGTTACTTTTCAGGAAAAGTAACAGGAAAAAAAACAACCTGTACATAATATATAAAATCTACAGCCAGAATAGGGCACAAATTTATGGAAAAACCTAATAAAATTTGAAATACGACAATGTTTCTGCCCGACAGCGACGACATGTTTGTTTATTATGACGCCTGCTAGATGTTTAGCGCTGAACGGGTCCAAAAGCGTCCCCATCAGATGTGCTCATGTAGACCGTAGCATGTTTAGCAAACTGTCTGACGCGCACATCCTGCATGGGCACACACCGCAACGGACATGCAGAGAACACACATAGGCTACTCACAACACATGTTCACTTCTTAATGCACAGCCTTCTAGACATGTTTCCCCACACACTTAAACCCAGTGGTGGAAAGTAAATAAGTACATTTACTCAACTACTGCACTTTTTTTACTGACAATTTTGAGGTACATTTTCTTTACTTGAGTATTTAAAGTTATACTAGGTAACTTTTTCAAAAAAAACTTAAGTTAAATTGTATATCTTTTGTGAGTGGCAAATGTTTCACAACACCCACTCCATGAATTTCACCCCCGAAAGCCTTTTATAAACATATGTTCTATTGGAAGTGGACAGGGGGCGTCTTTCCTGCGAAAATGACGTCATCCGGCACGCTTTTTGAAACGCTTCCCCCTTCCGGTGAAAACAAATGGAATTCTGGGTAATGCAGGACTCCGCTAAAGACCTGCAATGACGGCAGTGAACAGCAGAGGTTGCTGAAAATCGTTTTTTTTTTTTTACTTTCCAAGTACTGCTTTAAAAAAGGAATGTTATGCCTTAAACCTCTATTCCACTACATATGTTTCATATTCCACAACAGCTATTTATCAGCTTTAGTTACTAGTTCGGGCCGCTACACGACCCTCACATCTACGTCACACCGCTGATCAGACTGATATGCCCATACATGGAGATCTCTGTATCTGTCAGTCCTTGTCCCTTTTATGCCTATATATGGAGATCTCTGATGTCATCAGTATATGCCGATATATGGGCATATACGTGTTTGCAACATGCATTGCACCCTTTTGGGCCCATGTATGGAGCTGATTGATTTGTTGACGCCTCATGTCTTGACGAAACACTTCATTGAGAATTCCTTATATGGTTACGTCTGAGTCATGGTGACATGAGCGTGACTGCCGCCCGCCAGCCTGCCCGCCCGCCGGCCATCCCTTAAGCCAATTTTAATATAGATTTGCCACTTAAGCCACAGTTTATATTTTGGCTATTCAAAAATGTCTTATCTACAAGCTCTGATCTACTATTTTCGGGATAAAGTCAGACAAATTTTGAAAATTGCTAGGATTCGATGCCGATACTTTTGTACTTTTACTCAAGTCAAATTTTGAATACAAGCCTTTTACTTATAACAGAGTGTTTTTTTATACTGTGGTATTGCTACTTTTACTTAGAGTACTTCTTCCACCACTGCCCAAGCCCCCTTTGCACTGGCACACCGAGACTGGGGGAGTTTGTGACCTATCACAGTGGTCTGCGTTGGTCGTCACTTTGGCTCGCTGGGACATAGTGATGTCTTTCATACTCAAAAAGAGACTGCAGTGCTGAGCATACACGCGTAAATAAATACTCCCCAATGAAAATAACTGATCTAAATGAACCAAGTGGGGGCAGAGGCAATGCAGGTGTTAAAGTGGAAAAGGTGGGCAAGGCCTCTATTTTTAGCACCAACAACATAAAGAGTTTTATGTTTACTTTCAATGTTTAGAGACGCTTTCTATTCATTTCTTTAAAGCTTGAGCTTAATGACAAACATGCACAAACTAATGTAATGAAGCTGCATGATTATGTTCACTATTATTGACAGTCACAGGGCCTGCAAATAATATGCTGCTATATGCGCTGTATAAATGTATAATTGAAGGTGTAACAGGGCGGTATGAAGACTAGTAGACAACTACGCCACCTATGGTGTTGTGCCCTAGGAAATACTTATACTGCCTATACTAATTATGATATAAACCTACTTCAACTAAGACACCTGATTACATAATATGTGACTCCTCACACAGTTTGTTGTACAGTTAATAGAGGCAGAAACGTGTTTTACAAAAGTACAAAAGATTTAGTCTGTAGTCTGCTTTCCACTGGGGCGGCCCAGTGGTAGTGGTAACTACACTTACTATTCAACAATACTGAAATCAAAGACACAAGAACAGAGAGACAGACAGTAAACCTACCACGTTTGCAGTGCAGAGCGCACGGATCGCAATGCCCGCAGCAGCGGGAAACAGGTAGTAGTAGCAAAACTGATACAACAAAAGCTCAATGTTTACATTCATCGTAGTGCCAATGACACCGAATGAACGCATTATACTGCGGAGAGGGAGAACCGCCAACATACCTTCTATGCGTGGTGAAGTGACACACACGCCAGTAGACAAATCTAGAAGGAATTGCTGGTAGCACACAGGGGCTATAATGACATGACAAACGGTCAAGTTCATGACCACAACATATTATACGCACTGCAGGCACTTGCTAAACAGAGAGACATACCTGTGCTGATGCGTAACAAGATAACAAACTGAAGCCCCACGGGACAGCTTGGTTTAGAGGACACGCACACGCCATGGACAAGCGTGGCCAACGGGCCAGCTTTGAGGAAACGCCCAAACTAGAGGAGACAGTTGGCGCAGGCAGAGAGTGTGCTGGTTAAATACTGCAGGTAATCAGCCCACTGATTATTGGGAGAAGGATGGGCCATGGGCAGAGTGGGAGCCAACGCCCATCCTGCTACAAAAGGCATAATACTATAGATCAATAACACTGCAACGATTGACAGTGGTCGTCCATCTTGTTTTTTTCTCCCCCTTTCTAAAGCATGTTGCCGACCCGAAAAAGTATGGGAAATGTCTGTAAAATAGTTTTGGTACATTTTTGAGTATGCTTCAAGTATGCTTGACTATGCAAGGCAGAAGTCAAGACATAGTATACGCATTGTTTCCGTTTGCATATACTGTATATGCAGTGTGTTTTTAATACTCTATAAGACTTGGGGCTTCACTCTCTAAGTTGAAGACTAGCTGTTTATTTGCTCATTAATTAAATGCCAAACTGTGGCGCATTAAAACTTAATTTACTCATAACAAGGCTTGATGATGTTTCCTTCCTTCTGGCAAATGGAGGTAAAACAGTAGGCTAACATTTATCAGGGGTTGACACTAACGGTTGCCCGAAGTAAATAAAATGTTCGGGCAACATACACATATACATACAAATATATATATACATACACACATATATATATTTAAAGTACTGTATATGCAACAGCTATAATACAGTACAGATATTGCATATGTACTGACCTCAACCGCAAAGCAATGCAGAGGGTTGTGCGGACAGCTGAGCGCATCTATTGATTTGAGCTTCCCTCCATCCAGGGGACACAGTAATACGACGGATGTTGCGTCAGCAAAGCTTGCAGGCTTATCAAAGATTCTAGCCGTCCCAACCACAGATTGTTTCAGATGCTACGTACTAAGTAGCAAGTGGCTGCGTAGCCAAAGAACTAAGGGCAGATATTGCTAAATAGCTATTTCCCCAGACAATCAGGCCTACAGTATGAACAAATAAGCCAGGAAAACGAAAATTGGGAAATTCTAATATCCCAACCCCCGCTCCCAAACTGCAGCCTGTGATGACAAGTGAACCATTCTAGGCCTCAGTTGGGTGTCCACAATGTAGCAGTAACAAAACAGACTTGCATCAGGGGTTGTTGTTGATGCTGCTGGAACAGTGTAATTAAAAGCAGAGTCCAAACAAGTGATCAAGTGGATATATTTTGCAAAAAAAGAAAACAAATATTAGCGATTTCAAAAGAGTTGTGATTCTGTGTGACAAATGCGAGTGATGGAGTGACAGCGTGTGACTGAGACCGTTTGCATTGTCTCACGCTTAACGTGTGGGCGTTGCAGCAGATCATAAATCAGATGATCGGCATAACTCAAGCGCTGCAGTCTGTGGTCATTTTCTCATGAGGGATGCTAAGCAGACAAATCCATGGAACTAACTAAAAGAACACAACATCATCTTTGTTATTGTTTTCAAAGACAGGGGCAACGGATAATTTCGGCCTCTCATGTGGGAGACCCGAGTTCCAATCTCAGGTGGAACACAGGCCTACGTGTTTGCGGATTGCAAGCTGTAAAACTACTAAGGCTCAGGATTTTAACAGTGTTTCCCAAACAGTGGGTCGGGACCCATTTTTGTAGGTCGCGAGTCAATTTGGGAACCCATTCGGTATTAAGAGAAACATTTTTTTTAAGGCAGTGGTGCTGACAGATTCTGCTGTTAGCAGATTCTGCTGTTAGCAGAATGTGTCCTGAGAGATTTATCGCGAGTAGATTTATCGTGAGTTTTTAATTATTATTATTTCAAAAGATTCCCCCCCCCCCACCCCCCCATTCGTTTTCACAGATTCTCAGGAATTAAAACAAAATTCAAACATTTGCCAATAGAATTCCATTTAAAAAAGTAATACATTATGCATATATTGTTTTAAAAACTTTCAAGTAGTGAAAATAGCTGATCTACAATGTGTTGCATCGTGACATGTTGTGAGCTTGTAGATCGGCTATTTTCACTAGTTTGGGTCGCCAGGGAGCTAAAAAGTTATAGGTTATAAACTAATGACTCTGACCTGCTGTTGGAATACAGGAAACGGAAAGGGAATGCAGCAAGCAGCTGACTGGCTACTGATCCATGGATCAGTACCATGGCCATTTTACCAGGAAAAGGATTTGTATGCATGCTTGAATTACACATTCCATGATTCTAGCACTTAGGCAACCCTATTCCCCATCCCAGCGAAGAAGCCATAATTGAAGCAAAGTATCCATTTATTTTATTTTTTGCTTCAAACCAGCAGTTTGGAAATATTAGTTGGCACACGTTTGTCCGTTTTTGTCTGAGCCAACAATTTTAAACACCACGACGGGATGTGTAAAAAAAACTGCACGCCACTGCAGCTATGCTTCTTTAGATATTGTCGCTGTCGGCCAGAAACCTCGTATCTCCATATTTCTCCATTGTGAGCTTGTAGATCGGCTACTTTCGAACGATTTTGAAAGATTTTTTGTATTCACCGTACCGAAGTCCTGACGTCACTGTTCTTAGATGACGCAATCTAAGATGATGAGAATTCCAATACAAAAAATAATGCTGTGACCCAAGGGGATGGCGCCCTCTAGCGGCAGTGATGTCAGACTTCGGTGCTCTAATGAAATGCCCAAAAGGGGGACGTCAGGTTGAAAGTAGACACAGATCCTGAGCCAGGTACAAATCAAAGGACACTGCGATTATGTCAGAATTAGAAGGACTTGACTAAGTATGACGTTCACAGTTCACACAACTGACGCAGACAGACTGCCAACAAGGTACATGTAGACACAGGACTAACAGTAGGCAATATTACCTTGCAGGATGGGCATTATCAGGGGTGTCATTACAGTAGGTGTCCCAGTGGTTGGCAATTGTCACCCCCTAGCGCTCACATTGAACCTCAAACTCAGTTATTTTATGCATATTTTCTCTACCTCAGATATTTTTTATTTTTTGCAGATTCATCTGATTTAAAACGGCGCCAAGTGCATCTCAATCCACACCCATCCGTCGACATGTGAATGTGACACACAAACATGTTGGTTTCTTGTCTGCAACCATAGATTCACTAACCACTTTCAACCTGTCATTCGTATTTTGGACATGTCATTGTAGGCGAACATTTTTAAAAATATTTTTTTTTTCACAATTATAGCTGATCTACAAGCTCTCAATGTGTCACGGTGCAACGTGAGCTTGTAGATCGGCTATTTTCATTATTTTTGAAATAAATGTAAAAGTCTACCCCAGTTATTTTATTCTCTACATTGTATAAGTATTATAATATCATTGCTGTCTGGCAGAAACCTGCTCACTCCATTTTGACGCTTTTGCATTTTTTTTCCATAAATCAGTGCCATTGAACACCCTTTATGTCGGTGTGTTGGTAAAACTAATATTGAATCAATGAAAAGCATTAAAAAGCGCTTCTGACAAAACCAGCTAACTCCATTGGATCCTCACATTTTCTACTAAACCAGCCACCGGAGTTAGCTGGTTTAGCTGACTCCAGGCTCCACCCCCTTTTGACCTCCAACCTCCAAATATTGTTTACCTGTTGCTGCTACTGTATATGAACTTATTATGGTTATTGTTACTACTGCTACTGTACCAGGAACAACACTCAGTCCTTTATTACCGTACAAAAGATCATTGCAAAAAGAAATATCTTAAAATGCGCCCATGAGAGACAACTTTTACACTTTCAAGTTGAATCAACACTCCACATTTTACTGTGTAATCGCCTACTTGTTGGCAGTGGGTTTTCTTTGGGGTTTTTTGCCTGTATTTTTCTTTCTTACCAGCTGTTGGCACGGCCCAAAACAGTTTGTACAGCATTTTGTTTTTCCTAAGAGGCGTGGTCGTGTCTAAAGCTTCCGTTTTTATGGCCATCAGATGAGTTGTTGGACTTAAGTGCTCTGTCTACTTAGGTCTTGAGAACTTAACGATGATGACAGGACGAACCACAAGCGAAATCCAGTGTTACTCACTGTCATAGTCCAGTCCACACACAATAACAACCCATTGTGCACACAACACTTAATGCATTGAACACAAAAAGTGTGTTTCAACACAACCAATGGGACTGCAATGATATTCAATCAAACTAAAACTGGACTGGAGCAGGACAAAGTTCGAGATTTGTTCATCGTTTTTTGTTTTGCGTGTGGTTGGTAATCACGGCCACGGAGAGAGCATGGAAGCCACACAATCATGGCTTTAAGCCAGGTCTAAACCAAGCAGACAGCAGAGAGAGAGACGGAGAGAGGAAAGAGAGAGAGAGAAAGAGAGGAGAGAGCTGGGGACTTGCGAGGAGAGGTTCCCAGTGTAGTGCGTCAACGGCGGGTCAATGAAAACTAAACGTATCCCTGCAGCAGGCATGGGCGTGCAGGCCGCACCGCACACACCGCGTGACACGTCCAAAATATCCACTCAGATTCACATTCCAGCGGAGGAAATAACACAATGCACGCTGAGCCGGCCTCCAGAGGCCACAAACAAAACAGAGCTTTTACATTTTGACATTTCTTACGCATTGTTAAAGCCGAGAGGAAGGAGCAGAATAGTCACCAAGGCGTATATTTAGCCCGGTGCACATTAAAGATAGAAACCTGACCTACGGCGGCCCTCCGTGATGCAGCACGGCTGGACGAAAAAGAAAATCCGGGGGCCTGCTGCGTCATTCCGAGTGGTAAACAGAGGAACACTTCCATCACTGGAGGAGAGGCCCACACAGGAAACGTGCTCTATCACTCTCACCCTGTTGGCAGTGATCTCAGAGCCATGTAATCCCCCACCAAAGAGCCTGTGTGAGGGGATCGCTGCCGCAGCGAAGCCTCCCACCCGCGGCCCGTGACAAAAGCCAGCTCTGCAGGAGCTGGTGGCGTTCCAGCAGCCGGTGAGACAAACGGAGACATGCAACCGCAAGGTAATGGGCATTCCACTGAGCTGAGCAAAGAGCAAAGGGGCTTTGAAGACGCCATTAGCGCAACAGAGCAGACCTTCAGGGCGCAATCCAATCAGCCTTTTGTTCAGAGGAAGAAACTGAACACACACGTTTCCCTCCACACAAGACAATAACACCTCCTGTAACGCTCTTGTCGCCTGAATAAATCCTTGATACGTTAGAATCGCTCACTGAACGTAAATAACGTGATTCAGTTTCATAACGTGTGGTTTTCATTTACCCATACAAAGGATCTGATGTAGATATCTAGCTGGGGCTGTTTAGTCTGAGCGCCCGCCGTATGTAGAAACTTGGCATGGAAATTAGGGAGGAGATGGGCTCGTGAGATGGTATGTCATGTTTTGTCAAACCAGGGCCACAGCTCAATGCTGGTTTCTACAATTCCATTCTATCCCATCATCTGCGCTTGACTCATCTACATTAACCACACAAACCCTAGTATCCCTCCTCTAGCCTGGCATGGCCAGACTAATATCACTGCACGTCTGGTTTCCAGGCTGTCCCTACTCTGAGGTCGAACATTCTGCGAAAATAGCCGATCTACAGCTTGTAGATCGGATATTTTTGCTGAAGAGATTTGATGTAGAGGGAAAAAGGACAGGGTCATTAGTGATTGTGAATAGTGATCATCATCATTAGAACACTAATGATGTGAACGTCCACATTGTTGAAGGTTCTGTGAACATATTGAACAAGAGCGATGTGTTGAACGTTGACGCCCTGTACATTTGGTGTGCTGATCGTTCATCAAAATCGTTCTGAAAGTGATCCCAATGATAACTATCATCACTATCGTTATTATAGTTATGATGTGGACTCTACCATCCACTTACGTTAGATTGCATTTTTTAAATACAGCATATTTACTGTATGCGTATGTGTGTGTGCATGCGTCTGTCTGTCTGTCTGTCTGTCTGTCTGTGTGTGCACCTAGCCGCTGGACCGACCAGCATGAAACTTTATGTGCACATTGCAGGCCAAGGAAGATACTCCACCCACATTTTTCAGTGGTGGCCAAATACCAGCAAGGCCGGTTTATGTTTTTGGCCTGTAACTCTTATAGTTATTATAGTATAGTTATTGTATGATGTACTGTAGGTCATACAATACATATTGTGGGTCTTGACACAATTCCCAATAGCCTATTATAGGCCACCAACATTTCCATGGCCTACAGTATATGGGGAATTTCAAAACACACTTTTTGCTACTACTCCAACAGATTTCTTCCAAAAACTCTCACACATTGCTACACATTAGCTCTGGAGTCAGCATGTGATAAACATGTATATTTTTCCCATTCCATTCTGATGGCTATGATTGCCTTCCAAAGTTTCTGAAGACCCGGTTTCATGGACACTTTTATTCCATTTCGATTGAAATCATTCTGATTAAAGGTTTTCCGATGTATACATACACCTGTTTTCAAACGGATCAGCTGTCACTGAGACGCTAATGAAGAAATACATTGCATTTTCCTGGATGTATTAGTATTACCAATAATGCAAATGCATACTGTGCAATGCCATTATTATCTTATGAACATATATTAGGCTACTATAAATGTGAGTTGAAGGGTCTGCGTCCTGCAAAAAATATTGTGAGGGGCCTATTTCTAACAGAAAGCACCATTATGAATGCAACATTCAATCAAACTCTAAATAAAATTGCACATTGAGGGGCCTCTATATAGCGCACCTCCAAAAGAACTTTCACTTCTGCCCATAGGGTGCGCCACAATTGTGAAAAGTTGCACGTACGTATGTCACAGAAATGCTGCTTCTCCCAGCTGCTTCCTCAGACCCACGACTTAAGCAGCCCTGCATGGCTATAGGCTACCCAGCCTAACGGAGATATACACTCTGCGAAGCATCCCTTTCTAGTTGTCCCCGCCAGGCCGAAGGTCGTGGCCAGAGACTATGTTTTCACCCCTGTCCGTCTGACCGTGTGTGTGACCGTGTGTCTGTCTGTGAGTAGAGCTAATCTCTGGCGCCGTTGCACTTTTCACATCGGCCTGTTATAGCGCGACCAGGAGACCTATCTTTTCAAAACACATATTTTTTCGGAAATACTCCAGATTTCTCAATTCCATTCCGATGGGCTACGATTGGCTTCCCAACTCGTGACTAATTTTGCACAAAATACCACAAATCAAATCATGGGTACGATTGCTGTGAAACTTTGCACGCACACTCACAGTAGGCCAAGGAAGAACCTCCATCCCAATGTTTTCACATCGGCCACATGGTAGCGCTATAAACAGCCCACTTAACGTTTTGGCCAATAACTCTTGAACCATAGCTCGTACAATAAAAATATTGTTTTCCCCTGAATTCCTTGGATTCTCGTTTTCCGGTCACGCCAGATTACATTTTCCGGCACATTGCGTTTTCTTCAAAACACATTTTTTGCTACTACTTTCTACTCCTACAGATTTTGGCCAAAACATATTATCTCTGGGGTCAAGTGATCAAGATGTAAACGTTAGATTTTTTTTTATCCCATTCCAAGTGGCTATGACTGCCTTCCAAAGCGGAGACCTGTGCTCCGAGGAGCAGTTTTCTAGTTTAACATAATTATTCTCACAACAGCCATTTTGCTCTTCAAACTTCAGACTTCAGATCAACTTTATTAGCCCACACAGGGAAATTCAGTTGGTCAATTGCTCCAGACATAAACACGCACACACGCACACACACACACACACACACACACACACACACACACACACACACACACACACACACACACACACACACACACACACACACACACACACACACACACACACACACACACACACACACAAAACCCACAGTAGACTACCGTAGACACATAAAATCACACTGAAAACAACATTGTAAAACGATAGAATCAAAACAAGAGGTCAGTAAAAGTGCAATTGTGCAAGTGACCAGTTAAAACCCTGACTTAATCCCAACCCTCTAGGCTATACTTTTTCGTACGTGAATAGCTGATCTACAAGCTCACGTGTCACGATGTGACATGTTGTGAGCTTAAAGATCTGCTATTGACTCTGCTGGCCTGAAGCTTCCCACTCAGCGGTTAGAAACCAAAAGATACTGCCATTATACATTGTGCCTGCTGCTATGTAATGGCCGGCATTTGGGATGTCACAGCCATAATGAACAAATCGTCTTTTTAAAATCATCATAGTAGTGCACTGTAGGGCTTTCACGACTAGAGATTTGTACAGGTCGACTAATTTGACCCAGTGGTAGTCGACTAGTCGACTAATCGAAATTTACATTAAAAAAGAATGTAAAATAAAAAGCTTTTGTTTTTTTTTGTTTTTTTTAGGGGGGGGCATTGTTTGAATGCCATCCTACTACTATACAACTATTATTATTATCCTCCTGCCCTCATTTTTATGGCGTTTTAAGGGAAGCGCTTCTGGCAGAGCAGCACAGCACCACAGCAGTGTCTCCAAGGATCCCCATTGCCCAATAATAGGCTTTTATTGGGCATACTTTTGACCCCCTTTTGATACAAAATAAAGTCAGGAGGATAATAATAATAATAGTAAGATGGGCCATTACTATGGCATTACAAAAAAATAAAAAACTTTTTTTTTTTTTTTTCAACTATTTGACTAGTACCAACAAGGTCGACAAGTGGTTATACTAGTCGACTAGTCGACTAGTTGGTGAAAGCCCTAGTGCACTGGTTCCCAAACTTTTCATGCCAAGGGATCCCCAAATTGATATGTAATCGGCCGCAAACCACCATCTGAAAAGATTTTGGGCCATGGACCCCCATACAAGATTCGTGTTGATAAAGTGTTTCCAAAATATTCCAATTTCTCATTGCTTCATTTAAAAAAAAAAAAATAGCAGATCTACTGTACAAGCTCACACTGCGTCACATCACGACACGTGAGCTTGTAGAGCGGTTATTTTCATACTGTAAAACCCCTGGAACCCTCCCAAGGACCACTGGGGGTCCCCGGACCCCACTCTGAAAACCACTGGCGTAGTGCATATATATCCCGTGATGTACCGTGAGCGTGAGGTGATGCCCTTTCTCTGAGAGTGTACAAATGGAACCAAATGGACCCGTGAGGGTCCATTTGGTTCCATTTGTACACTCTCAGAGTTACAGACCCCTAAGGGTCCATTTGGTCGCTAACTATCCATCATTTAGCTGGGGACCCTCTGGAACTCCCTCAAGGACCCCTTGGGGTCCCCGGACCCCACTTTGAGAACCAACGCCCTACAGTATATTGGGTATGTCATTAGATTTTCAGAAATTTCAGAAATCCAAAATGTCAAAAAATATTGAACATCACGTCTCATCGCGAACCGCTGTGAGCTAGATCGTCTATTTTTGCCCGTCACCGTTGTACAACGAAGTAGAAAAAGTGGATCATTTTCTAATGATTCTAATGACTGCCATCATTATAAGTAGACCCCACTGTATCATTTTGTGATAAATAATGATGTGAGGGACGAGTTTTATCCTCTTTTTTATTTTAGAGGTTACGACTGTTAGGCAGAGGCAGGGAGGAGGGGTCCCACCATAAAGTTCCCCAGGTGGGAATCGAACCGGTACCACATTGGGGCTATGTGGTTGTCACAGTAGCACGTTTTCCTTTTCACTCACACACGATTCCAAGCCCCTCTAACTTCCACAGTAACAACACGACAAGATGAAATGTCCTGGGACCCCTTTATGTCTTGGGCTTCTTCAAACCATAGTTACTTAAACAAAGACTTTATAATGTTGAGGCACTGATTTATTATTGCAGTCAGCCGCATATGAGTTCATTGACTGACAGTGATTCTCCCACACTACACCATTAAACTCCAGCCTGTACACATTTTAACTATCAGGCCCTAGTGTTTCAGGGAGGAAAAGTGAGAGGGGGTATAATTTGAGGGACCTCCATGCTGCCAATTACAAACGTCTGCCAAGCATGTCAACATCCCCATTAATGTGCCAGATGGCTGTGCTTTGATTCAACTTTATGTGCCTCACCTTCCCTGATTATCTCAGAACTTGGCAAGCCTGTCTTCCTGCCTGCCTGTCTGTCTGTCTCCATGAATCTTCTTTGCCTGTATCCTCCTTGCGTCTCCCAGGCCCCCAGACCCCCCTCCCCTTACAACAGCCCCTTACAACAACCCCTTACAACAACCCTTACATCTCCTCTTCGTACTTTTTCCCTTCTTATGTGGAACCATTCATGCATTCATGCAGCCAAAGCTGTGAAAAAGAAGCTGCACGAATCTCAAAAATCAAGTATGCTAAAGGTCTGAAAGCCCCCCCCCCCCTCCCCTGACCCTCAATAATGGCTGGCAGAGCTCCTCTGTCACAACCGTTCAAAAAAATATAAGCCTCTATACTCAAAACGTCGATAAATTAATAAAAAACATTATGAGGTGGAATGTTTACAATAACTTAACTACTTGAAACCATATTCTGGGGGAGCATTAGCAAAGAAAATTGCAGATATACAAGCTCACAACGCGTCGCAATGCAACACGTTGTGAGCTTGAAGTTTTGGTGAAGAGATTTGGTGTAGACTAGAGGGAAAAAGGTTTATCAAGTCTAGAGGGTTTAAGTGGTTAATAAATCCTATTATGACATAATAATGGTCTTTAAACACCAATATATGTTGGAACGGATCCACGATATCCGTTACAAGGACAGTTAGATATCCAGGTCAAATCAAATGCTACACACTCTGGATGAAGCTCTGACTTTGATTGCATGAAATGATGTGAAAACATCCAAACAACCTGACGTAATTCAACTGTATTTGCTATCACTTGTGGGGAATTTATTCTTCAAAACATACAGTACATCATTTTGCCAACATGTCTTTGCACTTCTACTGTGAGTGGTTAGAAACAGACGAGTGAGAGCACTGTGATGCATAACGTGGCACCGCGGGACGAGACGGAATCCAAACTCCCGACATCAGTACGGGCGTCACTGCTTTGTTGGGTCGCTGCCATCTCTGCCCTGATCAAACACCGCAAAGAATGCCACCTTCTTCATAAAGCCTCGCTTCCAAAGCGGTGCTGTTCCTTTATTTGCCGTCCCAATTTGTTTTGGGGCCACTATGACATGTTTTTTGGTTTGCCTCAGTCAGGCTGTTAACGCACAGCAGATTTTTACATGCCGTCATTAAAAGCGTACACCCTTTAAAAAGCCCCCTGTTTTTATTTTTAGCATGTCTCCATTTAAAACGAAAAGAGGGAGAGAGAGAGAGAGAGAGAGGGAGAGAAAGAGAGAGAGAAAAAAAAGGAAAAGCGTGCTTTCAATCCGGACTTGGGCGAACGCCGTCACCGAAACTCACCCCAACCCTCAGAGACACTGCCAGCGACACGAGGCGCAGTGCAGCTCTCTTTGATTGGGTGGATGCAGCGGCGAAGCCAAAACCGCCACCTTTAACGGGGCAATCACCCATTCCGTCTTGTTCCTCAGTCAGTAACGCTAATTTGGGACCACGCACTGCAGGTCGCCCACCCACCTCTCCCAGTTACACCCCCCCCCCCCCCCCCAAAGTCATTACGAGAAAATGCTCACTAAAGAAAAAATGAACTTAAAGCAGACTCTCTGGCACTGTGCCACAAACTCCTTAAGGGTTGTGTGTGTTTTTTTGTTTTTTTTTCTTGCTCACTGGCGGCCAGTGCGGCACACTAAGAGGCTCCATCCTGAGCCCTGGAAGCCGGGCAGATCCACCCTCCAACCCACCCCAGAGCCATCACTCTGACACGCCTAAACTAACATACACACACACTCACAGGGGATCATATGTCATGGGATTAGTGACAAGTCTCTCCATAGACTAATACGCGGTGGAATGAGAATGCTGTGCTGGTGCCACAGGGTGTGTGGAGTACAGTTAACATGACAGTGTGTGTGAAGCTGAGCGACACACTGACATAACATGAGCCAAACAATGGCATATGAAACAGTCTGAATAAACGATCCCCCTGTGAGCAAAGTTTTCTATCTTTCTTTCATTAAGAGTTATAATAGGCAGTGATTTTATTATGTTTTTCACCAAAGGGAAAACAAGATGCATGTTTTCCCATCGTTTTTTCTTGTGTGTGTGTGTGTAATGGAACTTGTGATATATGATCAAAAGCATCGAGTGTTAGTGATTTTTATGCCGTAGCTCTGCAGGAGCCAAGAGAGAGAGTGTGTGTGTGTGTGTGTGTGTGTGTGTGTGTGTGTGTGTGTGTGTGTGTGTGTGTGTGTGTGTGTGCGCGTGCGTGGGTGCACGTGTGTGTGTGTGTGTGTGTGTGTGTGTGTGTGTGTGTGTGTGTGTGTGTGTGTGTGTGTGTGTGTGTGTGTGTGTGTGTGTCTCGCAAACCGCTGGACCGGTCAGTGCCAAATGTCTTGTGCACACTGCCAGTAGGCCACAGAAGAACCTCGAGTAATGTCTTTGTAATTAACGATATAAAAGTAGAAAAGTCGTAACGCTATTGAGAACTCGAGTTAATGATGATGTATAGGGTTTGTGGGTAAAAGGTGACCGCAACATGCACTATGATTGCAAATACACGATTATTAAGAAAACATCACTACACAACACCACCACCACGGTTACTGCAGTGTTTCTAAATAAAACTATATGAATCACGTTACATCACCATTCATGTCCCTCTGTATCTGGAGACAATGGGCCATTTATTGATGTGAAATGCATAAACAGTGAGTCTGTCTGTAATAATACTTTGGGCTTGGATCTCACAGCGAGCCTGTTTGAGTGACTCATGGAAATAGCCCGAGCATGGATGGGAAAAATAACACACAACAAAGAGAGTAATTCACAATCGAAAAAAAAGAAAAGGCTCGAAAACGCACACCAGATGGAAGCTGTAATCAATACTGCAGCAGAGGGTCACATCTGCATCAACCCCGCGGGTAATGGAAGCATCTTTCCATCTGACCAATCATCGCCTGCTGAGTAAAGCCAGAAGATCGGCACTTTGAGTCTTTATTCTGGTAGGGGCTGATGGATAGACGTTGGAGATTGATCCACCGTTTGTTTATGGCGCATGAATATGAATGTTAAGTCTACCACTCCATTACTACTGTAGGATGGACTCCTGAAATCACATGCCATTCCTCTTCCTCAACTCAGTCTGATTCACCACATGAACCCTAGCGTCCCTAATATGGGGGCAACCATTTGGCGAAACTAGCAGAGCTACGTATAACTGTCTGTCACAAAGTAGGATATTCATTTATGGGGACATAAAAATATTAAATATGGAGATACAAGCTTTCTACCTGACAGAGATGATAAATACAATATATGGTATGACCAGTAGACCTAGAAGCCTTTAAATGAAACCATAAATGGTTTGGCCATAGCTGAGTCAGTTAAGAGGTAGCCTCGGAAACCCATGCCTTTTTTTTTGTTTCAAAAGAAAAAAAGCCTGGGAGAACCTTGCAGGAACGCTGGTCTTAGGACCTTGTTATCTCCTAACCAAACAGAGTGCTCCAAACCCAGGCGCTGGAATCCAGCGCCTGGGTTTGGCTCCGCCCTTCAAGACCATCGATTGGGCTCGTTCTTTCAGTCTAGTTAAGAGGCTGTCTGGGTCGGGCATGGTGACGCAGTCGGTAGCGCTGTCGACCTCACAGCTAGAAGGTCCTGGGTTCAATTCCTGCCAGGGACGCTGTGGGCGCTGGGGGCGTGTTATCTCCTCGGCGTCATCATTGCCCATACCCTAGGTGGGGTTGGCGAAGGGTCTTTCCCCGTGTCCCCTAGGGTAGGTACACTCACAAAAAAACATGCAGTAATCCTGGTCTCTATACTGCCTCCCCCTAGTCAGCCGGGCGCCTGATGGAAGGGAAACTAACTGGTTGGAATAACGTGTTCCTTCCACGCGCTACGTCCTACCGGGGAACTCAGGTGATAAGAAGCGGCCTGCTCACTCCTCATGCATTGAAGGAAGCATGAGCTCAGTTCGGGGCTCTCCCCAGGCTGGCAGAGGGAGAGTAGCGCCCAGGATTACAGCTTAGGCAATTGGCACTGGGTGAAAAAATGGGTTGCAAAAATCGGGGGATAAAAAAAAGAGGCTGTCTGGGAAACACTTACGCCCCAACTTCTCCCTGTATTAATAGCACCCACTGCTCCTAATAGTTAGGATGGGTTAAATGCAGAGGACAAATTTCACCTACAGTAAGTGCAAATGTACTGTCACAAAAAATAGGAAGGAGTGGGGACCATATCATTTTTCTACTAATGGTCAGCATTTCTATAATGATTTCATCCAAAGCCCTTTACATTGACCGTGATCCTTTTGATTCCTAGATGCTCTCTACTGTATACCTCCTGCCATTGTCGCACACAGTACAGTACTTCCATCTGGAATATTCATTACAATTTAAGCATTAAGCACCACGATTAAACTGATGCCAGAACAGTGTCTTTTCTAATGTAAGAACACAGACACATTGATCTGCTGTGAGATTAGCTGTTTCCAGAACAGATTTGTGGCGCAAATGTAGGAAACCGCGTAGGGCTTTATATATCCCTGTGTGATGTACAGTACACAGTACCACTAGTTGTAAAAGTGGGGTACGGGGACCCCCATGGGTCCTTGGACGGTTTGACAGGGTCCCCAGCGAAATGAGGAACAGTTTAAAAGATTAAGCCCTATTTTATTAATTGGCTATTCGAAAATAGCAGATCTACAGTACAAGCTCATAACACTTCACGTTGGTGACACGTGAGCTTACAGATCGACAATTTTCAAAACAAAATCTTATGTTGACAAATCATCTCTTATGGGGGTCCCTGACACCATCCCCCCCCCCCCCCCCCAATGGTTGTATATGGCCAAATACAAATCAAGTTTGGGGGTCTTTGACATGAAGATGTTGAGAATAGGGCTGCTACTAATATACATAATAAATAAATGTGTCCCCCTTAGCTGTTGTTGGGGTATTGGTCCTCTGCATTTAGCAGGGAGCAGTTTGATTTCAGTGCCTTGTTCAAGGACCATTCGACACTAAGCCAGGAGGAGCCAGGGACCTTCAACTTCACTTGCCCTGAATGCCCAAAACAGGAAAGCCAGGTTAGAAGTGGATAAAAGAGCATGGAAAACGGCATGTAAATAATGATGGAAATATGGCATTTCTGTCCATTTCATGCATATTTGTTTTGTATTTTTATAAAGATGAATGGAAACGATTCTAACGATTATGCAATATTTGCGATTAGCTCAATTAATTGCGCTCAGGTTATTGTGTAATAATTGTGACAGGCCTAGGCAGCAGTGGGTAGAATACAGTTAGTCAGGTTGTTCAAACAACCACTGGAGCCAAGTACAGAGCCTATGTATTTAATTATAATATTATATTGGGCCCCACTCCTTGGGGTGTTTTTTGACACTGTATATTTGCACATACTGTATGTGAAACTTGCATACAGCCTACAGTAACTCTGCATTTACCCATCCTATAATCACTAGGAGCAGTGAGCAGCCATCATGCGATGCTCGGGGAGCAACCAGGGGCTCTGGCTCCCCAGGCGGGCTCACTAACCACTCAGCTATGGCCGCCCCAAATTTGGATGAAGAGCCAAAGCTTTGGGCATTAATCACACAGTGATCACACAGGTAAATTGTAATTATCACACCATGACTGTGCGAGTGTGGATGATTTGAATAAAACCGATTTGAAGGCCCAAACTTGACAGAGTGCAGTACAGGGCATAGCAGTGTGGTGCCACAAATCGAAAGTCCATTCATTATTTCCATATAATAATAATTGTAAGCCTGGAACCAAGCCATCCAGGCTCCTGGTGAATCATGACCATAAAACATTTGATTCTGTGAAAATATATATATATTTAATTATATGATATACTATGTTTAATAAATACACTTTGTTTGGCGGTTTTAACATTTTTGTTCTCACAGAATCAAATACGAATCATATCAAATGGGGGTCCGTGGCCTAGTGTAGTGGTTCTCAACAATTCCTTGAGGGGGTTCCAAATGGACCTTTACAGGTCTGTAATTCTGAGAGTGTACAAATGGATTCATACACTCTCAGAGTCATGGGGGTTCTTGACATGTGACTTTTTGAGAACCACTCACCTGCCTAGTGCATATCAAAGCGACCTTGAAACAAAAAAAGATATATATTGAGAATCACTGGTACAGAGACTGCAGGTATGCTTCTGCAAGTTGAGCAGCAGTGTGGCACTGCTCTCAGACACTGCGGTAGGGATGGGTCGATAATCTGTATTGTTTATCGCGATATAGGAAAACACTCACAGCAATCATATGGTGAAGATCGTAATTTATCGTGAAATTGTTCGTCATACACTGGACCTGAGTTGGTCCTGTACTCGGACCGATTTTGTCCGTCTACGCCAAATCTCTTCACCAAAAATAGCAGATCTACAAGCATGCGTGCGTAATGTGCGCCTGCCCGTCTCCCGACACTTGCTTTTCGCATCATAACGTTTGATAGTAGGATAAAAGATTACAACCTGCCGCTTTGTGGCGCGTTGTGAGCTTGTAGGTCTAATATTTTTGGCTAAGGTTCCCCTCAGAATATGGATGCTGGGGTGCAAGTGGTTAACCAAAGTGGCATTTTTAAGAGTTTTAAGCACATTTTGAATATCACGATAATATCGTTAATCGCTATTATTTTGGCCACAATAATCTTGACATGACATTTTCATATGGTCCCATCCCTACACTGACGATGTTTGAAATATCCTTGTCCTACTTGCTTTACCAAATCATTTGCAGTAATGTGTTTGGGTTCTCACATATCCGGGGGACACATGGAGAAAAGCTGAACAAGCTTCCTTACCCTCTTCCTTTACCCCCCCCCCCCCCCCCCCCAAAAAGGAAACCTTTTCTCTCACTCCCCTTACCCGAGACATTTTAAAACAATTCACAGCCACAGAGTCACAACAAGGAAGTGAGCAACTTCACTTGCATATCTATTACACACCACCGCACATGGGATGGTATAACCATTATAGCAAAGATGGCCCTACAATGACCTAACTCTGTTAGAACCAAGTCTTCACATGGGTAAGACCAGAACACACTGCTCACTCTTTGCATTCACTTCCTTTAGGGTTGGAG
>NC_139960.1:6571233-6646233 GCF_963454915.1 Gymnoscopelus microlampas
GACTTTTAGTGCGTCTGAAAAAGAAGGCAAAAAGCAGACTTTTCAACACGGCTAATCTGGGGAATGTCTAAATTGAACAGTCAGGCCAATAATCCAGAAATGAAGGCTTTTAAGCGGTCATGTTAATGGTCAGTGGTGGAAGAAGTACTCAGATTTCTTACATAGGTGAAAGTAGCAATAGCCAGTAAAAGTCTTGTATTCAAAGTTTTACTTTGGTAAAAGTACAAAAGTATTGAATAATACTTACAGTACTCATTGTGCAAAATGTCCCATCTCACAATTTAAAACACAAACTTTGACAAAAGTTTTCAAAAATATAGATCTACAAGCGTGAATGGCCGAAGTATACAATGGCTTACTCCTTAATGCAGGTTTAGTAATAATAATCTAAATCTGCAAATTAACTAGTAACAAAAGTTTTCAGACAACTGCAGTGGAGTCAAAAGTATAATATCCGAGTCTGATTGAAAAATCACACCCAGTGTGAAGTGAGCGCCGAGCGGTGCCTTTCAAGAGTTAATTTCATTAAGCTATATATTATGAACTAGTGGAACAATGTTAAATCCCTGTCCATTCATTTCAAGGCTGCTCAACAGTGCCACTTGAAGGTAGGTCACCCAGCGGTATCCAGGTGGTACTACTCTATTTGATGTATGGGTGCTGGTATTCAGGCAGTACTACTCTGTTTGATGCGTGGGTGCTGGTATTCGGGCGGTACTACTCTATTTGATGTGTGGGCGCTAGTATTCAGACTGTACAACTGTATTTGATGTGTGGGCGCTGGTATTCAGACGGTACTACTGTATTTGATGTGTGGGCGCTGGTATTCAGACGGTACTACTGTATTTGATGTGTGGGCGCTGGTATTCAGACGGTACTACTGTATTTGATGTGTGAGCGCTGGTATTCAGACGGTATTACTGTATTTGATGTGTGGGTATATTTTCACTCACTTTGATTACTTTTTACCCACTGTATTTACTTTTTAGTCACTTTAGTTAGCCTTTACAAAAAAAATGTTCGGTCATTTTATTGTGTGTGTGTGTGTGTGTGTGCGCACACATGCGCGCGAGTGCTGAGCCAGCCTGTGTGTGTGTGTGTGTGTGTGCATGTCTTTTTGTCGTGCATGTGTTGCACTGTCTCCTGTTTGTGTTTAATTAGTGTAACTGGTTGCATCTTTGTGTTGCAATCAGCTGCAGCTGTTGTTGCCGTGCTCAAACATACTACATACATACAGACGTCCAAACACACTCGGTCACTTGTTGGAGCGGCAGGCACCGCTCAAAAAGTTAGATACTCGAGTAAAGTAGAATTACCTCAAGATTGCACTTTTGCAAGTACAGTACTTCAGTAAATGTGCTTTCCACCAGTGATCTGGGGAATGTCTAAATTGAACGGTCAGGCCAATAATCCATCAATAAAGGCTTGAAGCGGTCATGTTAATGGTGTGATGTGGTGCCAGCGGCGCCCTTCTGGGACTGATTGATTTTCCAACCCCTCATGTAGCTTGACGTGTGTCCCTTAAAACGCAGTGGAAATACATATCCCCATAAATGTCATTGTCACACCTATAATTACACTGCTTTGTATCTACTTTGGAAACAGTATATCTATAAATCCTGGGTGTTAACTCTGAGATTGTAAGAAATGGACTTACAATATAATTTACAGGTCCATTTTTACGCTCAGTTAAATTAACACTCAGGATTTTGCAACGTAGTGCTAATACTATTACTAAAGTTTCAGCACAATACGACCGACCATCGTTGACTTCCAGTATAACATTAAAGTTTTAAAAAGAAAACAAAATCATAAAGTATGAAATGTGTGAAATATATTCAAGGATTTAAATCATGCACGCACACACACACACACACACACACACACACACACACGCACACACACGCACACGCGCACACGCGCACACACACACACACACACACACACACACACACACACACACACACAAACACACACACACACACACACACACACACACAGTATCTGTCCCTGGTTCGCATCCCATATGTGTCGAAGTCTCCCTGAGCAAGACACTTAACCCCGTAACTGCTCAAAGGGGGCTGTAATTAGGATAGGTTAAATGCAGAGGACAATTTTCACATAATGTGCAAATGTACTGTGACACTGAAACAATACAATACAATGACGGTCATTACAAAAGAGAAAGTGACATATGGTAAATGAGACCAAGCTGCTGCCCAGCAGTTTAGCAGTTGCAGCAGCAGCTTACAAGTGGAGACAATTAGCAGCATCAGCTGCAGAAAGCTGACATTGTGAGTAAGTGAGCGCCAGTGGTCAGCCAGGAAGGTCAAGGTTCTTCTGCATACACTTCTACTGAAGATTTTCTGGCTACTCCTCTGACAGGAGGGGAATTTGAAAGGAAAGAGAGAGAGAGAGAGAGAGAGAGAGAGAGAGAGAGAGAGAGAGAGAGAGAGAGAGAGAGAGAGAGAGAGAGAGAGAGAGACAGACAGACAGACACAGACAGACAAAAAGACATACAGACAGACATACAGACAGAGAGAGAGAGAGAGAGGACAGTTCCCCAGTAAATCCTCACTAAGCTTTTTTTTTTTCTTTCACGGCATCCATTTCTTGGAGGAAAAATGACACAGAACTTCCATTACCGTCTTGGCAAATCAGGCCCCGCCAATAAAGAAGGAAATGAGACTAATTATTTCCTGAGTGTAAGTCAAAACTTTTTCTCTTTGCGTTCAGAGGAGCCCGGCTCCAGGGGCTCCGGAGAGACAGGAGTCTAATGGGTCTGTACAAACACACCCACCTGTGATCTGGAACTACCTGCAGCCAACCACTAATGTTATCAAAACACGCCTTTTCTGCAGCGCCATGATTACTTTGTACTTCACTTGTTCTAAAGACGGATTTATACTTAGTTGCGCGCTTGGTGTCGCGCACCGAAAAAATAGCCGATCTACAAGACACGACAGGTTGTTGAGATTATAAATTTGGTGCGTGACACCACGCACAACGAAGGATATCAAGCCCTTAAAGTGAATGTGTCATGTACAGTACGGACATCACTGGATAGTACCTCCACCTCGCCCGTGGAGGGATTCACTGGTGTCCATTTCCGCTCAATCATCTCCCCGCTCTCCTGGCTGGCCGGCTCCCCATGGCTGGAGGAAATCAGCAAATCTCAGCTGGAATTCCCTCTGTGCGAAAGACAAAAGTCTGCAAGAAATTACTGGTCTGGTCTGCAATCACTAACGCGCTGTAAATTCAAGTGGGCCATTAAGGCACACCTTCACCCACATTTTCTTTTCTAAAGAAATGAAGCTCACACGCTTAAATCAATAACACAGCAGAGGAAAAAGATTCAAACAGACTATTAAAGTGGCTTGTGCAACAGCTAGATTCGGTTTTAGCCAATATGAAATTAGCCGTGGCCAATGACAGGTCAGATTGATCAGCGGTAAACTCCTGATTATAATTCCCATCAAGCAACAGTGAAATCTTGGAACTTGGAAATCTCTTGTTTCCTCCTGTTCAGTTATTAAATATCCCTGTTTTTATTGTATATCTTTATATGCAAATTCAACAACGAAAAACCCCCCAGGTCTTAATGACCAAAACAGAGCCGCACATGTGCATGCGAAGCAAAAAAAACAATAAATAAGAAACACTAGTCAATGCTACGGAATGCAGCAGAGCAGAGTGTGCACAACCTGCACACATAGCATTTCCATGCACCCTGCACATGTAGCAACAGAATGACAACAGCTCTTTTCCTAAGGAGGATCAGATCAGAGGCTGGTGCAGCGACAGAGCGTGCAGTCCCTACTGTGTAAGTACGTTTTACAGGATTTTCCTCTGTGCGTTGCCCTCACTAGGAGTTCTGGGAGTTGCTCTCGATTTGGCACAGCGGGCTGCCTGTCAACACACCCCATCAACAAAGCCCGTTTCCATGGATACCCCTAAATAAGAAAAAGAAGAAATGCACGACGGCCGAAGCCAAATTGCATATTTTTCTCCTCTTGGGTCAATTGGTACGAACAAGGGAGTTAGGTTAAAGGAGTTGATACTTTAAACATGTCATATAGCGTTAAACCGAAGGAATCAAATATAATCTTTGCTTGCTAACATAATCCCCCTTACAGAATAAGGGTTAGTCACGACTAGGCTGTTGTCTCTCTGAACTCTACCTCATTCCCTCCTGAGTAAAAGATCAACAATGTGCTTGTAAAACAAATGGAAATTAAATTGCTCTCTCACATATGGTAACAGCATCAGCCTGAATCAAAACAATTATCACAGTGCAGGTCTCTACAGGACAGGGCAACATTTCGAAAGCCCCAGAGGGGTGGGTTTCCACTGCTATGCCAAAGCCCCAGAAAACCCGTTCGCGATTTGAATGACGACACAGATCCATGCAATAACAACAACATTTGCTTGGTCAAGTTGACAGGGTTTCACCCCTGTGGAAACATGACAATTCAGCTTAACTGATCTTGAGTGTGTGTGTGTGTGTGTGTGTGTGTGTGTGTGTGTGTGTGTGTGTGTGTGTGTGTGTGTGTGTGTGTGTGTGTGTGTGTGTGTGTGTGTGTGTGTGTGTGTGGGGTTATTCTACTGAACCGCTCAACCAATCAGTGGCAAATGTCTTGGTCTTGTGTGCACCAATGCCAGTCGGCCACAGAAGTACCTCCACTGATGTTTTTTCCACAACATGTTTAATATTTTTAGCGGTGCCAACCGCTCTATATCTGACTTTGTCCGTGTGTCCGTGTGTCTGTCCGGGTGTGTGTCTGTCCGGGTGTGTGTCTGTCCCATAAACAAATATTGATGACAACATCAATACGGGGCTCATCAAAGGTACCGCTTCCTTCACACAGGGTGTGATTTTTTTTCACATTTAATTATTATTGTCTCCGCCAGGAGACTATGTTTTCACTTTCCGTCCCCCCCCCTCGGCCAAGCTAACATTGGTCAAGCCTCACGTGACACGTGACTACGTGAATACGTTGAAAGAGTGTGCTCTGATTGGCTAGTGAGACGCATGACGTATAGCGGCCTATAAATAGATGTGTCACTTCGGAGCGCAGCGGTGCGCGTTCCGAAGTGACATCAGTGCCATCAGCCAAGCTAACATTTAGTGGTTACATGTCGCCTTTCCGACAGACGGACAGGACACTTACACAGACAGGACGGATAGGACACTTACACAGACAGGACGGATAGGACACTTAGACAGACAGGACGGATAGGACACTTACACAGACAGGACGGATAGGACACTTACACAGACAGGACGGATAGGACACTTACACAGACAGGACGGATAGGACACTTACACAGACAGGACGGATAGGACACTTACACAGACAGGACGGATAGGACAATTATACAGACAGGACGGATAGGACACTTATACAGACAGTGTGTCATGTTACTATGACACAGTAACATGTTCTATTTTTTGTAAGAATTAGAACATAAGAATTAGAACATTCCCAACATTCCCAACACAAGTCTGCTGGCGGAGACTTGTGCTCCGAGGAGCACATTTTATATTTATTTAATTATATTAAATTGGCTAATGGGAGGGCGGGCGAGCGGGTGGACGGACCACAGCCACGTCACTCTGACTCAAACATAACCATAAACAAACCCGATACGCCCATGGCTGATGGCTGATCAGGGATCTCCATATATGGGCATAAAGGGACTAGAATAGACAGATACAGAGATCACCATATATGGGCATAAAGCGACACAGACATGCCTCTACTGATGACAAAGGCTGGCCACATGAAGTCCGAGATCCACATTGGAGCCATGCCGTTCCCACGTGATTAGATGTTTTAAAAACTAGACCACTCGGTAATGATGCAAAGTCGAGAACGATGCAAGAATGCATGCCACACCCATTGTACCCATAGTCACTCACAATGTTTTGTGATGTGACGCGTTGTGATGCGACGCATTGTGAGCTGGTACAGTAAAGTACAGTATACAGGGCTTAAGTGGTTAAGGGAGTATCTGGTTAGTGAATGAGGCTCAGGGTGGGACAGAAAACACTGAAGCGTAGCCAAAACATATGGGGAACCTGACCTGTAGGTCAACACTAAGCGCAGGATCAGGATGTAATCAATCGACCACATTATGACTGACATGTCCCACAGACCTGGGTGAACCATCTACCTGCCCCGAACTAACTACATGCACCCCTTTTGTTGAGCCTGTCAATCTTTTACTTCACCTCACGTTTCTTTTTTCTACCCACAGTTTATTCAGTAGCAAACCATCTGTCAGTCTCCCTCTCTCCCTTCATTCCTTCCTCTGTAGATTAAAATGTGATTTATTGCTGTATAAAGCATACAGTATAAAGCTGCCATGATTGTGTGTCAGTATCTATGAACTGACTGGACAGGGCAAATACATTTGCTTGTTTATTCTATTGATAGCAGACTTATTTTATAAGGATGCCTATCATTAATCACACGAACTCTAGCCTCCCTATTCTTGGCATGTGAATGAATGAATAAATAGTTGTATTTCGATCTTAAGCCATGTACAGAGTTAGTCACAACAAACATTACAAAAACAATACTTGGACCGTAATATAATGCCTACCCTTTTTACCTTATAATATACTTATTATATTTGATGGTTTAAAATGAAGTTTTATATTTATATACTTATATTTTATGGTTTATAATGAAGTGTTATATTTATCTACTATATTGTCTTTAAGCATTTTCTTGAATTTATAGATTGAACTGCACATTTTTAGGTCTATACAACTATTCCATATTTCTATTGCCATATAACCTCCTTTTAATGTTTGATCTAGGTGTAGTAATTTTGAACCTTAAGTATACCCCTCAGCTCATACCAGTTTTCTTTCATTTGGAACAATTTCTGAATGCAGCATGGAAGCAATTTATGCTGTGCTTTGAAGGCTAATAAAACAGTTTTCTGTGCTACAATATCTATGTATGGTGATATATGTCATAATAGGCGAACATTCGGCGAACTGAAGCAGATCTACAAACTCAATGGGTTGTGTTGTGTTGCACTGCGTTGTGACACGTTGCATTACAATGCATTGCAACGTGTTGCGACATTTTAGATTGGCTATTTCTGGCAGGGAGATTTGGTGTAGAGGGGAAAAAGGAGGGGGCTAAGTAGAGATCCCTGGGGTACCCCAGCCACCAAAGTATAGGGTATTATTATAAGTATTATTCAGAGAGACAGTACATCTGCAAAAACAAGAAAGGATCAAATTAATCAGTGAGAAATATAACATGATCATGGAAAATTTGTGAAAATGACAAACCTGCACTTTTTTCTGAATTTTTGTCTACTTTAATTTTAATTCCTATTTAATCTCAAGAAATCTTTTAATATCCAAAATGCAGCGATCACAAAATGGGGTCCGCCATGATTCTGAAGCAGGTCTCCTAAGATCTAAAGACAGACATCAAAGCAGAGGCGACAGGCAGGCTGCACGAGGCCACACACAACTCTCATTTCCCCACATTTCATTGACACGTTAGAGATTTATTAGATAGCGGTGAATAAAAGCCAGTGGCAATCAAGTTTGCAAGTCCACCGCTTCAGAAACTTGGAGCAAATGAGTACAGATTTACAAGGCTGATGAAATGACTTTACCAATATTGCTCTGCATCTTGAATCTTGATATCCAAATTGGATTCAGATTCCCTTCCTTGTTGTTTTTGCTGTGTTTAAAATTGAAGCACCCCTTTTTAACAACTTAAATTCTATACACTTAGATGACCGGAGTCCCCCAGGGCTTTATACTAGGCCCCGCTCTTGTTTTCGCTCTACAATGAATATCGTCGCAGAAAACAGTTCTGACCTTGTAGACTCGCTATTTTCGCCGAATGTTTGCCCCAGAACAGGGATTTAGGGTTTGTGTGGTTAACCACTTAGACCCTATACTTCCTTGACAGGGTCCCCCAGGGGTCTATCCTTGGCCCCCTCATTTTCTCCCTCTACACCAAATCCCTAGGGAAAAATTATCTGCAAGCTCACAATGCGTCGTGTTGTAACTCGTTGTGAGCTTGTCTTTTTTCGGCGAATGATGATATGCTCATAATAGAGTCGCTAGGGTTCAAATTAAGACTGCGACTGCGAGCCAAAGGAAGGCAAGGAGCTCAAAACAGACTCAAAAGAGGGTATTGTGGGACGGTGGTAGTAGAGGGGACTCTGAAGTGACTCATATATTCCATGGTGGAGAACCAAAGTGCCACTATGATCCCACTTACATTGAGGGGTGATGTGTGTGTGTGTGTGTGTGTGTGTGTGTGTGTGTGTGTGTGTGTGTGTGTGTGTGTGTGTGTGTGTGTGTGTGTGTGTGTGTGGGGGGGGTCTCTCTTTATTTGGACATCAGCAAAGTCACTTGCATCAGGGTGTACCAAGCTAAACCACTTCAACTGTTTCCCTGTTTTTGTTTTGTTTTTGTTCTCGTGTAAAGAATGTCGCCTCGCATTCCAGACGTCCCCCCCCCCCCCGTCTCGCACCAAGTGCGGAGACGCCGGCCACCAGCCCCGCGTCTGCCAGGGGGATTTTCAAATCAGAGAGGCGCTCGCAGCACCCCAGGATTACTCCTTCTTCTCTTTTAACTGTGCGGTCGCGTAATTCAAACCTAGCCCAGGAACAAGACAGGGCCTAATAAGTGGCGGCCTCTACAGTAGCACCTACTGTAAGTTTACAACCAGCAGGCCTCTGCACCACCGCTCTCCCTGTAGCCTTTAACAGATCCAGATGTTTTGGTGATGCTTGCAGTTGAGGTCTGGATAAATATAGACCCTGTCAGGGGCTGTGAAGTCCCGAATCTGTTCTCTAAACATTTTCCTTACCATAATTTGATTTTTATTATAAACTCGGCTGTCTAACATTGCCAGCGAGAGAAAAAAATATGTTAAAAAAAAAAGAACGAAAATGTAGGCGCTTCAGCGGTAAACAGAAGAGTGGCTGCAGAACACAAGAGCTTTCAGCTCAGCATGTGGCTTAACTTTTAGACTGCACTAAACTACAAGGAGAATACTGTACGGTATGCCAAAGACATTCACAAATACCGTACACTCATATGCGTGCTGTACTGTGACAGACAGACAGACAGACAGACAGACAGACAGACAGACAGAGACACACGGTAAGCACAAAGTACTGTATAGAAACACTTGTAACGCCCTTCCACTGACTTGTATCGAGTTCATTAATTAATTAAAACGCTAAACCCTCAAATCCAAACCCTCACCACTTAATGTACAATTTACCTCTTACCCTAAGCTTAACCTAACTTTAGTTCTAATCCAAACCATAAGTGTAAACACTAAAATAACTCTTTGGAAAGTGAGGACAGCCAAAATGTCCCAACTTGCAGGACTGTTATTTTTCTGGTCTTGTGAGGACACTTGATCCTCTTAACAAGTAGAGGAGCACAGTACACAATACACATCGAATCACGCGCACGAGCGCCCGCGCACGGACACCCACACACACGGACACCCACACACACACATACACGCACACGCGCACGCACACACACACACACACACACACACACACACACACACACACACACACACACACACACACACAGGGACAGACTTTCCTAAGAAGATGTCAGGTCAGGCCAGATGATGGGGACTGTCTGAATGGCTTCTGGACAGACTGTGAATTCCTCCACCACAGTTTAAGAGCTGTCTGACTTTTACAACCTGAAGTGATGAGCCTGGAATCATAACCAGGTTTTGGCTAATGAATCTCATGGTGTTTGGTGGAAAAAAAAACATAGAGGCAACGGAGGTCACGTTGTTAAACCAACTCCTGTACTGGTTATTATCTGCCGTCAGACACTCTGTGTTTTGCACAAGGTGTGGACATGGGAGCATTTATGAGCTTTGGTTTTAATAGACTATTCCATGGCACTTTAATGAATGTCTCTTATTATACTGCCACCATAATTGCCATAGCTACACCGATGACTAATGGCAATTCGACGGTAACCAAGTGTATTCTGTAGTTCATTGATTCTCAACCGATTTAATTTCAAGGACACCCAGTTTGAAATGCATTACCGCCTTTCAATACAATGTTTTGTTCATTTTAATGACATGTTTACACTCTCCGAGTTAAAGACCTGTAAGGGTCCATTTGGTTCCTAACTCATTCACTGCCAAGGGGCGACTTATGACGAGACATCGTCCAAACGCCCACACTGCCAAGAACGACTTATGACGACTTTTTGTTTGATCATTCAGCCTGTGAAGGATCCAAGCACCACCGAAGAAGAGTACACCCAGAAATCACATGATCACAACAAAATAAATCTAGGTACCTTTCATGTTAAAGGATTCACAAAAGTCTTTTTTTTCTCGGATTTGTTGTTTTCTGCTTGTTTTTCAAAAAACAAGCCACATTCAAACGGCCATAGCTCTGGAATGGAGGATTTTTTTCTTCGATTCTACTGGACCCCCGTGCGTGTAATGAGCCGATCTCCGTGAGGACGGCGGTCACGGAGAATATTCCATGATTTTGCAAAGGTACAGTAAAATCTCAGTTTTCACTGGCAAGAGAACCGGAGACGGATTAATTAATTAATTAATTAATTAATTAATTAATTAATTCCTGGCAGTGAAAGAGTAGCTGTTAATCATTTGGTTGGGTATCCTCTGAAACCCCTTCAAGCACCCCTGGTGGTCACCAGACCCCACATTGAGTACCAGCGCTATAGTTCAAAGTTGTGCAGGGACATGCACAGATAGACTCTAGGTGGTGCTAGAGCACCTGCCCTTTGCCCTCTTGACCAGAAGTGCCCTTTTGAAAAAAAGAAAAAAAATGTTTTGTTTTTTTTTCAGTTTACAGCAGGGGTCTTCATCAGGGGGTATGGGACCCCTAGGGGGTCCTCAGAGTTACTACAGGGGGTCCGCCAAATCTTTATGTGATATGATTTTTCTTTTTACCATAACCACTCGAAACCTAGCATCCCTTTTCTGAGGAGAACTTTAGCCAAAAATAGCTGATCTACAAGAGCGCGAGGCGTTGTGGGCTTGTAGATCGGCTATTTTTGGCAAAGAGGTATAGGTGTAGAGGGAAAAAAGAGCAGACCAAGTAAACAAAAAAAAGTATAATTTATGTGAGGACCTGTCCCTCAAAATGTCTGTGCACGCCACTGCACTTATCTCTAAACACTTGCTGCCCCGTGATGACAAAAACTCCAATCGCCACTGCAACTGCAACTATAGGGTCAGAGCCCATGTCCAAACAGCAGACCTCAAGGCATCCTTTTACCCGACCGTCAAATGCGGGCGTCCCAATCAAATAGCCGGAGAGGTGAATAAATAAAGAGTATGCTAACAACTGGGCACTTCTCATGACACCCAAGCTCCTCAATGGGCTCAGAGCTCTGCAAGGGGAGAACATGAAGGACTTGGAATGAGGAATAGGAAAGTTCAGGTTCACTCTAAGGTTTTGGAAGCTCTGTTGAACAGACAAGGTTGAAAGAATTTTTGAGGAGATGCTTGTGTTTTTAGTTAATTTTCCACGATCTTGATTTTGGAAGGACTAAAGGTCTCTGTTAAAATGAAACACCATCTTTTTTTACACAGAATTTTTAAAAAGTGCCCACAACTACCTGGAGCAATGAAAAGGCTGAACTTTCACTCTGGCTCTCGGCTGTCCAGATATTGACTGCCATGTACAGTACACTATATCCAACAATTTTAATATTAAAAGTTTGGCCATTTAAAAAAAATAAAAATGCTGTTTGCAAATATTGGAACTCTAAGCTAAGAAAATAGGCATTTCTCATGCTCAGAAGCCCAGGTAAATCACTCTTAGTTTATGTCGCCATGACATCATGCTAGTAATCTCGACAGAAATTAGAAATGGTCCTCAACAGAAGTGCAGACAAATTTGCTATGTACAAAATATGGTGGAGCATTGCGGAGTGAGAGAGCTATAATACCCTGCTTAATTAGCGCCCCGCTTTTTTTCTCCTTCCAAATCTAGGGCCTATATTTTAAGGCACGGCAAGGAAAACTTGCAAAGGTCATAGCAATTATTTCACAAATGAATAGCACCAGTGTAGGTATGGCATGGAGTTCAAACATAGCCCTCTGGAGTCAGCCATAGGGGTGGCCAGGCTGCTTGGCATGGAGGCCGATGACGTGACACGTCAAATAAACGTCCACAAACGACTCGGTCCACCTAAGAAAAATGTACTTGCTTTTCAATTAAATAAGTCCCACTCTTTGCTTGGTTGTCCTCTGCAGTGCTGAAGAGAGCAAGAGCTTAAGAGCCCCGCTGTCCTGCCTTGTGCTTTTTGGCAGCTCTGAGTGCAAAAGTGTCACAGGCTGTAACTGTCCGAGCGCTCGGGCTCACGGTGCGTGTCGGAACATGGTGAAATCATTGTCATTTCAGAGGAAACGAGCCACCGTAATCCCACCAAAATTGGGCATACGCGCCGGGAGGCGAGACATCGGGAGACACCTTCAGAATCCTATACAGGAAGCATCACTAGCAGGTTATCTGAGGACAGTATAACATCAGTAGATGGGGAGTTGGCCTTACAGAAGGCAGGGCTGAACCTATACTGGATTTAAATGGCACCCGTGGCGTGCCGTGTGTGAAAATGTGACATGCAAGCAATCCAGGCCAACGAAGAAGCACTCCACCGTTTCCTTTGAGAAATGGCCTCATTAAGTCCGGATTTACTCCCCCCCCAGAACTTATTGAAATCACAGCTACAGACTCCATCCCTTGTAACCGTGTCTGCTGTTACAACAACACGGCCCATGTTCCTTTTCATTTACTCCAGTGAGGGTTTCTGCTGACAGCTGCAGTCGTGTTGTCTCCTGGGCCAGCCCTTGGGCCCAGTTTATTTCCCTAATCTGTAGCTTCTAAACACACGCCTCAGTTGGTCACTTAAACCATGCCATATAATGAAATAAAATAAAACAAAATAAATAAATAAACTTCTCTTCACAGTCCGCCCACACACTGGGGTCAGTTGTTAGCGTGGTAATCGTATAAAACTTAGACATGCGGGTTAATCAGTGGGCTGATTCACCTCATCTGGAGAGCTAGCGCTTGAGGACATGGGACCAGCGCCTCCAGAGAGGGAGACGCCCTACGGGGGAGATACTGCCCTCACGTCCAAGGAACGAGGGTCACTTTTTCCCCTCCCCCCCCCCCCCCGAAACTTAAAGCTAACACAATTATTGAGAGTTTGAGAGACCTGTGAATGCCAGGGTTCTACAGTACCTACAGTGCAGCGCGGTGGAAAGGATCCAGCCCGTGAAAATCAACACACTTAATGACACCCTTACTCAAGGTCAGTCGCTGCCTGAACCTCTGGAAAACCAGCACTACGATGAGCCCCCACACAGTAAAACCCTTAGTTGTTAATTCAAGTGTACATATAGAAGCAAATGGACCCTTAGAAGGTCCATTTGGTTCCATTTGTACACTCCTCGGACTAACATTAAAACCGAGGATTTTTACTGCGTCGCATGAGCCATTGGTGGAGGACTATAAACAACAACCAAAGCACCCACGCCAAGGTCTACCTGGGCCGGAGAATCCGCTGCCTGTGAAAATCAACAGGCATAATGACACCCTCATTAGTCATATGGTCAGACACCCCCGGTGGCAACGCTCTCCTCCCCATTGAGCGCTGGAAACTCTGGATCACCGTGGTCCGGGTGACTAACGCTCTGTTTGCATACCAGAGAGGGCCAACACTGGGGGTTATAGCGCGCTCAGTGAGACCTGTGACCGCGGCTGCCCAGAGCGAGTCGGGCGCTGAAGGGTTACACGGCGGGCCAATCGTAACACAGACGTGTTACGATTTAATAGCGCCCCCAATGCGTATTCACTGGTGAAATGGGAGATGGCTTAATGTCGATGTGATGCTTTGTCGTCGTTGTCGTTGTTGTTCTTTAAACAGTGCATTGCGATGCATGCTAAAGATTTATTTGCTTCTTATTATCTATCAGTGACATTTCAAACGTTTTTCTTTTTTGGGTGGAGGTTGTGTTTCATAAAACAACATTTCCATTTTCAAACTCTGCAGTCATGATGCATTACGAATTAGTGTGGCAGCAGAACTTTTGACAGAGAATAATAAAATAAGGGTCATGGGAGTTATGGAAATGTAACGTTCAAAAAAAATATAATACTGTGTTCCTGTTAAGTTGCCATAATAGCGCCAGAAACAAAGCCCTCACATGGTATCCATGAAGCAAGCCTCCCCATCTGTACAGAGGGAATACACGACCTCCCTTTGTTTATACCAGCATCTGCAGGCACAGCGCTGGCTGGCCCCGTGCACCAGCCTCTGGACTCCAACGAGCAATCAGCACCGAAAGGCAACCGAGCCAGCAGCCAAGTTACACGTTTATAAGCAATTAAAAAACGATTCATCATGCCTTTGCTTAAAAGGTGTCTAACCACAGCCATACAGCCGCCCGCCCGCCTGCGTCTGCGGTGGAACTTCTAAAATCTGCCCTCCAAACTGCTTCACTTTCTAATGAAGAGAAGAAGAAAAATAAGCAGCAGCACCACCCTTGGAGGGGATGTGCTCCTTGATGTCATGCCCCCCCACGGCCAGATGCATTACACCAGGGGTTCTCAAAGTGGGGTCCGGGGGACCCCTGTGGGGTCCTTGAGGGGGGTTCCTGGGGGTCCCCAGCAAATTAGTTAATTTAGCATCAAAATCAGTTAACCACTTTTTAACTCTATTTTATATTCGAAAATAGCCGATCTACAAGCTCACAACGCATCGCCACGATGATGCGTTGTGAGCTTGTGAAGACAGTCTATTTACAATGCATGTAGTTAATTCAGTCTGACCAGCAGCAGGGAAAAAACATTTCCCCTCCGGCCGTATACATGAATGACCAGATGGGGGATATCAAAAGCAGAAGCAAGGATCCCCATCCCCCCAAGCAAATACGACCCTGCAAGAGACCGTAAGGAACTGATTCCTTTATAAAAAGCTTTTAATTTTTTTTTAAAAAGGCTGGTACCCAGAGGATGTCTGACTGTTACATCTGAGGGAATAGTCGAAGACGGATTTCTATGTTTTAGGTTAAAGTATGTCGTTTCTTAAACCGTGTGAGAGAGAGAGAGAGAGAAGTGACTGGTGAGTTGTTAGTATTAGCGTATCCAGTGATCTCAACAGTTTTCAGTCTGGATGGGGTGAGTGAGTTCGGTAAAAAGGCGGCCTGTAGTAATTGACAGACTGCCTCCCCTATATTCCACTCTCCTCTCCATCCCTCCATCATCCCTCCCTTCCATCCCAGTAGCCATCAGCAGCGGGCAGCGGTTTTGCTAGCCAGCTCATTTAGTGTTTTACACACAAGCTTTAAATGACTTAAGCTGGCCTGGTTTCCTCCGAGTTGCCAAACACACCCATGGAGGCGACAGCTTCTGACCACAACAACAGCAAGAATGCCTGACAGACAAGTTGTCATGGACATGAATTCACCATAAAAGTGATTAGGGGGAGACTTGATAAACAATGTTTGGTATTGGTGTATATAATGTATTCATGTGATAAGCAGGCCATAAATGGAAACGTAAACTACTATGAGTAAAAGCCTATGGACACTGGTTATGTGCAACAAAGGAAACAACTAGACCCCTATGGGTCCATTTGGTTCCATTTGTACACACTCTCAAAGTGACATTTTACAGTGTAGATTGGAAGAGATTCGAGAGATAAAAAAAACTCAATCAAAATCAAATGGGGGTACGTGGCCCAATGCATATCAAACTGAGGGTCCTTGAATTTTAAAAGGTCCAGAATACTGTACCAGGGAATATGGTCACGAAAATATCGGATGCACGACCCAGTAACTTAAACCTCAACCATCCTGAATAACTCTCTCTGTCTCTGTCTGTCTGTCCCTCCCCTGCCCCTCTCTCTCTCTCTGTGTACTGGCCATGATAGTTCAGGTAGGCTTGTAGAGCATCAGGATAGTCTAAGCATAGAGTTTCCTGTTTAAAGCATAGGATCATTGGAGCGGCCAGCGTCCGTCCCCACGGGGAGCGTTTACACGTGTCGTGCAGGCTGCCGGCCCACCAAGGCTGTGGACCCCCCCCACCCCCCCACCTCCCCACCTTCACCTTCACAATATCCCTCCTCTAGTGTAGGACACATGCACTAAAGCCATGCAGGGCCTGCCCAGCTCACCGTGACTGCTAATTGCATGTGATCACACGCAAGCAGTAGTTTCACTCCGCGCACACAAACACCATGCATGGGTGTTCTTTTCTTCACACCCTCGATTTCTTGCCAAGGTCCATGTGTCCTGCCAAGACAGAGCAACAGGCTGAGCGTGAGGGGCTACGACCGGGGATGCATGAGTTCGTGTTTGTATTGGATACTGACTGTCACGTTCAAACACATGAACCCTAGTGTCCCTATTCTGGGTCGAACATTCGGCAAACATAGCAGATCTGAAAGCTCACAATTGTGAGCTTGTCGATAGGCTATTGTTGGCGAAGAGATGGCAAAGACATTTGCTACAGATGGGGAAAAAGGAGGGGACCATGTATAGACCCCTGGGGACCACGGTCAGTATTTAGAGTTTATGAGGTCAAGTGATTCACAGTGGACTGAAATAGGAATATAATGAGCTACAATATACAGTAAGCCCAGAGAAAGGACGTTTCTCTTGGTCATCATTTACAGAAAATGCTGAAGAATAAAACCCATTTCCGATAAGCAGTCAACGCATATCTCTGCAGAATGGACCATTCATTTATAGGAAAACAAGTTGAAACCCTCGTATGACATGATTCTGACTGGGATGTGACACACAGGTTTTTCACAGTTTTTCCTTCTCGCTGTTATGCCTAACGTATACGCCGTCGTACTATGGAAAATAACAGATTCTCAAGCTAGCTTGAAAGCATAGTTTGTTTAGAAACGAGCGACACTGTCGTGTGGCGGAGCACAAATTAGGCTGTGCACCTCTATCAGACGTGTCTGTCAGTCTGCACGCCGGGCTCTGGATCTGCTCATGGTAGGCTACAGCAGTGGTTCTCAAACTCGTGCCAAGGACCCCCAAATTGACACTTATTAGCCCCGCGGACCCCCATTTCAAAAGATATGCCACGGACCCCCATAAGAGAAGATTTTTTACGGCTCTAGCAGTGATTCTCAACCATTTTAATTTCAAGGACCCCCAGTTTGACATGCATTAGGCTGTGTAACTCTGAGAGTGTACAAATGGAACCAAATTGACCCATTAGGGTCCATTTGGTTCCATTTGTACACTCTCAGAGTTACACACCCATAGGGTCCATTTGGTGCCTAATCTATCATTTAGCTGGGGACCCCCTGGAACTCCCTCAAGGACCCCTGGGGGTCCCCGGACCCCACTTTGAGAACCAAGGGGCTACAGCATTATGATTTCATTGCAGGTGCACCAGCCATGCATGTACAGTACACGAGGACCTTCGGCACCGCACTATTTGTTTCAGCGAGGCCACTGGGAAGGCGGGAAATGCCCCATTTGTAAAGTGGCCATCAGTCATAGTGACAGGCCTGAGATCAGTGCAGCGGGAACTGAGTGAGGGCATTGAGGCGGCTGCGAGGAGAGCGAGAGTCTGCCATCACAGACGGCCCATTCAGCCCCGTCACAACCATCTCTGTCTGAATCGGTTAAGCATAAACAAGTCAGGGCCTTTGCCAAGCACTGCTGGGTGACCACTTCAGACCTCACACACTAACTGATGCAAACATGCACACTCGGGGGCTTCGGCACAAATTTACATGCAAGATACACCGCATGGGCAGCAGAGCAGCGAACACGCGCAGATCTCCAATAACCAGACAAATATACATCCGAAAGTTCATGGTAATAGAGCAATGCACAGAGAGGCACACATATACGTATGTGCGCATGCATGCTCGTGTGGGCTGGTGGACACACACACACACACACACACACACACACACACACACACACACACACACACACACACACACACACACACACACACACACACACACACACACACACACACACACACACACACACACACACACACACACACACACACACACGAGCGCAGAGTGATGGTGGCTTGCCAAGCTTGTTTGCTGTGGTGGCACGCCATGCTCGCAGCCCTCATTAAGGCACTGGATTCTGCTCTTCACTTAGACTAACAGACCGGGCCGCCCCAGCCCCGTCATTAAATTGTCAAGTCTGATGAGTGTGTGGCCAGAGACTGAGAACGCCTTCACATCAGGCACAAACCCACTGGCCTGGCCAGAGCCGCAGAGCAAACTGACGGTGGCCCAGGCTAGAAGACCCCAAAACCACAGTGGGTTTCACCCTCCTCTGACGGGAATCCACCAGCACCTGCCACTGGCACACTAGGAAAAACTAGGACTAGCCTATATGTACAAATAAACAAATACACACATATACAAATAGACACAGGCACGCAGACAAACATTAATGTGTACTTTATACATGTGCATACACACACGCACACGTGCGTGCACGCACACACACACACACACACACACACACACACACACACACACACACACGGACACACATGGACACACACACACACACACACACACACACACACACACACACACACACACACACACCCACACACACACACCCACACCCACACCCACACACACACACACACACACTGTACACACACACAGGAATATTTATAAGACAGGACCAAGAACTAAATTGAGGGAATTACAATCACGCACTTCACCAAAGACCAAGCAAATGTCACTAATGGGGGAAGGAAAACCTGATATTATTAAAGCCCATTTGCACAAATCAGGGACTCGCAACTCATAATCCATGGCAAGGCTAAGAGAGGTTCGGGTTACAGTATTGACGGAGTGGTGCCTCTCACTTACCCGCAGTAGCCGCACTTAGCGCTGGTTTCATGGGCGAAGCCTTCTGCCCGCTAGAGTGAGAGGAAATAGGTTAACAGGATTCAATCACACACCATAGCCAATCCAATTATGTAGTTAGGGCCCAAGCTCAGGTGCAACAAGCTACAGCAACCTTGGGCTGCCTCGCCTCCGTTCGGGTAATGGAAAAGAGCTAAGTGAAATAGGGCACCTGTATTGTGGTTTTTACATGCGTATGAACCACAACATGGGCTTTGATGTGGCCCTGAACACGGTACAGCTGGGTGAGAGAGGACTGGCACCCAGATCACAGCCGCACTCCTTCAATAAACAGCCCGGCTTAGGAAACGCTCCGGGTGTAATTGTGAGCGCGCAGCAGGAAAACAAACAGCGTTACACTCAAATTCTGTTCCTCTGGCCCGCAGGATTAACCTTGAAGTTTTTCACAGGTAAAGCCCTCTGAAATGGCTGGAATAATAAGCATTTGTTTCTGGTTCCACGGCCTCACAGAGGTTGAGTAACGTTTGATAGATGCACTGGCTCAGTTCCCTGTGACACCTGACCTTTCACCTCAGGCTCAGCCACGTTCAGAGGTCACCTCCAGGTCGGTGGCCTAATGTGGAGCTCAGCATAAATAAAAACAATGTATACATGAAGATCAGAAATGAAAAAAATTGCATGAAAGAATATCCTCTCCTGGACAAATACATACATGAAATTAAACATTAAGACTGTGCTTTGTGCAAAAACGTGTCCGTTCCGGAAGCATTGTGACCTAAACAAGAGTTTAACTTCTAAAAGCACAAACCTCTCACTGAGATTATGGAGGTAGCATAAACTGAAATGGGAGCGCACTCTTATGATGCTCTCTTTCAAATGCCTTTCTTTGTTTGGAATGCTACGGTAATCTGAAGAAGAACTGTATAGTATAGTATAGCTGCTGTGAGTTCACTAAGAAGCTGGAAAAACACTCCAGGATGAACAAACGTCATCCTCATGGCGTTGATCACACTTCGTGACTCCGCAAGCACTTGGAGCGCGATGGCTCGGAAAGTATCCACTCACAAGATGAGTTGTATGTCACTCCTCAGCTCTTCTGTTAAAGGAATTAACCCACATTATGGGAACAAATAAAAGGGATCATATTTTAACGAGCATGAACATCGTGTGTATTTTAAGACCACAGTCTGAGCTAATCATGACAGCCAGAGGTCCTGGGGCAGGGGCCTTGTAGACGCAGAGAGTCTGTTGGATTTATAGGGGTCAAGATAAAGGTAGGCCTTCAATGGGCCACAGGGATCCAACGACATACGTACATGGAAACAAAGGAGTGGACGAAAGAGAAAGCAGGGCTAAAATATGTCTCCTGCAGACCTACAGTAAGAAGACATAAGGAGACTTAAGCTCAAGTCTCTCCCGTCTTATTTAGCTAATTAATACAGGGCTCCACACTGCCATGGGAACTTGCAACATCTATATGTGCTGAGCAAAATAGTCAAAATTCTGAGGCAGACCTTACAAATGCCAATCCTTTTAATATTTTAGTGAACACTTTCAACACTTTCAATATATGTATATATATATATATATATATATATATATATATATATATATATACATACATATATATATATACACTGTATAATATATATGTAAGACAGTAGGGACTTTGTCTAAAATATCTAGTATATCTTCTACCCTTCAAGATTCTGGGCTTCAGTCAGGTCTATACTCTGCTACATTTATCAGTTATTCTTATTCTGTCAGTGCTGAAAATGAAGGCCAAAGCTGAGCTGAAGTACTGTTATGCAAGTGTGCACCAGTCGCTTAAGCCTTTGAGCAAAAGCCCTGGCAAAACCCTAATGCAACATGAACCCCAATGGAGTTCAAATGCAAGGGTTTTCCCCCGATTTCTCTGTCACTAAGGGATCAGAATGTAGGTTGTTTTGGATGCCCTGTTGAGACCCAGCCCCCGAGGCGGTGGATGCTTGGATCGTCCATCCCTCCTTAACCAAGTTCATGGAAAGTAGAAGTGCCACATGCAGCCTCCTGCTCGGACCAGCTTGATGGAAAATTAATTATGATGTCATGGTATGCGTTTCAGGCCGAGTGGCTGTTGATTTGTGGTGCTGAATGTGATTATTGCCATTATCATCCCAAACACTGCCTCAATGACGTTAGTCCAAGGGCGGGGTCGCAGCTCAGAAATGACCCTGAGCATGTTTATTAATCATTCACTTAGCTGAGCATCATCTTGTCACAGTTTGATATATGCACCATGATTATGGTTAGCTGACACTGGTGAGGGACGTGACGAGGTATTCCTTTCCTCAAACCGAACTGTGAAACCACTCACCCAGATAGCATCCTCCGGCCCTGCAGTATCCCAATCACCATGGAGGATGGCTGGAAGATTTCCTCTGTGAGGTTGAGATAATGGCTTCCCTTTATCATTCCAGTGGCAAAATCAGCTACTCCCAAAGTCATGTGCTGGTCAAGAGCAAACAAAATGCATGATTTTTTCCCCTGACATAGACAACTCAATCTTATCTCCTCCACTTCTTGTTATGGGTCTTTCTCTGAACGGCATTTTTACAACATTTATGGCAGCAACAGCAATCGAGAGGCCCTTTGCGAGAAGGTCTACATAGTTGTGGATCAGAGAAGCACTCAACATTGTGACTGAGAGCTGTGAGCTGCGAGCATTAACTACAATCATCATAATTTGACTAACCACTCAGCTCAAGCTCAACCTGGGTACAGCATTGGGCTGCAATTATCCATTATGTTATTAGCGATTATTCTATTGATAACTTTTTGGATTCATCGAATAATTGACAAGCATGAGTTGTTGTTTTTTTTGTTCGTTTTTTACATTTCTATTATTTTTTTTTTTTTTACAATTCTAATATATTTTTATAATCAACTAAATTGATTAGTTTGATTAACCATTTATGTCCTATTTTATTTGTCGTATAACAGTGTCACAGAAATATTGTGGAAAATAGAGTATTTATGTACAATCCTGATGCATTGTGAGCTTGTAGATCAGCTACTTTATTCTTTTGAAAATCGATTACTTTATCGATTATCTTTTTTATCAATTGAATTGATTAGTTTGATTAACTGTTGCAAACCCAATGCAGTAGGCTTTCAATCATCCATTAATGTAATAGGTAGTGTGCCCCAAAAGGGAGAGAGTGAGAGCGAGGGGAGACAGACAGGCAGACAGACAGAAAACAGGCAGATTGGCCGTAGATCAATAGTAATATAATTCGCAGAACACCCCCTCTTTTCAACAGTGTTGAAAGGAGGGGGGAAATAGTGGTTTTAGGGTCTCTTTTAAGATAAGCAATTTGAACATTAGACACAATGTCTACAGTATATATTCTCTTCGGTTCAGGAATGTCTGTGCAGCAAAAACACCATAACACTTGCACGCACTGTCGTTAGCACTCGCTTGCCGTGCACATCCAAGTCTAAGGGCAACCTTGAGATGGTTCCAGAGCTCTGGAATGCATTATCCTATTGTCTGGGATCAAGGAGGTTTTAATAGAACGTGACATTTTTACCAAGTGGTTAGTTAACCAAAAACCCGCAAAACAACTGATGTTAAAATGATGAGCAAACATATTTTCTGAATTTGTTGTAATCTGTGAACAAGAAATGTGTATGAGGAAAAACAGCATAGATTTCTTTTAATGCTAAATTCTGTTTTGTATCGTTTTGTTATGTTATGACATGCACTCATTGAAGCGAATCTGAATAACAACCCTAACACACAACCAAGTTGGAAATAGTGTAGCTACATCAGTGGTTCTCAAACACTTCAAGAATCAACTTTATTGTCACATCACAGGTTTACTGGTGTAATAAATACGTTTTTGCACAAGCTCCATCATTTTTGTTGTTTTCAGAAAGGGGGAAGAAGAAAAAGGAGGAGGAGGGACAGAGAGAGGGAGAGGGAGAGCAAGGAGAAAATTCTAACAGTAAAGAAACCTGTCAAAGGGAACCAACAATCAAAGATATCTAAATACATAGCATAAAACCAGCAGATATATGTACATGAGGTTTAGCGTATGGTGCAAGAGTGGTAACACATCAGTAGGTCGACATAGCAGCAGGACATGAGATTAGACTGAGGTGTAAAATTGGCATTGGCAGTTCCACATAGAACGGTAGTCCACATAGGGCAGAAACTTCAGAGGTAAAAATCCTCATGGCAGGTCCACAGGGAAAGTAAAGTCTGCATAGAGGAACAGATCCACACGAAGGGAAGAAAAAACAGTCAGTTTCAAGGATAGAGTTCCAGTTGACAGGCCAGCCTGGTGACAGGCGTGATCAGGCCTTGTTCAACAGTCTGATGGTGGGAACTGTTCAGAATTCTGGTGGTCTTGCCTTTGGTACCACGGTATATGCCTCCTTGCCTGGCCGCAGTTATAGTAGTAGGGGTGTGAACAGTTTGTGGCTGGGGTGGTGCATGTCCTTGATGATACGATGAGCGTTGACTATACACACAGCTTCTCGTACAGCTCCTGGCGGGAGGGAAACCTCCCATCATGCGCTCGGCCGACCGCACCACCAGCTATATGTTCCTTCGTTTGCGTTCTATAACCAGGCAGTGACACAGCCTGACAGGATGGAACCGTCGTAGTACAGCCTGATGATACAGGGGTCCACTACGAACTTCTTCAAGCACGAAACCAGTATAGTCACGGCTGAGCCTCTTTCCTCATGTGCGTGGTGTGTGTCCCACTTGAGCTGTATTCCAAGGAACTTAAACTCGCTGACCCTTTCCACTGCAACGCCATCGATGAAGATGGGGGTGTGCTCTCTCCTTGGCTTTCTGAAGTCCACGATCAGCTCCTTGGTCTTGTTGACGTTAAGGGCGAGGTTGTGACTTCATCCCTGTAGGCACTAGGCAGACTCAATCAATTCGGCCATGTCATCATTGTTGACAATCCATGCTCATGCCAAGGACCCCCAAATGTATGTATTAAAAAGCATGGACCCCAATTTGAACATATTTCATGCCAGGGACTCCATAGACCAACATTTCTCAACAGTTTTTGAAAATAGCAGATTTACAAGCTCACAGCACAACATGATGATGCAGATTGGCTATTTTTGAATAACTGAAAAACAAAATAGGGCATACGTTTTTTAAGTGTTCCTCATTTTGCTGGGGACCCCCTGGAACCCCCTGAAGAACCCCTGGGTGTCTCCGGACCCCACTTTGAGAACCAATGCTCATGCTCACAGACATCACGCAAGATATGTGGGTTTTCAATGGAACTGGCTCAAAGGAGAATGAGTCCTCAATACTGCACCAACAGGCTACACAGGATTAATATACCGTAACTGGGAGATAAGCTTGTTGGAATACAGTATGGTGAAAATAGAAAAAGGGGGAATTCATACTACAGCCGTCAAAAAATAAACAGGGGATTATATTTTATGGCCCTTTTGTGCATGTTAGCGATTTTATTGTGTGGTTTCAGGGGGCCACTGTGTGTTCCAAAAGCTGCAGTTGCCATAGTGCTCTGAACAGAGGCAGTGGATGATGAGTACAACTGCTTATGGGTAAGTTAACACAGGCGGGAAAATGTAGGCAATTAGGTTAATTAGTCACAGCCAAGAAACAAAGTCACATTGCAGCACACTTTAATTTCCTCCTTACAGACTAAAGAGGAAACGCTTTATTGTAGTAGACTCTCCCAATGAATAATACTGGCGTCAAGCAGGGGCATTTTATGTCTGCACTTTAAACAACTTCATTGCTGTTAAAGAAAATACTACTTCCAGTGAAAATTGATTATTTTAAAAACATCAAGAAAAGACAACCCAGTTAAATTAGGAAAAAACAGATGCAAGGTTTATAATTACTAACTGCATTGTTGTACTCCTAGACTTACAGTAGCATACCACACCAGCCATCGATGGTCTGACTGAAACAAATCATGTTCTCTTCTTAACAAAGTGAGGATTTTCACTTAATTCTTTTTTTTTTTTCTTAAAGCTGTATTATGTCACTTTTTATTAGTGAATAAAATCTTATTTTGTCTATTCTGTATGGTAGAGTATGTTGGTATAATATAACTTATACAATTGGGGTGGTTGTATTTGGTCTCCCTGCTCTTCTATTGAGACTATTTAGATCCTGTGTCTGGTTTGACACCATCTTTGATATAATCCTGGTTTGACATTTTGACCAGAAGAAAATGTCTCCCCTGAACAAGCAGGCAGGTTCTATTAGTTCAGTGGTAAACATTTCAGCACTTGTGCAGGAGACCTGGGTTACAATCTGGGGTAGAACAGGAAAATTACGGGGCGGGTTGTGAACTCAGAAGAAAACGAACACTCCTTTTTCAATCTGACTGTAACATATCTCTGCTGTCCGGCAGGAACCAGCTACTGTAACTCCAAAATGTTTTTGGAGGTTTTGTTCATCATTGATAAGAACAGCTGAATGGACCTCCAAGCTCTCAATGTGGTTGGAGGTCAAACGGGGGTGGAGCCTGGAGTCAGCAAAACCAGCTAACTCCGGTGGACTTCACTGGTTTAGCAGAGAATTTGAGGATTCAATGGAGTTAGCTGGTTTTGTCAGAAACGCTTTTTAATGCTTTTCATTGGTTCAATATTGTTTTACCAACACACCAACGTAAAGGGTGTTCAATGGCACTGATTTATGGAAAAAAATGCAAAAGCGTCAAAATGGAGTTAGCTGATTCCTGCAGGACAGCAACAACAGTATATACGGTATATATATATCAAATGATGAATATATACAGTATATAGTGCATGTTGATATTGTCATGATGATACATGTGGAGCCCTAATTCGCACACACTTTCCCATCCTAACTACAGTATGAGGAGTAGTGGGTTCTACAGCACTCAGGGAGCAGTTAGGGGTTAAGTATCTTGCTCAGAGACACTTCAACCCCTCATTGACTCTTTTATCTCATTGACTCTGGCATTGAATACACTACAGCACTGGTGCGTTCTCCACTGTTTATTTTCATCAATCTCATATTGATATAACTTGTCACATTATACAGTAATGACACAGCCGAGACGAGTGCTTACAACACACTGTTCATTTTCTGACAGTGGTGCCAGTGTGGAAGAGCAATGAGAGACAATACAGACGGCATGTGCAGAGGTTCAATAGAGAGGGATTATCCGCAGCCATCCTTTATTCAAAACACTCACAGATTGCGGAAATAAAACAATATAAATCATGAGCACATCAAGAATCTGACCATTCACACACAATGTGCTATCAGAACTTTGTTCAGATAGTCAGAAGGTGCTAGAACAGCCGAACAAAGTTCTGACAGACACTGCTGAAGTTCTGAATTGTATCATTTTGTTGCCTATCCTGTTGGTTGAAGTATGTATGTAGGCAGCTTCACAATCCACATGTCCACTGAAAATTTTAAAACAGGTGAATTCTCTCCTCATACTCTGGATTCAATAGGCTGGGTGGAAATTAACTCTAATCCATAGCGTTAGAAGGAGTTCTCCTTAACGCTATGGTACTCACCAAAACAAAGACGGTTATAAGATGTTGAAAGCCTACTTTCTTTAGTGGGAGGCCCCCACCTCACGTCTAAGGTGGGGGGCCAAAAGTTTTTGGCCAGAAAAGAAAATATTTCACGGGAAAGGAAAAATCTGGTTCATAGACAAATTCCATTGACCAGATCTGTAGAGGGCGCAGTGGAGTAACGAAAACATTTTTTCCTTCTGGTGAAATATTTTCTTTTCTGGCCAAAAAGTGTATTTTAGACGTGAGTTGGGGGGCTCAGAGTGTTCCCACTAAGGAAAGTAGGCTTTCAACATCTTAAATCCATCTTTGGTTTGGTGAGTAGCGGAAGCGTATTTTTTATTTATACTAAAGACGAGAGGCTGTGCAGCCTGCGCTACCGTGGGTGTGCGGGCAACGGCTCGAAAGTACCATAGTGTTAAGGAGAACTCCTTCTAACACTATGGACCAGAGCTAGTACTCATTTTCAAGTGTTTTGCACCTATATATGTATATTCTGAAATATTGACCAAAACGTAATTAACTATGTATGAGCCAAGAAGTACATTATGTAATCAGTGAAGCAGAAAAGACAGTCACCAACAGAGCCATTTTCAGTTTTACAGTATAGAGTGACAAATGCAGGGCAGACGGCAGGCTAAAGATGAAAGCCTGCAGCATAATCCACTTCAAACGAAGTCTAATATTTTTCAGCTTTGGCAAGTCAATAACAACAAAATGACGTCATTGCAGAGCAAACAAACGCATTTTCCATCTAGCCGCACATCACTGCAGAGACAACAATGTGAACATCATGTGCGATTGATCAGACACTTTTATATTCGACCCTTTTTTATAATCTATATTGTTTTATTTCCACATTCTGAAGAAAGGATGGCCTAAGAGGTTAGGAGGTAAAATCACCGTTCCAGCACGGTATACAGTGCAAGAACATTCACACATCAAGCCCTGCAGAGCCGTAAATCTACTTTGGAGTATGCTGCCGCCTGCCAGTTTAAATAACGGAGTACATCTCCTCAATGGATCCAATTAACAAACCAGAGATAATAAGGAATAATCTGTTGCAATAACCCAATAATCTTCCAGATTCTAAATGAAATTTGACTGTCTCAAGAAGGCTTGAAAAAAACTAACACTGTATTTACTGAGTGAATTTTTCTTTTTTACTGTACTCTGGCAGCACAGATGAACAGCTATGCCTCCCCCACCCCATCTTTCACAGAATTAAATTAAGAGCTCTAAATCTTCCTTTTGGACAGACATACTGGACACTGGCGCGGTACTAGGCGCAGATCAAAAGTAGTGAGAAGCCGTCAGAAGCCGCGGCACCCGCCGCTGTCAATTCCAACTGCTCTCGGCACATGATCAATGGCAGCCCAGTGGGCAGGCCGCGTCACGGAAAGCAACATGTCAGTCAATATGGCGTCACCCTAATGAGTTGTCTCTGGGTGGAGCTGCTATGCTGTCTCTTTTGCCCCCTTCACCATCTGAGAACCGGCGTTCACCACCCACACGCCAGCATACGAGCAAATTTCATTTTCATTTTCATTTCAAACCTTTATTTGTGCTCACAAATGCATGTGCACGCACACGCACACACACACACACACACACACACACACACACACACACACACACACACACACACTCCCCTCTGTCTGATGTCAAAGAGCAGCAGGGTGTCAGGCTTGTGTGTAAACAATTCCAATACAAATCCAACATCAAGACGTGGTGATGTCACCACTGATACTGATCTCACACACAGACACACACACACATAACTGACTGACAGTCTACTCCCTGTGTCCTCAGTGCACGCGCACACGCACACACACACACACACACACACACACACACACACACACACACACACACACACACACACACACACACACACACACACACACACACACAGTACTTCCACCTATTATCCGTCTCAGAAAACAGACATGGACGTATGGACGTGTACAACTGCTTGGCTGGGATCATAACAAACCGCCGGGTCAAAGGGTCCCCAGACAGCGATCCACCCAGAGATAGGGGGGCTGGCGGCAGCCTCCTTGGGTGGGAGGACACACTGTTGAAGGAGGATGTTTCCGCACAAAAAGAAAGCAAAAAAGAAAAATCTTGCCGTTGACAGCGCTGGGCTCTCTTGGCTCACAGAGCTGTTGGGGAGGGAGGGGGTGAGATTATCAACCTCCCCCCGAAGATGCAATTGAATACAGCTGCCTGGGATTGCCAGAGCCTCTCTCTCATGGTTGTCTGGGGGGTCCACATGCTGCACACAACATGCAGGCAGGTCTACTTGACACCAACACACTCTGGAATACTCACATTCATCTTAATATTGCCAGAGCTGATTGTTTACAGTGTCGTACAGAGTTTACACATTTAGATGAATGCTGGCAACTGCATCAATCGTCTGCTTCTATGGCATTCATTCTAAACGTCTAATTTCAAGAACCCCCAGTTTGATATGCAATAAGCCACGGATGCTCATTTGATACCATTATCTCTGGGACCTGTCCTCAGTGTTACTTTAACTTTGTTACACATATGAAATCTCTGGTCTGAACACACTTATCAGTAAGTCAAATTAAAAGGTAGGGTAAGTGATATTTTTTGGTTTAAACAAGAAGTTTTTAGTTAAAAGGTTAATGCTCTATATTCTGATTATAATCATTACATTGTGTTTGTTCAGTAACAGGGATCTCTCTCTGTCCAGCTCTTTAATAAACGGAAAATACATTTTCAGGTGGGTTGCCAATTTCAGCCAATCAGGAGAGCATACCCATTTATCGGCTTCAGTTTTATAGTGTTCCAGTTCCAATTTTGTCTGCTCATTTCTTTGTGTCATTATTTCCAATTTCACTTGTTTATCCTGCGTGTTCTCTCTCTTGATTGGATGAAATTGGTATCTGGTTCTGGACAATCATCTATCCGACCAACTCAACACTTCCTCGGGCAATCGGGACACTTCCCTGGGCACACAGCATTTGAAGTTGGTCGGACGGAAGCTTTACATCCCTGTAAGGGTCGTTTGGACCCCCGGTGGTCCTTGGACCCCATGTTGAGAACCAGTGTTCTATGCCATTGGTTCTCAAAGTGGGGTCCTTGAGAGGGTTCTAAAATGAATAAATATCATAAAAATCTATTTAACCACTTTAATCTTATATACATTTGCTATTTTAAAATGGCCGATTTACAAGGTCACAACGTGAGAACATTTTTTAAACATTTTGAATATTTTTAAAACATTTATTAACAACACAAATCTTGTATTGGGGTCCGTGGCACAAAATATTTTCATATGGGGGTCTGAGAACCACTGTTCCAAGGGAACTATACTTCAATCAGTTGGCATAGTTCATGGCATAGTAAAGCCAACCCCATAATATCTAAAAACATTATCTGTAGCCAAACAAAGGTGATCGTGCCTTTGTGATCATGACACCCAATCCCCCATCCCTGGTAATACCTTCCCAAACAGCCTCAGGGAGGCTAATTCGAACTCAAATAAAACCCATTTAATTACCAATAGCCTTCTCTTAATATGTCTTGTAAAACTTTATGCTTGTTGTGAATATCCTGTTTTCATTTCATTATTTTATTTGTTTCTACGTTGTCCAATAATTGTCAAGCCTGTTTTAAAGTATTGTTTTGAAACATGTTATTGTTATAGACATTTATTATAAATAATAAAGGGATAGTTACTTATTTGTTTGTTTTTTACAACTAAGGGCTTGTGTCTTTTATTAATATGAAGATTTATGTGTATTTATGTCAATTATTAACACTTGAGGTGAAATGACAAATTACCAAGTATAAGAGAGGAGGACGGGCCTTGTGGCACAAATTCTTTGCTTCCTTTGTGGCTAGCCTTTATCTTGACTTCATGATAAGTCAGGTCAGACCATAGATACCATACTGTATGTGTCCAAACTTTAACTATAACGCAAGGTGTTCAGTAGTGAAGCTGCATTTTATAAGCTGGCTGCATTGTGGTCATGTACTGTGGTGATGGTCTCCTTAGGTCAAATGTAAAAAGCAATCTTTATAAATACTTCACCTGTAGCTACAAAAGGTTGGTGCAAGTAAGTTTTTACATGCATATATTTTCAACGACGATCCAATTTTCACGCTCACTTTCACTTTAGATTTACCAGGCACTTCCTGACTGTTAATGACTGGTAATGGCGTGTTCGTTTATGGCCGGAGGTGGTTCTGTTTCGCGCTGTCATGCACGTAGCAGCGTACGGTCTATTTTTGAGGGGAGGCAGGGGACAGACATACTGTAGATGCAGTACATACACACAGAGAGACAGGCAGACATCTATACATCACATACAGAAAACCCCTATTATGGACGGCTTGGACTTTGGCCATTCTATAAAAATCTTTTTTTTTAAAAACCTGTTTAATGAGGACAGTCAACACCTTTTGTGCTAGTCTGAGGTCGATAATATTGAACTGAGATTCTTCTAGCTTAGAACCCAAATGTGAAGGTCTGTGGGGCTACAGTAGGTCTCATGAAAGCTCTGAACTGCATTGAAGACTTTGGTCAACTTTTATTGTTCTCAAATTTGCTTCATAAATAATGACCTTGACCTTTAGTTTTTTGCACTAGTCTGCGCTCTGCGGTATTTGCACTAATAACTGAACATGGTGTTGATCTATTATAATTGCATTGGATAAGCTGTTGTTGATGCTTCAGTCAGCTAATCTGAAATGTGTTACTGTAAGTGCGGACGACAGTATGAGCCAGCCATATTTCTGATAATACTGTAAGTTTGCTGTAAGGCCACAGGGCCTCTCTTGGCAGACTCTCTGGCAGTGTTGGTAAGAACGGGCTTACTCTGAGGCCTGTGACGCGATTCAGACATGTGTTGCTTTCTACTTTGGTATCATAACAAGTGAAAACCTACGGTTTCAAACCGCCAACCACAGACCTTCTCCACAACACAGGGCTGCACTACGCCCACTGCTGCTTTTAATAGCCCGCCTGTCACATGCGTATGCTCAACAGCAAAAGCCCCCACACACGGCGCGAGTAGATTCCCCCTCTCCCCGTTGGCTTAAAGGACAATCAGGAACATTCAGAAAGACAAGTGAAAATTATGTGATCAAGACTGAGAATAATTCAGGCAAATGAGAGCTGCTTTCATAAATCAATTAAAAATATGATGTCGGTGCGTTGAGTGGAGTGGAGTGTGTCATATTTGTAAACTGAAGTGAAACGTCTGTTGTGTCTGCAAGGTCGGGTATGGATGGGACGGATGGCTGTCGATCCGACATCGAGCATGGTACACAGGAATCCATGCAGCGCTGGGCTCTATCCCAGAGTTATGACATTGTGGCCCGCGCCGAACTCCACTCTGACTCCCGCCCACGCCGTCAGCCAGCTATCGGAGCGACCGTGCCCACAGTCTGACACCGTGGCTGGCCGCCGCCGCTCCACAGACACATGGATGACATCACTGCTGCCTCAAAAACAGAAAAACTGGGGCGGATTTAGCAGCGTGCGGAATCCCGCCTTCGTCAAACAATGCGCCGCCCCCGCTGACTTTACAACTGAGCTATGTTTACCAGGGCACTGTGAGGAGAGGCAAAAATAAGAGCTCAGACTGGGAGTTTTGCGCTGTGTGTTTGTTGGCAAGGAAGCAAGTCGTTTGTGGCAATGCCTGGGGTTTAGGGAGCCATGGGGGCTGGGGCAAGTAGTGAAAGAGAGAGAGGGAGAGTTAGAGAGAGGGCAGGCCCCTGGTGGAGTCTGTGTAGACCTTAGCCCTGCTCCAGCTGGCCGAGACCTCATGCCCAGAAGAGAGTAGACTAGGCCGGGCGCACAGAGGCGGTATGGGGAGCCGCGGTCACAGAACCACACTGAGGCCCCCAGGAGTCCCAAACCAACCACTGTAGCTGGGATGAAGGCAGGGGCAGAGGTGTGCTGAAAAATAAGCCTTATACCCACCTAACTCCACCTGATCAGAGACCAGCCACAACTGCTGTTTGCTTTTAAAAGACTACACACTGCTAATAAGGCATTAGAAACCTGACAATATGATGATAATGACAAATCTTAATTATGATTAGTGTTCTTTTAAATCTAATGCATACATCTAAGTAATTTGACCTTACCTTATATCTAAAATAATACTGCCTAAATGAATAGATATACAAGCTCACAACACGTCGCATTGCAATGCGTTGAAATGCGTTTCAATTAAAGCTTCCGGATAAGCTATTTTCGTTTTAGCCATTACTGTACGTTTAATTTAGATGTCCCCAGACATTTCAGTAGGCGGTCATCTGCCCATCCATTCTTTTCTTTTTGCAAAAATCTACCTGCTGGTGACGCTATAACAGGCCAATGCAAAAAGGGTGGCATTCCCTTTGGCAGTCCCGATCCCATTCCCTCATGGGGACTCACTCCCCATCTCTCTCTCCCCATTTCCTGTCAGTCTACTAATAAAAGCCCCAAAAACAAATCATACTGTAGATAAAAAACAAAATAGAAGGGTGGCATTTCTTCCTTGCTTGTTATAGCGCCACCATGAGGCTGATTTGACAATTTTCAAGTGGCATTTTTTTCTCTGCCAAGTGGGATTGTGTGTGCAAAATGTTCACAGACATCGCAAGCTGCGTTCATGATTTGAGTCATTTTGTTCAAAACGGACCAATCCTGCAAACATTGGAAGCCAATCTTAGCCAATCAGGATGGATTATGAAGAATTGGACAGATCCGTCTTGATCACATGACAATAGACGAATCCACAGACGCGCTGCCTGTAGGCAGCCATAGCAGCTATGGCTGCCTACAGGCAGCGTGTTTGTGGATTTGTCAATAGAGATACTGGGTACCGATTTGGCCTCCCGGTGGCGCTATAATAATTTAAGAAAGAATTGGGGCAGAGGTTCTGCTCTGGCATCCAGGGAGTGTGTGTGCAAAGTTTCGCTGCCATCGGGCCAACGGTGCAGGAGATTAGCTGCTCGCAGACAGGCGGACACGCGAACGGACAGGGTAACATTGATAAATGTTGTCTATAATGACATGCCCAAAATATGGATGCCAGGTTAAAAGTGATGACAGTAAATCACTAGAGAGCCTTTTACAACCACGGGAGTGTGACCATTGGGACACTGTTCCCACCAGGGTGTAACATGACACAGCAGAGTGACTCACTGGACATTGATCATACGGCACATGGAGGATGAGCGGCTTTGGAAAGGCATCAAAGCAACGTACGTACGTGTCACAGGAAAGGACAAAACTAAATCCAGCTGTGAAATGGCTCCACTCAAATAAGCTGTGGCTGAGCAACAGAAATGTTGCAATAACTTATTGATACTTGCATGTTATATCTTTTAACTAATCGTACTGAACTGACTTTGAGCAACGTGCAACAACAAATGAAGCATAGAGAATGTTTTCATACTCATATTTCCAATGTTACCGACCGGTAAGGAGTAAAGGTCGCTGCAGTAGTGATCGAGGTGCATTCCTATCAATCTAGAATGACGTCGTCTAGGTCGTGGTGCAGCGGTAAAGTTCCTGCCCATCACTGTGGAGACTGGGGTTCGAATCCTTTATGGCGCCTCTCGTTTGGCTGGGCGGTGGGCACTCTAACGAACAGGGAGGCCGATCCCTGTTGCTGGACTAGCGGCCTCTACCGGTTGGTTGGGGGCGCCTGTTAAGCGGGGAGCAGAAATGATAGTGTGATAGCGTGTGTCTTTCTTTATGCGTTACATCTTCCCGGTGAAATTCCTCACTGTCAGGTGTAAAGAAGTGGTTGGCGACTCCACGTGTGTCAGACGAGTCACATGGTTGACTGTACCCACCCCCGGAACCAAACAGTAGGGGCTGGCAGTGACAGGGACTACTGGGGAATTGGAAATTGGCAACAAAATTGGGTGAACAAAAAATGCTGAAAAGACAATGAAAAAAATTATAATAATCCAGAATGATTGTGTAATTGTGTAAATGTCAGAGGATAACATAGGGCACAAGAGCTTCAGTTCTTCCATTTAAATATACAAGTACAAATGGTGCTGGGGCAGAGAAGACACACACATATGAAGTGAAAAAGAAGGGTCATAGTTTTGTTTTCGCTGGCTATCTATCACAGACAAAATGATACCATGGTCTGTTCAATTCTCATATCAGGGTAGGATTCATCAGTTGGATCATTCATTTGCTTCCGAGACATATACACAGTATCTTTACTCATCTCACATTGCATATGCCGGTGATGACAAATGAACCAGTTTGCGTGGGACAAGATTTATGTTGGATAAGAATGTGGTTAAAGAAAGATTTTGTTGAGCGCCCACCCCCCAGCCCCACCCGGGTAAATCCCCCTCCCACTCTCTTAAGTCAACAACAATGGGATATTCTGACTCCAAAGATAAAGACTACCTTCCAAATGACAACAAAATAAACCCAGCAATTGAGGAGCGCTTCACATTTCTTTGCAGTCACGGTGTCCACACGGTGTGGCTCCTGACAAACCCCTGTTCATGGTTAGGCCTAACAGTTCCCAATAGAATAGTGTGAGACAGAATAATAATCTCATGCATCAGGATTACAAATATACTTTCACTTATCAGCTCGTTTTTCAAGTTGACACAAATTACTTCTCTCGTAGTACATTAACAGCCTCTAAGATCAGCCAACAGAAGTGTAACTACTTAGCCCCCTTTATTCCATGGTTTCCCCTCTCTCTCTCTCTCACATACACACGCGCACACACGCACACGCGCACACACACACACACACACACACACACACACACACACACACACACACACACACACACACACACGCACACACACACACACGCACACACACACACACACACACACACACACACACACACACACACACACACACACACGAGAACTGTGTGCTCAAGGTCTTTTGGCAATTCATCTACGAGCTGAAACACTTTTAAGGGCTATGGGGACAAGGGTTGTTATGAATAATGGACGACACATACACACTCACATCCATCCAGAGAGTCGTTTCCATCCACACGTCTCTCTCACCCGCCATAACACATCTCACCAGAGACTCTTTGTATGTAATGATTACGCAACACACCTGCGCGCTGGGCCCCGAGCCTAACAATATACAATTGTCAGGGCCGAGTCTCCAGAGCTGTGCAGCCTACCGTGAGCTGCCATACCGAATAAAAAATGCAAGCGCTCACCACAGCTCCACCAACAGAGTTTTTCAGAGCCTATTTATTACCTATCATCGACCATTACAAATAAAATTGTCTGAAAAGTAACTTTTGGTCAAGTAAATGACTTGTAGCGGAGGGGGGGGGGGGGGGGGGGGCCTACATGGCTGGACCCTGAACAAGCATTAGGTCATGCTCACAGTGTTTGCCATGTCGAAAGTAGCTGAAAGGTTTTCACTACTGCGTCGGTGTACAGTACACTGTGTGGACCTTTTAAGACGAGTGCCGGTACTGGATCCCGGTGGCCCTAATTCATATTCATACATGTGAGAAAGCAGAGAAAATGTCTAACCTTGACATGTTTATACAGTGGCTCGCTGGATCTCCATTCTAAATGAATTATACGGAACCCGTCATATCATTGAACTAAAAGCAGCAAAACTCCTGGAACTCTTTGGAGAAAAGAAGAAAAAAAACACAAAACGCAGCTTAGGAAAGTCTTAAGGCTACTGCGACACCGTGGCTTTTTTAGACATAAACAAGTTCTTAAAATAGCAGGCCGGTTTCTATCTCCGGACCCCACTGACATTTAGGAATCCCGTTTTATCCAGGGACCGGAGAGCCGAAAAAAGAGTCGAGGAGATCCCGCAAAAGGCAAGACGCGTGCGTCAGTGAGGGGGCACCGTGTTACTCACACTGGGCGGAGAGCTAGCCCAGAGAGCGAGGGCTGTCAAACGCTTGTGAGTTGTGAAGAGACAAAACCACAGTGGTCACTGGGCACAGATAAAACTTGCTGGTTCTCCCCGCGTCGGTTGGACCCACAGATTAGTCTGACTGAGGCAGTGCGGTGTCCCTCGCACTGTGACTCGCAGTCTGCTGTGTTATTATAGCATTATCCAATCAGCTCTGTCTGGCCCAGAGGGATTACCCCCATTTTTACACAGCTTGTTCTGCTCCCCCCACATCACAAGAGGTCACAATCGGAGACAAGCTAACAGGGTGTAAATGTAGACTTTGCAGTGCATTAATGAGGGCGCTGCGTGCACATTTACAGGAACCCGACTTTCCAGTGGAGACATGTGTCACTAATGACACGTTAGCAAAAGCAATCCTAATATCCTAATACGCCCTTTACAAATAAATGCTAGTTGCGGCGAAAGGTATCGATTTGTAACACCCATTTGTGAAACATAAGACAAAACTAATTTTCTAATTTGCCAAAAAAGTCCCTGCCTGGGCTATAAATAGTGAAGCACTGAAAGCACCATGGAGATGACACTACATCTTAAACGTAAATTCAGAAGTTTACAGCTGCCCAGTTTTCCATAGTTTTACCTCTGTCTACCACCCACACTGGTTGTGTGTCATGTTCACGTCTTGAGGCCACATATTTCAGTATTTTCTCAGGCACTCAAAAGCTGAAAATACCAAAACGCATTTCCCAAAGTCGGCAACTTTGCAGGAGAAAGCACACAGGGAGTCATGGAAGGGTTTTCAACACAGGCATAAAATTTGTTCCGAAACATATGCACTTTGTCAACTGGGTTCCTTATAATTCTTTTAAAAGACTTTCATTATAAACCTGAAGGGGACTTAAAATATTCTGATTCAAACCTCTCCGAGCAATATTTACTATGCATGCGTAATGAACTGTTTCTTCTTGTGGTAGGTTTACAGTAGTTTCCATGTGCAGAGGTGTCCTTAGAGATTAGGCTTGAGTAGGAATCTGTAATTCCAGCCTTTTTCTTCCACTGCTTGGCTACAGCAACATGGGGACAGCCAAGCGAGGGGTTGTGCTTGCAAGGGAAGGCGCCAGTGAAAAATTGAGTTTTCCAGTTTAAGACGAGGACTTCGAAGGCCTCTAATGAAGCCCTCTCATTGCACAGATGTAGGTCATTGGGAACCCCCAGAACACAGATATATTCATTTTGAAGTCGAGGAATGCTGTGTCGAAGCCAAGCTATGAGTTCCAATCACAGGAGCCCCACTGATTTCAATGTCACAGATTATTCAGTTCGTTTTGTGAGAGATGTCAAAATGAGGGAGAGAAGAGTGGCATGCAAGCCAATGAAATTTATAATTCTACTGTGCTGGAGCCGGCTGGCTGGCTTCACTTAAAACGCCTTCAATTAGGTTTGATTTCCAAGTTGACTTTCTGCCACACAAAGCAAATCAGACAGATCATGTAACTATTAATAGCACATGAAAATACCACTTAATAACAGACGCCAAGTAACTATATGTTGATATACACGTATGAGTGAATGTATGTGCAGTGCAGTGTGAGTGCCTCTGACTGTGTGTGTGTGTGTGTGTGTGTGTGTGTGTGTGTGTGTGTGTGTGTGTGTGTGTGTGTGTGTGTGTGTGTGTGTGTGTGTGTGTGTGTGTGTGTGTGTGTGTGTGTGTGTGTGTGTGTGTGTGTGTGTGTGTGTGTGTGTGTGTGTGTGTGTGTGTGTGTGCACGCGTGTGTTGCGCTCATCAGTGGAATCACCTGCACAGTTCCTGAGTAAAACCTATTGTCCATTATTATCCTTTCTCTGAGTTTTCAACAAACAAACGGTTCACATTGGGACCTTCATTGGTCAGTAATAATGTTTCAGGAGCTTAAACCACTTTCAACCTGGCGTTCCTATTTTGGGCATGACATAATAGGCAACAACAATTTTCAAAGGGTTTTAAAAAATTCCAAAAATGTCAAAAAATAGCACCAACGTGTTGTTCATCTCTAGTATGTAAGTATGTAAGAAAGTGAGTTAAATCATCACAGGTATCACAGTACAGAGCTACCAGGAGGACTGCAGCTTGTATTATCTGGGTTAGTTATGTGCTTGAATTCCTTTCACAGCTAAACGGTGTGCCTCAATGGTTTTGCATGCAGGTTCTTTCAGATGTTTTGTGTACTAACAGAGGTTCATTCGTGAGGTATGAAATCAGGGTTCAATTAGTAAAAAAAAAATAAAGACTGAAGCTAGGGGGGACATTTTCTTAACCCATTGAGACCTGAAGCCGATTATACATGTCTCCTAAATCTCAACAGTTTTCTGAAAAACGTATGTTTCTATATCGGTGGTGCTCAATCTTTTTCATGTCAAGGACCCCCAAAATGATATGAATTTGGCCGCGGACCCCCATCAAAATATTTTTTTCCAGGGACCCCCAGAAGCAAAGATTTGAGTTAAAAATGTTCGCTTAAAAATATATATATTCAGACGATTTGCACACATTTTCACGATTTTTCAAAAATAGCCCAAAGTGTAAAATAATCCTTTTTTTAGCTCAAATCTAAAAATGACAGTTCCAGGTCTTTAATGGGTTAACTACTTATGCCCTATATTTGTCATACAACAAATAGCAAAAACAGACTATTGTTGCCAATAACCTATCAGATGTTTTCACATTTTTTTAAAACTGATTATTATTATTTTCTTATTTACATTTTTTTCAATTTAAATGAAAAATACAACTTGCCCAAAGTAGGGACATCAGTAAGAAGATATCCAAGGACACACTGCATGAAACATAACTGAAACTAATTATGTGCTCAAAGTAAAACCATATTGGCAAACATTGGAGACCTGACAGAAGGGATGAATAAAGGGGGACGAATAAAGTAATATATGCTCACTGACTCAGTGGGAAAGCAGCTCTGGGAAATAAAAAAGCATGAAAGAAGAGGAGACGAGGTTAGTTCTTCATGTGACTCCACTGCTTTTGATCAATATTTACTGTCCCAAACTCATTGACATGTTTTCACTCTTAAGTCTTAAGGCTACAATCTAGGATTATTTGAATGAATACATTTGTATTTTAACCACTTAAACCCTACAGTACTTTGTTGACTGGGGTCTCCCAGGGGTCTGTCCGTGGCCCCCTCCTTTCTTCCCTCTACACCAGTGGTTCTCAGACTCTTCAAGGACCCCCACATCAATATGTATCTGGCCAGGGACCCTCAGAAGAGAAGATTTATGTGAAAACAAAACAAATAAAACTTTCCACACTTTTGATATTTTTGAAAAATCTTTAAGAAATAGCAGAAGTACAAGCTCGCAGCGCGGCACGAAGTGACGCGCTGCGAGCTTGTATATCTGCTATTTTTTAATAGCCAACATATAAATGAATAAAGTGGTTAAAATGATTGTCGGTCTACAAGCTCCCAGTGCTTCGCAACGCATGTGTGCATGTGCCTTGCCTTGTCTTTAAAGAGATGCGATTGAAGCTTAAAAAATTATTGATTAGGCTACATCTGTTTTTGCTGTATTTCTATTCTTAGACTAGTCGGTAGTCGGCAGCATAACTATAATAATAATCAAGACCGAATTTGTTACAAATTACCATTCCTCATTGACAGTGATTAATATTCCAGTGATTTATGTGAATCGTCGCGCCAAAACATCTGCATTGTGTTACTGGCAATCACAAGCACGAAAAATAAATAACAGTCATGAATATTTTATCTTTTTCTTAACCACTTAAATACTTTGTTGACCGGGGTCTCTCAGGGGTCTATACCTGGTCCCCTCCTTTTTTCCCAGTCTACATCAATTCCTTAAGAAAAAAATAGCCTATCGAAAAGCTTTGAGCTTGTTGATCTGCAATTTTTTGGCAGAATTTTCACTTATTATGACATGCCCAGAATAGGGATGCTCGGGTTCATGTAGTTAATTGCTTGTTTGGTGCATGTACAAAAAGTGGGATTTTATAGTGAATTCAAACACAAGCCTTTTACAACTCCTCTACCCAGATGACACAGGAAGGGGCTAATCAGAAAGGTTTGAGCTCTAATTCAATTAGCATGTACCGTCTCGCGTAATTAGGCAGCATCAAAGATAATTGTAACGGCAAAATTGTTGTGCACTTTCCACATATACAACGTTTTTTTTTACTTAACATCTCCACAATAAACAGTAAGCCATGCACACATGTGGAAACATTTTACAGGACAATTTACAGTTACAGATATTACAGTTTCGTAATAAAGAAAGAAAAAGGCTTCCAAATGAATGCCACATTGGAGTTCATGGTCGCAAGAGCGTGTTGTAAATTGTTTGATGGCTATTGCAAAAATCCAACTAATGATGTTTCCTCTCTCATGTTATCTTGTCCTTAGCTCTATTTAACGTGTCAATGCCTGGGTCTTTATTTTTTCTCTCCTTACTATTTATAGGCATGCTTTTGATAGCAACACAATCAGACATCAGCCGGATATTTATGTGTGAGTAATTGTTTGCATTAATGCGGTTTCATCATCAGTGATTAACATTTTCCATGAAAGGAAAAGAAAACAGAAATGTTCCCTTATGCTCTGCCATTATCCACTTTCAACCTGGCGTCCCTATTTTGGGCATGTCATCGTAGGCGAAACTTGCGATGCAAGTGCAACATATTGTGAGCTTGTATTATGGGCTATTTTTGCTATTCGTCGTATGGCCAAGTATACCGTATAGGGCTTAAGTGATTCACGGCAATGGTATTTTTGAAACTGGCACTGGCTATTTCAATGGCAGAGGTCACTTCATTGTTTTTACAGACTCACTGACATACATGAAATACATGTTTATAACCTAGGAGTAAGAACATGCACAGAGTACCTTCAAGCATGTTTTAAGACCAACGGACAAACTGTTCTTCACTTCCTTAATACTGCTGCTAAAACAATTACTGTGTATGTGTCTGTGTGTGTGTGTGTGTGTGTGTGTGTGTGTGTGTGTGTGTGTGTGTGTGTGTGTGTGTGTGTGTGTGTGTGTGTGTGTGTGTGTGTGTGTGTGTGTGTCTCTTATGTGTCTTCCTTTTCCTTCGTACTATCATTATTATTTTAATGCTGCTATTATAAAGGAACCAGAACAAAATAATTTTACTGATGATAAAAACACCTTGAACCTTGAAACTGCTGTAATGTGCTCAGTTCTACTGTAGGCTTGTTTCACACTTTGATTTCCTCTCACTATTAGTGCTTAAAATAGCACATCAAGGAATTTCTCCTGTTCATAATCCACACATACTGTAGAAGAACGACAAGGGCAAACAAAGCCCACTCCACGCCCTTGGCCATGTGAATGATCCAATAGGTCCAAATTGCTGCCTGGCCATAAATCTACAGTACAGTAATGCCTGTTTATACTTTGTTGCACGCTGGTGTCGTGCACCCGAAATGGACGATCTACAAGCTCATGATGCATCGCAGCGCGGCCCGTTGTGAGCTTGCACGTCGGGATATTTTCAGTGTGCAACACCCACGCACAACCAAGTATACAACTCAGGCTTAAGAAAGGAAATCAGATCAAAACATGGCTCGAAGATGCTAGGTGGACGCCAAGAGAGAGAGAGTGAAAGAGAAAGGGAGAGAGAGAGGGGGGAGGGTGGGGGGGGGGGGTCTAGCCACTGACCAGGTAGCCACACGGTCCCGCCCTGGCGCCAACATACTGTACAGTAGAGCTGGGGGATAACAGTTTCATGGACCACCACTGCAGCCACACACACACACACACACACACACACTCCAGCAGCACACACGCCCTCTCTATAGTTGAAGCACCGCCAGGGCCCATCAGATTACCGTAACCCACTGAAACCGGGAAAGCGACGTGCAAGCTCACAGCGAGCTTGTACATCTGCTATTTTTGACAATTTTTGAAAAATTTTCAAAATTTTTGAAAAGTGATTTAGAAGGCATTTGTAGAATCAGCCTCAGGTCTTAATGGGTTAACAGATTAGACCATTTTAGCCCTCAGGGCCAAAAAACGAAAGGTCATCCATCTGTGTGACCGTACTGCATAACATGGGCTAAACATGGGATGTAACAATAGGGTGCGCGCTGAATTTGTTCAGGTCTCCTGCATGAGATACCAACAGTAAACATCTACCCGCCCACCAAAGGGGGATCCCTCCACCTTGGCCGACGGAGATATTATGGCTTCTGGGATACAGGCAGGGGTACTCTCAATCCACCCCATTTTGACCCCCCTACACATGCGCGCACACACGCACACACGCACGCACGCACGCACGCACGCACACGTAACCACCTGGATTCGAACCCTGGTCCCCCGCATGGGAAACCAGGCATCTACAGTACCACTCTTCCAAAAGAGGAATCCCCCTCATGTCAAGGGAGACATTCAGCTTCTGGACTTCAGGCAGGGCTACAGGAGGGTGTGGGACAGGAAATCACAAAAAAAAAAAGCCAAAGCTAAATTAAGGCTCACCTGAAACGGGTCCAATATAATTACCGTGAGTGGACACAGTGTGGCCTGCAGTTTGTGTTGGACCTGCATACAAAAGAACATGCAAAGGTGGGTTTTGGACTGACCCGATGCCATCTATCATGATAGAGTGTTTGTCGGCCGTCAAAAGGCAGAGTGTTTAAGGCTGGGCAGAGGGACAGGAAACACTACCTGCACACGATGGAAACCGCAGTCGTTAACCTACGCGTGGGAAGACCAGGGGCTCAGGAATTCCACGGATCCCGACTGGCCAGAAGCCTGCTGTCAAGCTCTTCCCCAAAAGAGGGAAACATGGCTAAGAACCACCTAGTAGGTAAACATGATTGGTTATTAAGTGACTCAGGTGTTGGCAGTGACAGGAATGCAGACGAGAGCAGAGGTGGGAGGGGTTGAGAGGAAACGAGCAGTCAGTCACATGGTCACAGAAGATGAGTAAGGTGGTTGTGGAGGGTGGGCGCTGGAACAGCAGCTGGCTGGAGCGTCACTGCAGGTGGACTCTCGACCTTTCGGTCGTGACACTGGGTCATGAATTTCCAAAGCGCTCAAGGGGGGATTTTTACGGCGTGGCTCCTATAGCCCATTGAGACCTGAAGCCGATTCTACATGTCTCCTAAATCCCAACAGTTTTCTGAAAAACGTATGTTTCTATATCAGTGGTGCTCAATCTTTTTCATGTCATGGACCCCCAAAATTATATGCATTTGGCCACGGACCCCCATCAAAATATTTTGTTCCAGGGACCAGGGAGCAAGGGGGGGGTCACCACATGATTTTGGGGGTCCCCCCAGATAACAGTAAAGTGACAATGTTTTAAATGATGTCAAACATTGGCCAAACTGTCAAATACTATAAGAAAGAGGATTGTGAAAATAGCCGATCTACAAGCTCACAACCGCCTCGCAACGAGTGCTTGTCAAGGTGGGGGGGGGGGGGTCCCCTAGTTCAAATATGATTATCTTAGGGGTCCCCAGTTCAAATATGATTATTTTGGGGGGTCCCCAGTTCAAATATGTTTATTTTGGGGGGTCACGGCCTGAAAAGGTTGAGATCCACTGCTAACGACGAATGTCTACAGAAAGATAAAGAGTGTATTTGTACTTGGCATCAGTTAGCCTTACAAGACTGGTTCTCAAGATGGGGTATGCAGACCCACAGAGGTCCTTGAGTGATTTTTAAGGCGGTCCCCAAATAAATGAGTGATAGAACCAAATGGGCCATTACAGGTCTGCAACTCCAAGAGAGCATAAATGGGACCAAATGGACCCTTCCATTTGCACTCTGAGAGTAAAATTAACATTGAATATTATACAGTGTAGATTGGGGTTCCAGCGAGAAAAAAGAATCTAATGGGCGCCCGTAGCCTAATGCTTAAAATACTGGGGGTCCGTGGAATTAAAAAGTTTGAGTATCACTGCTTTGAGTTTCGTGATGTACTGCTCGCCAGGACCCGAACCCCTGCCAGGCTCAGATATGCAAATTAAGTTGAAATCGCTATTGCGTGGGAAACAGTAATTCAGCCCTCTCATGGGAGTGAGATCACCAGTGGAAGTGCTTCTTCAGAGCACACCTAATTCACTATACTTGAAGATAATGGCTGAAAAATAACCCTCCCTGCTGGGACGTAATCTCTGCCATTGAACTGTAGGAGAAAGATCAGCACCCGCAAAAAAAAACTGTCATGAGACCCCTGGAGCACATTACACGTCGAACGATCTGTGTGTCTATGTTATTCAACAGCCTGTGAAATTAAGTTTGATAGGATAATATCTTTCAACAACCTGTAAAGCAGCAGAGATCATGATGGCATTGTCTTTAGAAGACAAAGAGCAGGCGAAACCGTTTGAGATCTTGTTCCCTTGCTCCCTTTGTGCCGTTGCCCTGATTCACACACTTTTAAACACCCTGAGATGACCTCATCTTTGCCCTGGGTGTTTTCAGATACCCTGTTTCAGCTCTACTGTCTCAGCTGCTCTACCGAGAGTGTAGACATCAGTACAGTAACGGGTGCTTGGCTTCAGTGTGAGCCAGCATTGGCACTTGGCAGCGGACACATGGAAGGCGAGGCAGCCTCTTTGGCCATGGTGCAAGTCCTCTCATGGGGCAAGACAAGTCTGTGTACCCAGCGTGCGTGAACCCAAACCACGACCCTTTCGACTAAACATAGAGAACCTCAGACCAGACGACATTCAGTGGAAAGTGGAGTGCATTTGCGCTGGAGAGACTAGATTAGGAGGGACACTACGTAAACGGGGGTGGGCGTGAGGAACAAACCACTACTACCAACTCCACTGTGTTTTGGAAAGAACAGCCTTTTTTTTCGCTGCTGGTCAGTCAAACAGAAGACTGGCAGTTGGGTGGCAATTATCTAATATGAGTATAATTGATTCGGGAGAGACAAAAACACAGACAAAACTAAACCTCGACTTTCTCTGTCTCCCAGCACTGTTTTCATAATGGGTTTTTAAATGATCACATTAACCTGCCTAAGTAAAGTTTAGGTAGTGTTTTGACCTCAGTAATAACAGTCATTTCTGAGGTTGAATTTAACATCTACGCTAGATCGCGGCACCTCAGTGACGTGCGAGCGCGAGAACACTGCAAGGAGAATCAATCTCGCACAACTTGAGACCAAAGCTCATCATTAGACACCCCCCCCCCCCCCCCCTCTACCCCCAAAAACCATGACTAGTGAATAACATGTGATTTGCCGGCCGTGGGACAGAACACAACAAGAACCACTGGCGTATGTCATTAGTTATGTCTATGAATTATAGCCTAAAGATGTGGCGTGTGTGTGTGTGTGTGTGTGTGTGTGTGTGTGTGTGTGTGTGTGTGTGTGTGTGTGTGTGTGTGTGTGTGTGTGTGTGTGTGTGTGTGTGTGTGTGTGTGGTGTCTGTGGGTATGTGTGAGTATGTGTCTTATGTCTCCTTGTGTGAAACAGGGAGGCAGGGAAAGAAAGTGGGAGAAGGGGAGGAACAGATAGAGAGACGGAGTGAGTGAGTGAGTAACTGCGTCCATCTAATTACATATGCAGCTCATGGCTTCTATTACCATACAGTGGTGATGATGATGATGATGACCAACCCGTGATGTCACCAGGAGGGCTTAACCTTACTTATATAGGTTTTGAATCCCCAGCCAACTTCACAACAAAGCGGAGGAAGCCTCCCAGCAAGTCAGGACACACTCCAGCATCTTCAAGACAAACTTCCCGTTCACTCTGACGCCACGCCTTCACAAAGGCTGCACAAAGCTTGTGAAGAGGAGAGTGGAGAAAGGAAGGGTTTATTTTGTGACAAGTCCCGAGTGGATTGCTGATAAATAACAACATCAACAGGAGGTTGAGGCTGCCATTTTTAAGGTGAGTGAAATTTAGAACTGAATCTTTATGATTTTAGTTTTCTTAGTTAGTTTCTTTAGTTTTTTTTTGTTGTTTATTTATGTTATATTAACATTAGTGTGTGCGTTGTGGTAGCGTGCCATGATTTTAGTTGTTTATTGAAGGATTAATAAAGTCAAGAGTTGATGTATAATGTTTTGGTTCCAGACCCCCCTGGTATAATTAAGTCAGGGCAAAAATATTGATATAAAAGCAGCCTGTTTAGTGTCTGCATTTGTAAAACAAAGCTCAACAAAGCTCATCAAGCGAAAATTCCATCTGTGGGAATGAAGGATGCTGAAATGGCTGTTGAGCGCTTAGTGTTGGTTCACATGGTAACAGAGCAGCAGTTAAGGAAACCCAGGTAATGCAGGGTAAATGTTGATTAGAAACAAAATATAAATGTGCCAGGATCTCATAACAAGGCCCAAATGATCTTGAAATGGCCTTGTATATTTTTTCAGAAGAGGGATTGTGTGCTTGTTGCAAAGCCTTAAGACTAATCAAATCACAAGAGCACGAAACATAAAGACTGCGCAACAAACGAGAAACTGTTTAGCAAGTCAAAACATCTCCAAACCACGCTCTATCCCTCTTCATATTCTCATGCCGTTCTCTGGCAGCTGAAGGATAACCACAATCAAATGTAATTGAGCACAGGGACTCGATTGCCTTGGTGCGATCCAAGGGTGACACACCAAACGGATTTGAGTACGCCCATTTTTGGTGACATTTGCAAAAGTCAGCCAAAGACAGACAGACGGACAGAAAGACAGGCAGGCAGGCAGGCCGGCCGGCAGTCGTGTAGTCGGGCAGACTGCAGGCGCCTTCCCCTTTACCTCCTAATGCGCAATTTACTGTATGCTCCAGCCTACGACAGTGTCGCACATCAGAAATAGGGCATATACAGTATAAGCTCAAGGATACGGTGTGTTGTGAGCTCGTATATCAGTCATTTTCTGTGCGCGGCACCATTGTACAGCCGAGTATAAATCTGACTTAATACTGTCTGACCCACTATAGTGCTGGGGTTCCACACTCACATACCTCTTCAGCACTGCACTACCCACTGCCAGCTGGGCTTCTGTAGCAAGTAACACACACCATGTGGACGACTCTGCTCACGGGCACTTTTAGGCTTTATCTCATACTGTACATCTGATACACGGGCAAATCCTCTGTGGGCCTATTCATTTAAATCTGAGTGTAAAAATTGACCTGTTAAGGGTCCATTTGTGCCAATTTTCACTCAGAATTGAATCAAAACCGAGGATGTTACTGCTCATTTGATTTGCTTGACATCGAACAGTATCTCGCATTTTAACTCTTTACAGCTATTAACCGCTTTCAACCTGGCATCCCTAGATTGGGCATATAGCATTATAGGAAAACTCTTTCATTTTTTTTTGCTTTGCCTACATTTTCAACACGTCACATCATAACACATTGTGAGCTTGAAGACGTGTTGTGACACGGTGTGAGCTTGTAGACGCGTTGTGAGGCGGTGTGAGCTTGTAGATGCGTTGTGAGCTTGTGGCCCTCATTGTAAATGTGGCCCTCATTGTAAATGAGGGCCACCCTCAATGATTTCTCAGAGGTGAAAATAACTAGAATAGTAAAGAAATGAAACATTTTCGCCATTTGTTGTACAGCAAAATATAAAGGGCTAAAGATATACTGTACTCTATACATAATTTCAGATGTTTCTTGGAATGGTATAGTAATACGTATGTATGGGCATATCCTTTTCCTTGCCCTTATTAGCAATTTGTAGTACAAGAGAATTATGAGGAATTGTGAGATTCGGTCTTAAAAATGTATTTGATATTCCTATTTGGAAACAGGTTTTGCCGTGACTTTGAATAAATAGCCTGATTACAGTACGTTGAAATTCTAAATGCTTCCCTCAAAATGACTAATTTCAAGTTCAAACCAGAATGTCTGCCCTGGAAATGGACCCTGGCCCCTTTCTGAATTTAACTCCCAGAGTAACAAGAATTAATTCCCCTCTGTGAGCTATAGCTTCATCTGCTGCCCTATAATGCAGTGTTTACGGTGAGGTTTGCTAAGCTGTCATGGTCTCCACTTTGTACATCCGTCTCCATGGTCATGGGGTCAGGCTGGGTAGCAAAAACTACAGCTATTCTGAAAATGCGAGCGCTGCGGCTTTTCCTGTACGTCTCAGAAGAATTAGTGTTTGTGGTCGCGCTGCAGTGGCGAGCATGTGTCTCCTTGCGGGGCGTGAGGCTGTGTGTGTGTACGCTGTGTACTGTGTACATTTTACAGCTGTGAGAAAGAGGAAAAAAGCTGGATGGAAGGGGGAGAGAGAGAGACAGAGAAAGAGAGAGAAGGAGACAGAGAGAGAGAAAGAGAGAGAGAGAGAGAGGGAGAGTTTGTGTTTGGCTCCAGTTAGAGAGGTGAATGAATGTTATGCCCCTCTCTCCTGTTCCCAGTAACCATGCCAATAAAACTGAAGCTGCTGTTCATCTCCGGCCCCCCGAAAAAGAGGAGGGTGAATGGTGCATTCTTCTCCTTTCCACAATTCAAATATGTCACCACTGAGCTAGGCTAGGGCCACAGGGAGGGAAGGGCCAGAGGTAAGCCAGAGGTTAAGGATGGGAGAGAGACAGAGAGGGAGAGAGAGGGAGGGAGAGGGAGAGGGAGAGAGAGAGAGAGAGAGAGAGAGAGGGGGAGAGAGAGAGAGAAGGGAAAGGCCACCCCTGAGAGGAATATGAGCAAGCCCCCCTCATCATCCCAAACTCCCCCACCCCCTCTCTGCTCTGCCTGCTTTACTTTTCCTACATGCTACCATACCTTCCCGTCCATTCATCCCTTGTCCTAAACACAAACATTGCCGCACACCTCCCGGGTGACATTATTGTGAGTCACACACACACACACACGACTTGCAAGAACGCTGCCGTTATACGACGGAATATTACAGTACCATATTCACAACAATTAAGCTCAGGTCTAGCGAGCACTGTTCCCGGTAAAGCAGCCATCTCCCCAGGTCGTAGTGTGTTGTGTGTGTGTGGGGGGGCCTAAGGGGGGCAACAGGGTGGCAAAGTGGGGACCACTAACAGAGGGTGGGTACATGCAACAGTACGTGCCTTTGTGAGAAGGATTGTTTTCAAACGGGAGAGGTACGAGCAGGGTGGTGGGGGAGGGGGGAGGTTGAAGTCGCAAGATTAAAAGCGGACATTTATTTTGTGTATGTCGTGCGCTGCCAAGACGCAGCAATTTTCTATGAATCTAAAACAGCTTTCCTGGCTTCGAATGCACATGCTGCCTCGCTGCCAGGAAAATACTTTTTTTTTTACCTGTTTATATGCAGGTAAAGTAGCCTTTGCAGAGTGGAATCATGAGATATTTTTTTCCAAACTGAGCGTCAATGTGCTGTATAAAAAGGTGAGGGGGGGTGAACAGAAACAGCAGGTACAGTAGACTTCATTCGAGACTCCTTTTCTTCTCCCCTTCTTTTTTTTTGACCTGGCAGTGATCTAGAATGGCTTTGGACTCTCTCTGCCCGAAACTATTCCAAACGGAGATGCTTAAAAGTGGAGGGAACCTAACTAATTTGTGTATCTGAATGGGAAAACTACTCCAATAATTGTCTTGGGGGGCTAATCTTTCACCATTAAAATTGAACTACTCCATGATGACTTGCAAGTGAACAATGGAGTCTGTTTGCCATTAGGCCAATACAACAGTAGTGAATGAAAAGAAGCCTTGAATGAGATGCTATTCAGGTGGTAGCTTTATCACATCCAGACGTCATGTTGGCAACGGCTGTTGATGGATGCCTTTCCATTCAACTGGTAATTTACCTATTTGAGTAAATAATGTCTCCATTGTGTGTTACCCAAGCAATGCAGTGCCCTTCATAGCGAAGCAGCTTTTGCTGGCAAATATCAACAACGCATCAATAGACCACAGTCGCCAAGCCAGAATGTTGGAGAAAATGTACTAAATTGAAAGCAAGGTCTGGCTAAACTTAGGCTCTTGGTATGGAGTCAGAACACATAGGGAACCCCTTGATAATTATCTATATCCGCACGCAGGCAGTACAGCCTGGTAAAATATATGCAATACATATAGGATTTCCCACCCTAAGTGAATTTGTCATTCTCTTTTGGCATGTTGGCCCCATTTTACCACATTAACCCCTAGCATCCCTAATCTGTGCATGTCATAATAGGCAAATAGTCTGCAAAAATAGGCAAACATTCGGTGTAAACAGCTGAGCTACAAGTTCACAACGTTTTGCATTGAGGCGCATTGAGGGCATGTAGATTGGCTATTTTCATGATTTGACGTACACTGAATGTATGTAGTGTTTAAGTGGTTAAGGAACGCTGGACATTTGGAAACCTTGGAGACCCTCCATAAGGTTAGCTAAACATTTGGAAGTGTGTGCTAATCCTTCGCCTCTCATACAGCTCTTCATGCATGGCGTCCTCAGAGTACAGTGAGGGACACAGGCTGATGAAGGGTGGACTGAATTAACCGTTACAAGCAGACTGATTAAAATTTCCCCAAGTTGTATTATGGCCAGCCAAGCGGGCCAAGCCCATGTGGCCCTTCTCTCTTCCCTTAGTTAACCTCAACACATGGGAGTCGTCTCCCACGCTGCTAATGAGCAAACGACAGGAAGCTGGACAAACAGTGCGGTGAGAGCTCCATTCACCTCCGCTGTTTTGATTGACGTGAATTTTAATATCAGCAATGTATTCCAGCTGTGCCCCCGCCCACCCCCTCCCCCAACCCTCCTTACAGTTAAATATAGAGGTAATAAAATCTTCTAAGCCTACAGCGGACCTTATCTATCAAACATGATGGTTTCAAGCGAGCTTTGTTTTGGGAATCATTTGGAAAAATGTTTACATAACTTTGCCTAAGAGTTGCGGTTGTAAATGTTAAGTATCCATCCCATATGCTGACATGTGTGCCGGTCAAATTGACAAGCATACACACACGTCATAGACTAACACTCACATCTCTGGGAAAATGAGCAGAAATACGAGTGTTTCCCATTGTGTCCTTAAGATTCATGAAGGTAAAATAAGGTTTTAGTGCAGGCCGCATTTTACGCATTTATTACCGGCAGCAGCACAGTAACTTGATGTATAAATGCGGCCCGATGTTAGAAATAATACAAGTCCTTTCTGCTGAGTAAGACAGCGATGGTGGTCGGAGGCCTCAGAGAGCTAAGGTATCACTCTGGCTTTCTGATCCAAGAGGCCAAAGGAATGTCTCCGACATAGCACATTTTCAAGCGCTATTAAAGGTTGATTTATCAGTGACGATACATTTTGGAGTTGACATGTGTTAATTTGAGAGCTGTTTGTTCACTCAGGGAGCTGATATGGCTCTAGGCTGAGTGCTTCCTCAAGCGAGTTATCATCTGAAGAGCTAAATGAACTCTGACGGCCATGGCCTTACATAAACATATGGCATAGTGTTTATGTACATCCATTTGATTACACTCTCGAGTTAAATTGTGAGCCGAGGGATTTGTGCACATTATATATGAAAAACAGGATTGATATCTGATGTTAGTTAGTGATCGTCGTGGGAGCTTTGGATGTGTGGGGGAGATGGGGGAGTTTCAAACCACGCCAGGGGTCTATACTAGGTCCCTTCCTTTTTTCCCTCTACACCAAATCTCTTTGCAGAAAATAGCTGATCTACAGGCTTACAACTCGTTGTGTTGCGACACGTTTTGAGCTTGTAGATCTGCAATTTGTACCGAATGTTCACCCCAGAATAGGGACGGTAAGGGTGTAAATCAGTAGATGAAAACATGCAGATCGGCGAACGTTTGATCGACTGAAAACGTCTGGAAGGCGTGGAAGTGCTGAAGCAGTGAAGTCACTCACGACACCGAGTATCAACGCCTACCGTCACCCTTCTAGGATCAGTTACCCTGAAAGCATGTGGCTAATAATAATATGACTCATCAGATTCCGGCCCCCCTACTCCCACCCTCCCCCCCCCTCCCCCCGCTCTCAAACCCCCATCCCAGCGGTCCCTGCAGAGCTGAGCACTGGGGACGCTCTGTGTTCTGTGTTGATGCTACAGGTCTCAGCCTGCCAGACCCCGTCCGTCCCTCTCTGTTCAGTGTTCACCGTCATGGCCGGAGGCCGAGCGAGGAGAAGCAATGGAAACCACCCAAAGTGGCTGCAGACTCCTCTCTAGTAGTGTCACTGCCCAACGAGACGATGGGGGGGGGGGGGGTCTGCGGCGGGCGGACGAGGGTGCGGTGTTAAGGCCAACCGTGGCCCAGAGTCACCACTCTGTCACCGACCTGCATCGTCGCGGCTGACACACACCTCTCCCCGCCTGTCAGTACGCATCAGACGGTGTGACGCACGCGATGATCTCAGCCAGACTACTCTGAAACGGAAAACATATCGCCAGTCCAGATACTTACAGTACATAACACCCATAATCCACTGTAATACTCCTGAAAGGCATCACTTTATTAACAAATTACCGCAAAACACACATGTCAGTATGAAGCCTAAATTTATGCTCCATCGTACCACAGTGTTGCACACGGAAACTAGCAGATATGCACGCTCAACGCATCGCGTCCACGACACGTTGTGAGCTTGTGCATCAGCTATTTTTGCTGAGCGACGGTGCGACACCATCGCGCGACTAAATTATAAATGCGGCTTAATATGCGTCAGTCGAAAAATAAAAAATAAAACATAAACAAAACAGACAAAACCTCTCCAGTTCTCGCACCTCCTCTCGTCTTTTCTTTAACGAGCCTCTGTTGCCAGGTCGACTCGACCAAAAAGCAGTTTATCACTTTCCTGTAAATTGCCACTTTGGCAAGTGTGAAGAATGTAATGAATTTCCCTTTAAGCATTTCCTTGGGATGTCAGAACGTAGAAGTTGGGAAGGGCGGGGTAGCGGTGGGGTGTTCCGCTACCCATGCCCCAACAAAACACAAACACATGCACACACGAGCATACACACACACACACACACACACACACACACACACACACACACCTATACCTCCTCTTCCACAGCTCTATAATATCACAGGATCTCTAGTTGTGGAGTGCTACTTGGGCGCCACCTTCTTGCCATCACTGGCTATTCTTTCATCGTCTCCCCCTTGTGCACACACAGTCGTACACTTACGCGCACACGCACACACACACACACACACACACACACACACACACACACACACACACACACACACACACACACACACACACACACACACACACACTTACCCCCGACCCTCTAGCCCTAAACCCTTTTTTTTGGGAGGGGGGAGCTAAATCACACACACATGTGCACTGCACACACATTCACATGTAAACACGCACAAACACGCGTGTGGAGTGAACTTCACACAAGAGAGGCAGAGGCATTGTCAGGGCGCTGCCTCTCTCTTAATAACTACCCCCCCGAACACCCACCACCACCTCTTCCTCCCTCTTTCTTCTCTCTGACCTGTGCAGGCGGACAGACAGACAGACAGTCAGACAGACAGAGAGTCAGACAGCATGCAGCAAACTTTCCCATCACTAACTGCTACTAGCGCTCCTGCCTCTGCCTCTTTCGCCTCAGTTGCCTGTCCCACAGTTGCTGCGCGTCTATAACAGGCTTCAGGTCAGCCTCTTACAGCAGAGCTACTAGAGGAGCTGCCTCAGTGCAGCTACTAACAGCAACAGCACACCTGGAGCGCTCTGACAACAGACAGACAGACAGACAGACAGACAGACAGGGACTGCTGGATTTCTTTTCTATCCTGTTCCGTGGGAATTGTTTCAATTTTTAATTTTAATTTTGATTGTTTTTGGTTGTTGTGCTCCTGTTTTTTTTTTACACAGGCATAATCACCTGGATTGACCTAGACGCTGTTTGTTTTTGTTTTTTTCCGTTTTTTTCTGTTGTTGCATTTTAAAATCCAGACTGGAAACTTTGAGACACTTTGCTCTCTTTTGGAGAGTCTGAGGACATCAAGGACAATACAGTTTTTTTGTTTAGGTTTTTTTTTTTACTTTTTTGTTTGTGTGTGTGTGTCCAGGACAGACACTGCTTTGGGCAAGTAAGTTCCTCTCTCTCGTCGTCTTCTCCTTGGCTTGATCATGCATTATTTTCTGCTTTGTTGTGGCCAATTGAGCTCGGTGGAATTTCTTGTTCTCTTCTAAAACATGCTGGACTGGTTTTGGGTTCAATAAGGATTGCAGTCTCCCAGTCTGTGTTGGCATTACCGACTTTGTCTGCAGGGGAAATCTGGGAATACTGAAAAGCCGGATAGGCTAATCACTTCAACTGGGGCTCAAATAAATACTCACATTGTCTGTTGCAAGTTATCAGCCAGAAATAACAAAAGACCATTTTGTGTTACATCTGCAATGTGCAGGGATTGCTAAAACGTTTATAGAATACTATACACCATAAAATAAAAAACGCATGAATATGACTGGAAACAAAATCGGGTAGAATAAATAATTATGCGTGTGTGTGTGTGTATATATATATATATATATATACACACACACACACACACACACACACACACACACACACACACACACGTAGTCACACACAATACTTTTTTGGGGCAGACGTGTTCACCTATGTGACTTTTATCTTCACAGACATACGTTTTCCAAGATGTTGTGCTCACGGAGAGTTCTACAACAGTGGTGCTTCGCTCTCTTCTTACTGTGTTCTCCAGTTCCACATAACGGAAGGCCAATTGATGCCCTGAGCAACAGAATGTAAGTGTTATTTTTATTCAGCTTCTCTGTGATTACATTTCCATTTTATTCACATCACCATCACTTCAATGCAAAGTGCAGCCAAGAAGAAAAGTCTAATGCAGACGGTGGAATATTTGCTCTTGGAAATCTTTCCCAAATGTTAAATAACACAAGTGCCTCTTTTGCATAATCTCTTTTCCATTATTTTGAATCTCTATTTATTTATGTATAAAGTTGCCCCTCGGTGGGTGAGCGAATGCACTGCCACTAATAGCCTGGAAAATGTGAAACGTGCCGGCAGCTGTTTTGATTAGCCTTCGCCCACCTGCTTGTTTGCCTAAGGAGAAAGGAGGGAGACACCCTTTAGTATGATAAAGAACTACTAAACTCTGGAACCCTTTCACCCCTCATCCCCCCTAATTCCCACTACACCCCCCCCCCCCCCCCCCACCAAAAAAAAGAAATCCCTCTGGTTCCCAATCACACTCGTTCAATAAGGCTCCCCTCTTCACACTAACCGCTGGCCCGACCGTGTGTGGGGGGTGGGGGGCGGGGGGGTGTACCACTGGGTAAAATACAGAAATGCCCTTGTTTGTTACCCCCTTCACACCTTCCCTGGTGTGCCAGTGCCATTTCTTAACACTTTTCGTACCAGCTCTGTGGGATGCCCGCTGCTGGTGTCTCTCAAGAAGAGAGAGAACTCAGAGAGACAGAGTGTGAGAGAGAGAGAGAGAGAGAGAGAGAGAGAGAGAGAGAGAGAGAGAGAGAGAGAGAGAGAGAGAGAGAGAGAGGAGCGAGAGAGAAATAGTGCGAGAGCGAGCGAGTGAGAGAGAGAGGAATAATGCTGATGTACAGCTAGGCGGTGTACCAAGCAAAACGTACCGGTCCTGGTGAAGTATATTATGCCTAGCAGAATAAACTTTCTTTCAAGTTCTGAAACCCACGCAGGCCAGAATGCAAAACATGCGCTGAGAGCTTTTCCCCCTTCGGAAAGATAATATCCCCACAATGAGGTTTTTTCAGCATGTCCTCGCTGCCAGTGGTGCACTTTGGGTGAATCAGGTTTTAATGAACCAGTAGAGTAGAGTCATTATCAGAGGATGCAGGGGGCAGGCGGTGCTATAAGCAAGTCAATACCCCGCAGCAGCAGTCAGTAAAGGGCTTCATTCTAACGAGTTATCATGAGCCTAAAAGGTTTTATATACACACGCAAAGCCTCCAGAGTGTTAATTTAACTCGGAGAACACTCAGGATTTTTGCGGTGTAGAGGCAGCTCCCCATCCCCCTAACTGATATCGTATTGAACTTGGGACTCGAGAGATCACATCTGAAATGCATTTGGGGTGGCGGCAGTTTAAGTTCTGAAACCTGGTTTCTGAGGAAGAGAGGAGCCTGTAAAGTTATTAAAACCATGCCTCTGTGTGTCATCCCGTCGGCAAGCGATGGGAGTCAGAGCGCTAATGGGGTCCAGCGGTTTCCGAGTACAGTCCTGGAGACGTGTGTGTGTGTGTGTGTGTGTGTGTGTGTGTGTGTTAGGGATGCCACCGATTATTCGAATTTTAGAATATTCGTTACAGTCTCCATAATCGAAAATGATTTTTAAAATTCGATTTTAATAAAAAAAAAAAAAAATTAATTATTAAAAAAAAATTTTTTTTTTTACTTTTTACTTTTTTTTTTTTTTACTTTTTACTTTTGTATGCCTTAGTTTCAATCAAAATATATGCTAATACTAATATTATAGTCTTAATAATTGTAAATGGCCACAGTTTCAGAGCGTTTCACTGTTTCAGCCCAGCCCAAACATGAACTCTGCAGCCGCACTGAGGCCCCTGCTGGAAAGCATCCCAGCCCAAACATTAACGTAACTAATAATTGGGCCGCGCAACCCAGAAATGACCGTGATAATGCTAAAACAGGAGCAAAAAAAAAAAAAAAAAAAAAAAAAAAAGTTTTTTTTTTTTTTTTTGAAAAATATTTTTCAAAAAACGGCGCCGTCGAATAATCGAAAAATATTCGCCAGGGCTGTCCGAATTTCGAATTGGCTGAAGGTCAGATTGTGGCATCCCTAGTGTGTGTGTGTGTGTGTGTGTGTGTGTGTGTGTGTGTGTGTGTGTGTGTGTGTGTGTGTGTGTGTGTGTGTGTGTGTGTGTGTGTGTGTGTGTGTGCGTGTGCGTGTGCGTGCGCGCAAGCTCATTCCCCATGCAGTGTGTGGGGTCTGTTATGCTTATGTCAGGGGAAATGGAGGTACACCCGTTGTGTGATATGACCTTAATAGGATTTTGGGACCGAGTTAATGCTACCTGGGTGGAAAGCAAAACATGGACGTGATGAAAAGCGTGTGATAAAAATCACATGAGGCTGAGAAAGTACAGTACTGTATAAAACTGTTCTAAGTTTTCAATATAATAGACAAATGATATATTTTTTAACATTTTAAACATGGCCTCTTAACTTTTGAAAAAGTGCAAAAGACTTTGTTGACCATGTTGATTAAATCACACCTGTAGACCTGTAGAACCCTACTTTATTCTGAAAAATGCCTGATGATGCTTAATGGCAATACATGAGTCCTTACAATGCACTTAGCGTGGGTCCCATGAGTTGCTGTGGATGCCGTATGCCGAGTATGCAAACATACTCCTGGTGATTTCTTACATTTGTGCACTTGTGCATTTGTGCAAGTGAAATTAACTCTGACCTTACGGGTCCATTTGGTTACATTTGTACGCTCTCAGAGGGGAATTAACAATAAGGATTTCGCTGTGTGTCAACAGACAGGCCTGTGTGTCCCTCCCCTACAGATCAGAGAGTGTTGTGAAAGCCTGGGAACATGCAAACTCTGAGCAATCGATAGTTCTGGCGGCGAGCCAGCAAGCCTCAGGAGGCAAACCAACATTTCATTTGAGCACGGGCCAGCGTTGGGCTAGAGGTTCAATCAGCCAGCGCAGGGAAATGACATGCCTGCTGGTTAGGAATACACAGTACATGGAGACAGAGCACACTCCTTCTTTTCATTCTCTCTACCCCCCCCCCCCCCTTCCACGCACAGAGAAACAATTAACATCAGGTAGGCCAAGAAGGGGGTCTGTTGGCTCACTGCCACTTCAGGATGTATCAGGGCCCTTTTCTGTTCTCCTCCCTCCTCTCCCCCACTTCTTTCCTCCTTTCGTTTCTCTGGCCGTGCCTCGGGGAGTGTTTGATGTGAGCTTATTAAAAGGTAAAAACCCGAGCGAGATCAGTTTTCAAAGCTGGTGTACTCCCGGTGATTTCTTTCTTTCTTCTTTTTTTTTTTTTTTGAGGCCTGAGAATGACAGGAAATATCTGAATGCATATAAACAAAGACGCTCTCACAAGCTTCCTCCGCAGGGGAGAGCAATTCTGCTGGGGATATTATTTCATTCAGGAGGAAAATATACTTCATCTCAATACTTAAGAGGAGCTCTTGACAAATGGAAAATTATGTAACTTGTTGTGCATGATCTAGTGAGTGCACTTTACTTTTTGGGGGTTGTTTTCTTTTAGGAAAATTCAGCATTGCAATATTGCTCCTCTGCATGAGTGCAGCTTTGCCTGGTGATTCGCCCATAAACAAAGAGCAACAAATTGATTGTGTTGTGCATTTAGATGAGAGATCAGCTCTCCACAATGTGATACTCATCTACATCTATATCCATTCAATTGTAAAAATGCAAAAAGTTAACCCAAACATGGGTTCTAACAAAAAATATAGACTTTTACAGGTAAAAGGAACACAGCGAGAGGTTGCCTGGGAAAAACCGTAAACCCCCGTGACAGCCGAATAGCCACACATCTAGGTGGAGTCTCGCTAATCAAGCACAATATCCTCCATTGAGGCCCTTTTGTTTGTGTGCATAGACACTTGAGGCTGAGAGCGGTGTTTAGCCGGGGTGTCCACCAAAGCTTGGTGTGCTGTCGTTCCCATGCCGAGCAAAGCAGCGCTGAGCCCTGCCCTTTCCCTCTCTATTTTCCTAAGCATTAGAGGGTCTGGGTAACGGGACACCCCGGCAAAGCAGAGCATGAAAGCGCGGGCTGATCCTTCACCGTTCACACCGGTATCTGGAAAGATAACAGGTCACGCTGAATCCTCGCAAGCAGCCGTGCACGGCCACAGCTCCAGGCCAGCTGGTGGAAATCAGGGCGTTACACAGCATGACTCTGGAGCACTAACGCTTGTCCCCTCCTCTGCACAATATTTAACCACTTAAACCCATATACACTTTGTTGACCAGACTGCCCAAGGGATCTATCCTTGACCCCCTCCTTTTTTCCCTCTACACAAAATCTCGCCCAAAATAGCAGGTATAGCTCGCAACGCGTCACATTGTAACGTGCTCTGAGCTTGTGGATGATTTTCACAGAACGTTTGCCTAGCTCTTAGTGGTCTGTTTTCTTTAACAATCAAACAATAATTACTTGAATACCGTATACAAGTTAGAAACAATGGTAAGAACAAGCCGTTACCACAGGTGAAGTACCAAGTTCCCTGCAGTTGAGAGATCTGGAAAGGTTTTGGCTCTGGTGTCACTGCCCATCTTCTTCTCCTCACTTTTGGAAGTGGACAATTGGGTAGTAGCAATTTACAGTACCAATTTACACCGGTGGGACCATAAATCTGTCACAACTATTGGATATTAATGGAAGGTGACAGGCATAAGGTTTTCCCAGCGCAACACGAATGCCACGGTGACAGTAAGCCGTATTTAATGGACTATCAGAGGGAAAACTGGCTTTTTCCAAAAGAAAGGAAAACTCATCTCAAAGCCTTTGGCAGGATGGGACCTTATGTATCACTTTAACTGGCCTGGAAAAGGCTTAACTCCCATGGTCGCATGAATCATGTCATGGTGATAGCCAGTGATTTCATTGCATGGATACGGGGGCAAATTCTTGGAATACTGTACAATGGGAGCAGTGTTGTCAAACCCATTGAACTAAAGAACGATCCCTTTGCTTCTTGTTGAAGGTGAAATCCTGACACTGCACTGTCTCCTTCTACCTCCATGTTATTTTAAGGAGAAAATCTATGAGCATGTATACTGTAGGATACAGAATAAGAAGAAAAGTAGTGCAAAGTTTGATGTTGTTGTTTTGATTACCTGCTGAAGTTAGTGACAACTCTGTGCTGTTATTAAGCTCCTTAGTCCTTATGTAATGGGTCTTTTCAAACCAGTCTGTTCATTAGTTTAGTCCTACTGCCCTCTACTGGTCAATCAACTGAGCTCTATAAGTCTACAATGTAGTTGTGGAACCCTTCTAAACTCAAGAATTGATTTTTCAGATAACTGATTAACGGTGCCGAATGGCAAACATAAAAACTATAGACAGTAGTGCAGCAACTACCGATTATTTTTGTGAGAGACTATTCTATCGATTACTTTTTCGATTAATCAAATAATCGAGAAGTCCTTTTTCAATATGAAAAAAAGAATCAACTAATAGATTTTGTACTTTGTTGCGCAACAGGGTAATGCAAAAATAGTGAAAATGTGCCATGATGCTACGTATTGTGAGCTTGTAGATTGGCTATTTTATCAATTTTCCCTATTTTTTCCATTCTTTTGAAACTTTTCGCCTATATTGACAAGCCCAAATGTATTAAATTGATTAAATCAATTAGTTTAACTGTTGCAGTCCTAATGGCAAATATACAAAGTATAGACAATCTTATGAATTTGTTTTGTAAAATGTATGTCAAGTTATTCATGATCCATATTCTGTTGTGTTCTCTCTTACAGGAAACGCTCCGTGACCCATGCTCAGCTCATGCACGACAAAGGCCGAACGCTGCAGGACTTCAAGCGTCGCATGTGGCTCCAGGACCTGCTGGAAGAGGTCCACACCGCCGAGATCCGAGACCTGCCGGGCGCCCGCAGCGGGGTGAGCAGCGGGGCCGGAGTCGGAGTGGGTGTCGGAGTGGGACTCCCGGGAGTGGGCATGGACATCAACCTGGGCACTACCAGCGGGACGCTCCACCCGAAGCCCCCCGGGGGGACCAAGAACCTCCCACACAGCTTTCGGCTGGAGGAGGAGGAGGGCACCAACCTCCCTCAGGAGACCAACAAGTCCCAGACATACAAAGACGGCGTGCTCAAGGCCTCCGGCAAGAAGAAGAAGAAAGGCAGGTCTGGCAAGAGGCGAGAGGGCGAGAAGAGGAGGAGGCGGGCGCGCTCGTTGGGGTGGCCGCTGGAAGACGACGAGCCCGGAAGTGGCTACCACCTGGAGTGGCGGCCTCTCCTCGGCCTACAGGGGGCGCTTCACTAGAACACTGTCAGACTCTGACAAAGGTGAGTCCCTAAAAGCCTGAACCATCACACAGTGTATCCAATGTACAGTGCTCCCAAGCTAGACTTTGAGGGGTTTCTAGTGGATCCCACACTAAATGATAATAAATCAAGAATCAAATTGACCCATGTCGCTCTGTATCTCCGAGTGTGTACAAATGGACCCAAACGGACCCATAGGGGTCCATTAAGTTCCATTTAAGTACAGTCTCTGAGTTACGGGGGTCCGTGGCCTGACGCATACCAAACTGGGGGTCCTTGAAATTAAAAAGGTTGAGAACCACTGCCCTAGACAGACATTAAGTGAATAAAGGGTAGCCTCATCTGAGAGATATCCAGCATGGGAGGGAGATGTACAAAATGTAATTAAAATAAAAGTAACATTCTATGCCGACCACTGAACTAACTTCCCGACTGTTTTTTTGTTCTTCTCTTTGTCTTTCAGAGACCTAAAGGACGTTTCAAACGGACTGACACCTAAATATTCCTGTTACAGTCTTCTGTAACGGCGATTGTTTGGAGAGTAATAGGGAAATATTTATTGTCTGTAAATATTGTAAACGCACCAGAATAGTGACGAATAATGATGACAAATAATAATAATAATAATAATATTAATAATAATATTAATAATGATAAGAAATATGATAAAACATTATTTGATGCCCTTTGGGGCAACAAATTGTGATCCTTGTGAATCCTTCCTCTTGTTTTTCCTTTTCCCAGTTATAAATGTCAGATTTGCGGTAATTTATTTTTTGTTTGAATGGTGTATTTATTTTGTAAATGTATCGAGGTGCTGCTGACCTTCTATATTTTTGTACCATAATGCACTTTAGATATATAAATATAAATATATATACCAGTACGTTTTTGTTAATTGACTATTCTTTGTGTGTGGTTTGATTGAAATGAAGAAAACAATGGTCATCCTTCTGTGTGTTAGGCCTACTTCTCAGTTAGATTTTTTTGCATTTGTTTTTTGTTTTTGTTTCTGTCTATTCAGCCGTACGTTTCCGTTTCCAGTTTCTTTTTGCTGCTGTTTAGGAAGCTCCCTTGTTAGCATCTGAAGCAGCCCCCAGTGTCGAAGTGGGGGGTTGAGAGTAGGGCTCATTTTGCTCTTCGTAACGTTATGCTATAAGATGACCTGTCCTTGTTATTACAACCCCACCAGTTGCCTTTTGGTGTCTTGTCTCCTCCATGGCCACAGCTCTGCTTCGGAAATGCCAAGGTTCACTTTGTACATAAACTGAAAACTCAACGAACGGCTCAGTATTGTTGTTTGGCACTTGCACTGAGATAACACCCTATAGTGGATGGATTAAACATTTGACAGTATCCTCCCTGAGTGTCCTGTGTCTTTCCTGTTACCTTCAGCTTATCTTTTGCTTCACCGCATGCACTCTAGCGTCCCATTTCTTTGGGGCGAACATACGGCGACAAAAGCCGTTCTACAAACTCACAATGTGTCGCGATGCGCCGTATTGTGAGCTTGTAGATCGGCTATTTTCGCTGAAGAGATTTGGATTTGGTGTAGAAGGAAAAAAGGGAGGGGAACTAGTATAGACCCCTGGGGCACTTTGGTCAAAAACGTATACTGTACAGTATAGGGCAGGGGTCTTCAACAGGGGGTCCGGGACCGCAAAGGGGTCCTCAGAGTCACTATGGGGCGGGTCGCCAAATCTTTGTGTGATTTTATTCTGAGGGGAACATTAGCCGAAAATAGCCGATGTGAGCTTGTAGATCGGCTATTTCCGGCAAAGAGGTTTGGTGCACAGAGCCAAATGTCAAGTTTACTAAGTATTGAGGGTTTAAGTGGTTAAATGTCAGAAAATACACATGGACATGAATCCAACGTAGTCATAGAAAGGATAATGTGTAAACAAACAAACAAAACATTAATTTACTGATGATAGTGCTGTCAAACAAGTCTATGAAGCCATCTATTAAATCTATGAAAAAGTTTATTCTGCAACACAATTGTATACAATATGTAGTGGGGGGGTCCCTGCTTCATCTCTCTCTCAGCTAAGGGGTCCTTGACTGAAAACATTTGAAGGGTTTAAGTGGTTAACTCCTACTACAGTATATATGATTCAAAAGAGTATACATTGTTATTTACAGTATTATAATTTACGAGTAGTATATCATCGTCATGACATGAAGGCAATTGGAAAAAAATTGAGTTTTGTATGTGTGTTTTACGCAAACACATGCAAAAGCCCTAGCACCGTAGAGCATTGGTTCTCAAAGTGGGGTCCGGGGACCCCCAGGGGTCCTTGAGGGAGTTCCATGGGGTCCCCAGCTAAATGATAGATTAGGCACCAAATGGACCCTTATGGGTCTGTAACTCTGAGAGTGTACAAATGGAACCAAATGGACCCTAACGGGTCCATTTGGTTCCATTTGTACACTCTCAGAGTTAAATTGACATAGATTGTACAATATAAATTGCGGTCCAAGTGATAGAAATGCCATTAAATGGGGGTCTGTAGCCCTAATGCATGTCAAACTGGGGGTCCTTGAAATTAAAATGGTTGAGAATCACTGCTAGAGCTGTAAAAAAAAAACTTCTCTTATGGGGGTCCCTGGCATATCTTTTGAAATGGGGGTCCGCGGGCTAATAAGTGTCAATTTGGGGGTCCTTGACATGAAAAAGTTTGAGAACCACTGCCGTAGAGTATATATTGCAGTATTAGTCACAATGCCACACACCTGGAGATGCAATTCAGTGCTTTGCTCAATGGCACATTGGCAGCGTTTGATAAAACTATAGACTCACAGCTACAGTAAACCAATTCGTTTTTTTTTCTGGGGATAAAACCAGCACGCTCCTGGTTATTGGTCAGACTCTCAAGTGTTCAGGATTAGCAAAATCACAATGACATATTCACAAAGTGCAATAAAATGCACAGGAATTAGAATAGGTGATAAGGTTTCCGGTATTCTACATAACAGCATAAAGTCCAGTATATGGCTGATATGATCACACAAGGAATGGACATAAGCACAGTTCATATCGTCCCGTGGAAAGGAATTAACAAAGTCACATTTAGCATAAGAGGGATTAATCTATAATAAATTATATTCATTTGATACCAAATTTCTAAACACTCCCTATTGCACATCCTATTGCTGCTATGTTTTTTTTTACTGCTCAAGTCCCATTTACAATAGGTTTCAGACTACAGTGTGGATCTGGTAATTTGTAACATGCCTATCCTTAATCTTATCTTATTTCTCTTGTTCTTTTTATGTCTTTAAAACCAGTATTATCTTGTGTATATTTATACTGCTGTTGTTGTACGGTCTTGTGGACACCAACATTATGTTCCATTTACCTGTATGAGTGAGTGACAAATGATTTTTCTTGATTCTTGAAAGGGTAGCAGCAGCAGTCTGTACTGTACTTGGATTTGGATAGAGTTAATAGCAGCATTACAGTGGGCCAACCTGTTGTTACCCATATCTTTAATAATTAAACTCACTCACTGGCATTGATGCTTTGCAGATGCATGTTAAGTAATAATCAGTACAGGACAGATACCAAGTATTTGCTGTAACAAATTCCTGAAAGTTAATCAAAGACAAAAACTTGGTCTGAAAGACATACAGTACAGCTGGATATGTCCAACTCAGACTAAACAACCACTGTAACAGTTCCTCAATAGACGGTCCTGACCACAGAATTCATTTTGGAAGTCGGCTGTCAAATGTAAACAGAGCCTCTTCAATGTCACTGCATCAATCAGATACCAAGGTCAGTAAATCTTGTGGGTAAAAAGCTGATTGCAATTCACATTGCAGTCAATCCTCTATCAGTTACATATTTACAGCATATCTATTGGTGAGTGACCACAAATGGATTTTACAGCGATATCGAATGAGCAACAACCATGAAAGAAACTGATTCTACATGTGTAGGATAGTAAACACCATCCTCCAGAGACAAATGGTGAATACTGTGGGATCGCTGGCAAGTTTTAACTACCTTGGATATATACTCAGACAGACAGACAGACAGACAGACACACACACACACACACACAAAGCAGGCTTTGTATGTCCAAAGAGAAGTAGGTGATGAAAGTAAGTCAAATTTATTAAGTTCTACTATATTTATGTTTGTAAGAGTCTTGAACGTTCAACTGTTGTAGATAATATATTAGTATGCACTGGGTTCAACTGTTGTAGATAATATATTAGTATGCACTGGTGGACCTTGGTGTCTGCTATCTAAGGGGCTAATTGGCACTAGATTGTACCCATTAGCTTAAGAGGAAAGTTCTTTATTTCTTCAGGCCAGCGCTAGGCTATTCTCATTCAAACACCAACAGTAGGAAAAAATTACAATGTTCCACTCAATATAGCAAAAGTGTCAACAAATTGCCATTCCTCATCATAAATTCTATCTGAAATTCAATTATAAGTGATCCACAGCTTCAGGCACAAGAATGTGGTGTGAAGGAAGGACTTGGCTTCTTTCAGAACCATTAAAATAATTCACACCGCTGTGCTTTGCAACATGACAAGTTTGGCTTGGCGCTGCGCTGGGGAGCTGAGAGACATCTCGCAGAAGGAGCAGAGTGGTGTTGATGTTATGATTCAAACACCGGCAGGGGGACAACTCCAAGATGGCTCTCGCAGCTCAAACATCTAACCAACCAAAACAAAACCGTTATAAATACTCATAACCTCAATGCCCCAAGTGCCTCCCTGGCTGCAAGTCCAGAGCAAAGGTTGCTAGAGAGGCCTCCCAAATGTGCCCACCGGCAGTATCCCACCCACTGCACTACAGTGCAACTAAGAGCTTATTTTGTCACAAAACGTGCACAGTAATTATGCAGTATGTTTCCATTGGAAGGATTAACATTCATTGCACAAGGCTGACCTCAAGAGAGACAGTTGGTGGGTACGCCTGCCAAAGTCAAAATGTGAGAAAAGGCAGCTAGGCCCTTAGAAGATTTCTCTCAAGTACAAATATACATATAAGCTATTCTCATTTTGATGGGAAAATGGTTCGAGAGGAAAGTCTTGACCAATTTCCAAAGAGATTAGACCGAAGAGAATGTTGACTCTCTGCCCGGTATAAACAAACAGGGATAAATAATTACTCATGTTTTAGCCAGTTCCAAAAAAAAGCTTCATCAACATGTCAAAAGCATGACAAGGTACTGTGCCACCGCATTGTTAAAAACACACAGTACCTAAATGAATATATGGCAATGGTGAAGTCAATCTTTATGTTCTACTACTGTCATGAATTCCACTCATTTCATTTACACATTTTGACAGACATTCCATGGTGATTTACAAAGTGCAGGTTGGATCAAGTGCCACGAACCTTTGTCAACTGTGTACAAATAAACATTACTTAACATCTATGGAAATATGAAGCTCTGTAGGCTATGTCTTATAGGCGCTGTGTCAGGTCGTTTTCTTGTAAAAGCACATGGTCTGGACTCCTATGGTCAGTAATGAGAAACTGTGGTTTGTGTCTGTGTTTTAAAATGGCTGCCATTGCACACATGGCCGTTGAACCTGAAGGGCCAGATGTGCCTGCAGGCAGACTGGTGTGGGCCCGCAACCTTAATCTGGTCAGCGGAGGAGCTGGCACCCGCGCCGGTGGTTTTCCTTCAAGAGGATGGAGAGGCATGGAGCTAGGAGCCATCAATATTCCCTCTGGGTCGCCGGGAACACGGGATAAGTGAAACAACCCGAGACCAGGCCGGACAATTACCCAGCAGGGAAACCGATCGGCCGCAAGCGTGGGAAACATCTGCGCAATTATGATCAGCAGCTGCTCCCCTCCCATGAAAATTACCCCTGGATTTATTGGTTCAAAAAGACATCCTTCCCCAAGGCAGACGTAGCTTCATTTATCCTATACCTGCCCCTGTTGGCTCACTGATCTCTATAACATATACTCTGAGGCTCTGACCGGTTCATATATGGTATAGCCTGCTGCTATATGCTGTAACACTACAACACTGGTTCTCAACCTTTTCAGGCCACGACCCCAAAAATGATCATTTTTGAACTGGGGACCACCCAAAATAATCATATTTGAACTAGGGACCCCCCAAAATAATCATATTTGAACTAGGGACCCCCCAAAATAATCAGTTCAAATATGATTATTTTGGGGGGTCCCTAGTTGGGTCCATGCATATGTGTCACTCCTACCCCGAAAGTAGGAGTTGAGGCATTAAATTTAGTTTAATGACTGTTTTCGCAAAAAAATGCGCTAGTAAATATTTTGCAAAATACAGGTTGAGAACCACTGCACTACACGGTAAAGTCCTCAGTGTTGGTTTAACTCTGAGACTGTACAAATGTAACCAAATGGACCCATTACATTTGTACCATCTCAGAGTTACAAGTGAAGACTTTTACTGTATAGCTCCTTGACACATTATACACCCTTATTTTTGTGTGTGTAGAAGTTAAACAAAATGAGGTGTGAGAGACTCATTTTCAACAAAGCTCTATGGGTTGGGAAGAAAATGTCTTTGCTTTGGACAAACATAAGTAGACCAAGACAGAGAAGACAAAGAATGGCTCTGAATAAAATGCCCCCAAGTTTCAGTTGTTACGAATGGCACTATAGGTGTCACATGGCACGTTAGACGTATATTCATTGGAATGCCTTCTGAGGGCAGTGAATATAAGTCACATCTCCTGTCACATGGGAGGACCACATCAGAAACGTGGACCACTACGGGGGCCGACCGACCAACCAACCACGGGTCACAGAGGGAAGGATGGGGCTGGCTGGGCATTGCATCAGGAACTGGTGGCGAGCAAACTTACACAGTGTGTCTGAAACTCACCATTTTAGATGGCTTCCCTCATCTTCTGAGGTTTTCAGCAGGTCTTCACACAGCAAGGATTCCACTGCCAACTGGAGCTTCGCCACTCTGAAGAGATTTAAAATGATTGCATAAGTTACAGTGGTGGAAAAAAGTAATCAAATGTTTAACTTAAGTAAAAGTATCATTACCGCAATGTAGAAATACTCTGTTACAAGTATTCAAAATGTACTTGAGTAAAAGTATAAAAGTATTGGCATCAAAGTGTACTTTAAGTACCAAAAGTAAAAGTACTCATTATGCAGAATGTCCCATTAAAAGTTTTCAAATGTATAAAAATCTTTTGAAAATAGCCTAGCCTCTACAAGCTCGCAATGCGTCGCATCGCGATGCATTGTGGCTATTTTCAAATGGCCGAAATGTAGGCCTAAGTGGGTTAAGTGGTTATTAATGTGTGTTTTGTAATAATAATAATCAAAATCTACAAAGTAACTAGTAACTAAAGTTTTCACATAATTGTAGTGGAGTAAAAGAACAATATTTGCCTCTGAGATGTAGTGGACTAGAAGTAAAAGTATTGGAAATTGGAACTACTCAAATAAAGTACAAATATCTCAAAATTGTACTATCCCTATTTGTAACTATACCTTTCAGGACGCTACGTACAGTATAGCAACATACATTTGTTGTAATCTTTTAATAAATATTTATTTTTCAGAAAACTTAGGTCAGGATTTAGAAGGCGTTTATAGAATCGGCCTCAGGTCTACTACAGTACTTGAGTACATGTACTTTACACCACTGATAAGTTAAAAAAAATGTTTAACACATTTGTCTCAAGAATTAAAAGCTTTGCACGTCCACAACTTAAACTTGTAGAAACACTGTAATTGATGCTAACAATCACAGGTTTGAAGGAGGAATAGCTACACCTGTCTTCCACAAGTGACCACCTATAACAGAACCCAGACTACCCAGTAGTTAAGACACAGGAAACCTGTGAAATATATTTTGAGAAGCTTACCAAAAGTATTATTTATTCTGGAACATGTGTTGCCTATTTTTGGGGGCATTGAACTGAATTGTGTTGCAATGGCTTTTATTGGGCAGCAGAGGTCCCCATTGGGACTGCACAGTAAACACTCCACTGGTTTGTCTTGAAACCAGTGTCTAGGTGATATAGAGTAGAACTATCAACATATATTTCTCAAATAGTAGGTCATGATTCATATTAAGTAGTAAGATAGTATAGACTTTTTAAAAATATTTTGTATAGTTTATTTGTAGTTGTATTATTATTATTATTTTACTGATTGTCAAGCTTAATCCTGAAAAGTATCAGTATCAAAATGTATTTACTGTAAAGTACCAAAAGTAGAAAGTACTCATTATGCAGAATGTCCCATTTCACAACTTTTCAAATGTATAAAATATTTTGAAAATATCTACTTTTTTATATTTTGTATTTTTTACCGTTTGTCAAGCTTGTTTGAGTGTTGAAAGTTTAATGGACCACAATGGAAACAAACCTTTTGGCTGTCCGTTGTACTGCTGTGCCTGAAGGCTATTCAAACCCTTTTCACTGCAACCATATTGACACACAGGTGCTACCAATGACAATGATACTAATCCTGACTCTGACTCATTAATAGTGGTTCTCAACCTGAGGGTCGGGACCCCACATGATTTTGGGAGTCCCCAGATGACAGTGAAGTGACAATTTAGGAACTTTTAATACATTTTTAATACCGAACAAATGGCAAAATTGTCAAATAATATAAGAAAGAGGCCTTTTTAAAAAAAATAGCCGATCTACTGCTATTTTCACAATTTGTCTGTGGAACTGAGTCAAACAAAATGTAATGCCTCAACTCCTACAATTCCAAATGCTTATCAGGGTCAAATATGATTAGAACCACTGCATTAATAGGCTCTATTCACAGCAGCCATATTATGAAGACATTCACAGGTGTTACCAATGATACTAATGAAGGCTCTGTTACATTCTGGTCAAACAGAGGTGCTAATATTGTGCATGTTGGCCCTCTGGAAACACCAGTGGGTCTACAGTTGGGGTCCAGGGACCCTCATGGGCTTCCAAATGGCCCCTTACAGGTGTGTAACTCTGAGAGTGTACAAATGGAACCAAATGGACCCGTAAGGGTCCAGCCTTCATTAGTATCATTGGTAACACCTGTGAATGTCTTCATAATATGGCTGCTGTGAATAGAGCCTATTGACTACAACTATAGCATACTAGTAGCATTGGTAGCTTAACACCTTACCTGTCACTTCATGTCAAAAGTGTAAAAAATGTCAATTGTCGCACTTTAGACCTTTATAAAACAATTACCTTCATGTCATTCATGGCAAAGTGGTGACTTCAACTGCAGCATGAGTCAACATGTTGTCTTCTCTTGAAATGATCTGCTGTAAATGGAAACATTAATTAATATAATGAGTAACACGTGTTGACCCTACAATCTCAAAGGTAGCCTAGTCATATGTTTTACTTAAGTAAAAGTATCAATATTGCAATGTAGAAATACTCTGTTAAAGTATAAAGTCCGGAATTAAAAAAGTATTGGTATCAAAATGAACTTAAAGTATCAAAAGTAGAAAGTACTCATTATGCAGAATGTTCCATTTCACAACTTCTCAAAGGAGAAATACTCCAGTACAGTAAAAAATACCAAAACATTAACAACACTGTGCTTGAGTAAATGTACTTGGTTACTTGAGACTGCCCAGAAAAAGGGCAACAATGTACGTATAAAACAATTACCTTCGTGTGCAATTAGACAGTGGGTGCAGTTAAGTGTCAACTGCCAAGTGGTATAACATACATTTCTTATCTACATGTACTTAACTTATCCCGAGCGAATTGCTGCTTATTACAACCTGCACCCTAAAATAACCCCATGAAGAAACTCACCATCGTCACTAATCATGACGACATTTCGCCGCGAGCGAGGCTTATTGCTGCGTCACACTTCGGCGGTGTTGCGCGCCTAAAACATAAGTTTATGGCCTGAACACAACCAGCCCTTTGACAGATGTGTTCCGTCAGCAACTATAACGGAGCAACTATAAGACTTCCGGTGGACAATCTCTTCAGAATAAGAGTACACTCTAAAAATAAAAATAGAGTAGAAAAACGGTTAATTTGCACATTAAAACTATAGATTAAGCATTTAAACGAAGCTATACAACACATATTATGTTTCTGTGTAACAAAAACGTTTTTTTAAACATTAATAATTTATCTAAATGGATCTATGGTCAGAAAAGGTCAGAAAAGTGCCGTTCTCAGACAAAAGTGGACACTGGACAGGCGCCGGCGGACACTGCCGACACTTCTGACATACGCACGCGTGCGGGGACACCTCCCCTACAACGCCACACTCTCCGCTAAGCGGGAGAGGTGTAAAAAAAAGTGTGGCGGACAGTCCAGTGAGGTCAGAGGTCAGAAAAGTGCCGTTTTCAGACAAAAGTGGACACTGGACAGGCGCCGGCGGACACTGCCAACACCTCTGACACACGCACGCGTGCGGGGACACCTCCCCTACAACGCCACACTCTCGGATAAGCCCGAGAGGCGTAAAAAAAATTGCTAAAAAACACATCCACACCATGGCCAATATCTTCCAAATTGTCCTCTATTGTGATGCCAGCATTAAGTGATGCATCATTACATTTCACATAGAAATAAATGTACCCATGTGTTTTTGCCACTTGCAATGCATTTGCTGGTTGGAGGATGTTTATACTTGTACAGGCGGACGCTGCCAACACTTCTGACATCAAACCTACCCATTGGCTTTTTGGAAGAGGACGCAAGTCCCAGGAAGTGCCACAGAATCTCATCAGGAAGTTTTAAAGCATCTTCTGTGTATACAGTCCTGTTGCGTTGACCAGTTATTGATGGATATGTGTTGATACTCCCACCCAACAGACATGGCTATGGACAAGCCTTGCTTCTATTTCAGTTTCCCAGTTTGACATCAGTATAAAATTTCAAGACCATTAATAAAGGCACACACCAACATCTCGTTCTGTGTCTCTCTCCGTTCCTGAGATAAGACGTATGTAACATTGACTGTGACTATGATTGTGCCATTTATCTAGGGCAGCCTGGAGATCATTTCTACCAAGTTCCATGAAAATCTGCCACTCTCTTCTGGAGTTATTTTCTTCTCAACAGACTCGCACACAGGAGTATTATCATTATTTGTGTTATTGTGCTTGTCATAATTAGAAACAATTGCTGGCTGTAGGCTATTAAACGCTGACTCAAGTAACAGTCTTTCTCACTAAGAGTCAAATAAAGTCAAAGTCAAACTAATGTGAGAACTGCAGTATATTTGACACAAACCCAGTTTGACTCCAGTATACAACACTATCATTTCACGTTGAAATAAGAGTATACGTTTTGTAAGTGACTATAGCAGAACCCCACAATTTTTAACATTCACAATTATAAAGAATATAAATAATGAATGAAAATAAACTTTTAAGTGCATACTTTTAGTGGCATGTCTATTACATCATGTACCAGCTTAATATCAGGCAATGCAGTGAAATGTTGAGACCTGTTTCTACAGAGACTGTGCTAACACAACCAAACAAAATACATCAGTAACAAGTAACAATACTGATGTAATGAAGTAGAAATACAAATATAGATAACACAAATAAAATTAAAGTACAGATGGAATGGCAGGTATGATAAACCTTGTGCGTATGTCACAAGTGCCACGGCAAATAGCTGTCTCGTGTCCAGCGTCCAATTTGTAAAGGCTATGCACTGAAAATGGCCTTTTTCTGACCCCTGACCTCACTGGACGGCCCGCCACTTTTCAAAATAGACCTGTTTGGCTTAGCGGGGAGTGTGGCATTGTAGGGGAGGTGTCCCCGCACGCGTGCGTATGTCAGAAGTGTCGGCAGTGTCCGCCGGCGCCTGTCCAGTGTCCACTTTTGTGTGAAAACGGCACTTTTGTGACCTCTGACCTCACTGGACGGTCCGCCACACTTTTTTTTACACCTCTCCCGCTTAGCGGAGAGTGTGGCGTTGTAGGGGAGGTGTCCCCGCACGTGTGCGTATGTCAGAAGTGTCGGCAGTGTCCGCCGGCGCCTGTCCAGTGTCCACTTTTGTCTGAGAACGGCACTTTTCTGACATCTGACCTCACTGGACGGTCCGCCACACTTTTTTTTACACCTCTCGGGCTTATCCGAGAGTGTGGCGTTGTAGGGCAGGTGTGCCCGCACGCGTGCGTATGTCAGAAGTGTTGGCAGCGTCCGCCGGCGCCTTTCCAGTGTCCACTGTTGTCTGAAAACGGCACTTTCTTTTCTTACATCTGGCCGCACTGGACGGCCTGCCAGTTTTGTTTTTTTTACAAATTATCTCTCAATTTTCACCAACATTCTGTCCTACTGGTCTGTATCAATTTTCTATCAAGTTCAGGGGCGCTCAGTTATGGAACAGTTGTCACGAACACACACACACACACACACACACACACACACACACACACACACACACACACACACACACACACACACACACACACTTTTATTTTTCTGATTACATTCTTATTTGTATTGTATTTTAGTTTTTAAATAGGTGAGATCAACTTTATAAACCCCCCTTGCTTTATTTTTTTAAATCGCACCTGCACTGATCTACTATTATTATTTGTAGCATATTTTGTTGTTACTTTTATCACTGTTTATTTGCTTCTGCAATAAACAATATTATATCATGATAATTTTCCAAGAGTGACCTGGCCTAGAGGCAGCATTATTACAATAATGGACAAACAGTTCAAAAACAATACATATGTAACAAACACAAATGAATATCCAGTTAAAGTAAATGTATTTTTAAAATACATTTGTGTCTATAAAAATAAAATTGGCAATTAGAAGTGTTCTAGTATGCGCCATTTAAAAGACGTACATCATAAATGTATTTTTAAAATACATTTGTGTCTTTTAAAAAACATTACACATTCGTCATCTTATTTTGAAGGCAACCGGAAACCTTATAGTTGCTAGCTCCAAAACCGGATGTCCTATAGTTGCTGACGGAACGGAGCTCCCTTTGACGGGGTTCCTTGTCCGACAGGGCCATCTACTGTTCATTTTACGCAGCTGCCATTTAAAATGGCTGGGACCAGCGTTGCCAGATTTTGCGAAAGAAATAAGCAACCACGTTTATGAAAACAAGCCCAAAATAAGCGACCAGGCTACGGCTATTTTAAAAGAGTAATCTGCTATTTAATTTTTAGAATTTTGAAACATTTTTAACAGCACAAATCTGATACGGGGGTCCCTGGCACAAACTATTCTTAGATGGGGGGCCCACCACGGACAAATACATATTAATCTGGGGGCAGTCAGTGGGAGTCCTTACCATGAAAATGTTTGAGATCCACACTTGTAAACGACATTGTGATTTTAGGAAACAAGCCAAAAGCCAAAAAACCCGCAACCAGCAATATTTATTAGCGACTTTACAGAAAAACATTCCGAAAGTCGCTTATAATAAGCCGACATGGCAACACTGGTCAGGAGGCGAGGCCGTGTACGCCGGCGTTGAACGTACGTACGTGCGTCGTGCACGTGCGTGACGTACATGAAGAGGAGGATTATGGTCCCGCCCCCCTCGATCATCTCTCGTCGGGTTCGCTCCTCCCCCGACTGTCTGGTCTTTGGTCGTTCCCCCAGCGACACCCACAGGGCGACACCACCGTCACCGTGCTGCTCCTACCAGGTTGGCTGCTGAGCCCCCCCTCCTCCCTCATCATACACACACTCACACACATACAGGCGACACAATACTGTGACAGCTGCCGAGCACACTGAACCATGGAGCGGGGAGAGATGGAGCACAGAGAC
>NC_139960.1:6651233-6726233 GCF_963454915.1 Gymnoscopelus microlampas
GATCCAGCCAACAGACTGCCTGAACCAGCTAGCCTGTCAGTTGTTAAGTTGGGTCAGTCAGCCAGTCAGTCAGTTAGTATACTCTGTAGTTAGAATGTACCCAAACAATCAGTCAGTTGGGAAGGATTCAGCGAGCCAGTCAGTCAGTTCATGAGTCAGGCCGTCGGGATGTGTAGTTGTTATTCAGGCAACTTAAATTAACCATCTTGGCCAGTCAGTTGGAATTTGGTTCTGTATGTAACCTGACTTGTTGAGCTCTATTCTGAGTGCCGCCAACATCTCTGATATCACTACTATCTTGTTATTGTGTCAGCGTGTCTCTGTCATTGAGTCGATGGTGTTTTCAGATGTGTCTTTTGTCTGATTGTTCCCGTATGTCTGTGTCTAGAGTCTGTGTGGATATGTCCACATGTGGCTCTGTTGTATTAATATCTGGTCCAGCAGGGGAAATTCAGTTTCAGCTTCACCCAGCTGATGGCTGCTCTGCCTCTGATGGTCATGATGATTGGATGAGGGGTCGGATTTCAGTTGGGGGTTAAGTGTCTTGGTCAGGGACACGTACTGTAGCTGGGGCCGGGACGCAGGCTGACTTTCTGTTTCCCAGACGGCTCCTCTACCATTCAGCTATGGCCACCATAGCCACCAATGGTGTGTAGATTTCCTCTTTGGCTGGTAATTTTCAGAGACTAGCCAGCCACTCTTTCCTTAACAAAGAATAGCTTCTGTCTGTGATTCTGCCTAAAGCTACTCATATACTATGTGATGTATATACATACGTATTGCGCTTACAGGACCAATCAAATGAGTAAATACAATCGACCTTACCAAGTGCACCCAGAACAGAAACGGTAGTCAAACTCAAACTGTGAACAAAATAATGTAACAATGTTTTCAGTGCAATAGGGAGAGTGGTGGTACCGTCATAAGCTTAGAGGGAGTCACTCACATGCCAAAAAAGAACTGATTTACAATCTAAAACGCCTCACTATGCAAAGCGTCAGTTGATTGTGGAGCACAAGACTACCGTGAGGGACTGACAACACTGTTTACAAACAGGCTGAAGATTAGTTTACTTCAGAGTGGCTGATTGATTTGAACAAAGGTAGTTGAGGTGTGTGTATATTGAATTGCAGTTTGCCATGTCACTTAATGTTAGCTACTGATTGGCTGCTGCTTTATTATTTGCCAGAGTAGATTAACAAGCCATGTGCCAGACCACCCAACGTGGGTTTTGTTTCAGAAATTATCACCGTTTTCAGCTCTCAGGAGTTTGAGTCTATCTTCACTCCACTCAAAATTATGCAAATACAGTATTCCTTATGTTGTTAATGTTCATGATAGTAATTGAAAATGGCTTGTGTGTGTGTGTGTGTGTGTGTGTGTGTGTGTGTGTGTGTGTGTGTGTGTGTGTGTGTGTGTGTGTGTGTGTGTGTGTGTGTGTGTGTGTGTGTGTGTGTGTGTGTGTGTGTGTGTGTGTGTGTGTGTGTGTGTGTGTGTGTGTGTGTGTGTGTGTGTGTGTGTGTGTGTGTGTGTGTGTGTGTGTGTGTGTGTGTGTGTGTGTGCGTGCGCGCGCGTGCGCGCGCGTGCGTGCGTGGGTGGTGGTAGGCCAAGCCAAGCCAGCCAAAAGACAGACACAACATTTAATGAGTGATAGGACAAAATTCAACATATCCTCATTTTCCTATCTTCCAATAATCTAAGGGGGAAAATAAATAATTCACCAAAGTAAGATTCAAATATTTCATTTAGAGCCATATATATCAGCCACTATGGCAGCATCACATGTAGGCTATGTGTAATTAACCTGACTCGAGTCTTTATGTTGTGTTTATGTTTATGATTTGTGTGTGAAGGGAGACCTGTCCTGCATTGACACCGTCTACTCTGTATGGACTCTGGAGCCAGAGTTACTGTCGGGGCAAGCAGAGGCTTTTAGTTTGTTCACTGGTAGATGTGAAAACAATCAATGTACCTGAATGTCTTTGTCTGTCAGGGAAGCTCTGCCATGCCGCTCCTTTATCTGAAAACACACACATTGTACATAGGCACGCACGCGTCACAGTCTGCATACATACAGTGCTCACATTGGCATGGTTAACATAACTGTGCGTATACACATTCACTGACATTTTTATGTCTGGGACCTCAACCTTGACTGTTAAATAGTCAGTGTTTATTTAACTCTCAGATATGTACAAATTGAACAGGCCCACTTGGTTCTATTTGTACTTAAGAGTCTGTTTCATTCCTAACTATCATTTGTTTAGCTGGGGACCCCCTGGAAGCCCCTCAAGTACCCCAAGGGGGTTCCCAGACCCCGCATTGAGAACCAGTGGTCTAAACACAAAAGAACCACAGGTATATGCATGTGTCCGTCTTACAAACACAAACATCGCTCAGCCATGGTGTGTGTGAGTGTGAGTGAGTGCACACGCTAAATGTCAACATTGGGTTCAGATATCACATACAACCACAATTGCTCCCTAACAATACCCAATAATACACTTTTGCGCCAATTATGTTTTGGCAGTACAGAAGATAAAAGTGCAGGGATTCTTCTCAATTTCCTGCATTTCTTCATCTTTTAAGTCAATACTGCTTAAACACAGACGCTTGCCATGTACAGCTGTGTGCCTGCGTCGTTATCTCACCCTAATTACAGTAATATGTGTGTGTATGGTCCTGTGTGTTAAATAAATGCCTGTGTGTACTACTGTGTATCTGTTGTGGCAACATGACAGTGTTGTATGTGTACTGGACCAAAGTGTGTCTGTGTGTGCTGGCTCTATTTTGAGTTTAAAGCTCTGAGGTATGGACACTGGACAGAGGGTTAGTGAAACTAAGTAGCATGACATTTACCTCAACTCTGTCTGACTCTAACTCTATTTATAAACACATGCCAAAAAGAGTTGGGACGATATGAAAATTTAATGTCACGATTATTGTGGCCAAAATAATTGCGATTTACGATATCACAATAATACAAATATGCTTAAAATCTTAAAATGGCACTTTTGTTAACCACTGGCACCCTACTGTAGCATCCGTATTCTGGTGGGAACGTTCCCCGAAAAATTGCAGATCTACAAGCTCACATTGTGACGCATCGTGAGCTTGTAGATCTGAGATTTGCGATTTTGTGACTCTCCACCCCAGGATGAAAACACTCGTGGAGTTAAATGCATGTCTCTGCAAGGTGCACTTTGAGATCAAAATGAAGAGCTTTTACGTTTTAACAAAAAATCCAAGGCATTATTCCCTTGAAGATGCAGTATAACACGTTGACATTGACCGGGCTGTACAGCTTGTTAATTTAACATACAACATCAAGGCCAGTTTCACAGGCCGTTATCCCACTGGTTTCCTAGAGTTCCTTCTCCTTGAGAATGTGTGTGTGTGTGTGGGATGGGTATGTGTGTGAGAGATTTGGTCTTGCCCTCAAACGCAGCCTAAAACCTAATTTCTACTGCGTCACAGTACCATGCTTTGTTCTTCAGTTGAAAATCTGTTATTTACACTCAGTGACACGATCAGTCGAGTTTTAACACTTAGGACATATTACTTAGGACTTCCACTTTATATTTTGTTGTACAAGCCATTTCAAAGATAATTTCTTTGTCAGACTTTACAGTGGAGTGGGGACGGCATGCAACATGCAGTTCACATTTAAGAGCATTGTGATGATGTCTTGATGTGGTCAGTGCAGTAACTGGGTGAGCAAAAGCAGTTTCCTCAAATTTGGCACACTGGGAGACCATTGTTTTAGAAGTCACTGGCAAATGTAATTTACATTTTGGCTTTTTGAATTCAGAGAAGATTAACCAAACAACAAGGCTGGCTCCCGTGGTAAGAGTGCATACCACATAAATAAGGCTAAAGACTAGTCCTTCATGCAGCTGGACCAGGTTCGAATCCTGTCTCTCTCCTGCCCTTCCTTTCTCTGTTCACTGTTTCTATCCAAATCTAAAAAATAGAAAAAAAAGAAGAACCAAATTAGCCCAATCTCAATGGCTACATAGTAAACTGGGAAAGGATAGCAGTGCAGATCTGCAGGCTTTGAGCAGTGAGTAAAATAAAATTATGCATAGCCTAATAATTAAAATAACATTAGTGTTTTCCATGACCATTTAAATGATGTTCTTAATCTGAACAGGTAAACCTGAGTATAATTTCAGTGGAAATATTAGGAGGATATATATGTGCTGCAGTTTTATCATCAGGGGCATTTAGAGTTTTATGTGGGGCAATTTGTCCTTTGCTGCTGTGGTTTCACGGCTGAATCCTCAAATGACCCACAGGTCGCTATGGAAATCCCTGCAGTTTGTTTAATTGGTTGGTGGACGGCTACAATTAACCCTGTGTGTTTAATGTGTGTTTATTCAATGTCTGTCTGTGTGTGTGTCCATTATTGTGTGCAGTCTGCCTGCATTGTTAGTGTTTGCATGTGGCCATCTGGTGTGTGCGCGTGTGGGTGCAGGGCAGGTCTGGACATGTCGTCTTAGGTTGATAGAGGTTTCTCAAGCTGTCGTATCACAGTAACCACTGTGATGCCATCGGTCAGCTGATTGTGGGTGAAGAACTAACCAGAAACACACAGACACACCCACACACGGAGTGTTCAGTGATGGTGTTGCTTCTGGAATGTCACTCACCCTCGATGACCTTGAGACCAATCCCACCAAGTCCTTCCCACTGTGTTCCCTATGCTGTCTCTCTAACGCTTTCCTGCGGTCTGCCTTGATGAAGAAAAAAGAACAGGGATAGTGTCCACTATTGGATACAGACACAAAAGCTTGTGTAAAACATATTTTAACACATGGGGTGCCAGGTGTTTTTAAAAACAGAGTACACTGAGTGCCAGGATTTTTAACCATTTTTGAGGAGCCGAGATACAGGCTTTTGAAGTCATAAGTTAACCAGGAAGTGGATTGGAGTCTAAATCTTCGGAAAATGATATCTCCTGGTGCTGTGAAGGAGAAAAAAAAAGAAAAAAAAAATTCAATTTTTTTTTCTTTCAAAAAACGTATATATACGGTTTTGGCACTCCATGGTTGTATTGTATTCCCAATGTGTTGTTAAGAACGTGTCACAGGCAGATAAGGAAGTATTATTTAATAATTGTGTTCTGTGTGTGAATGTATCGTCATGAAACAAACTGTGTCCCAGTTGTGTGAGGAGACGTTTCCTTCCTGTAAGAGTTTTTGAGACTCCCTACTCTAAAAGAGAGGAGAAATTAGCCTTTTTACAAAAGTGGTTCCACTGCCTGAAGAATAGAGAAATCTCCTCTTGAGTGAGAAATTAAAACTAAGCTACAAAATCTTTGTTTCCTGCCTTGTAACAGAGACAGAAAAGCTTTGTGACCGAGAATTGTGTATGCGACTACGTGGTGCCAAATAATAGTCACAGATCTCTCAATACATGTCTGAGAAATCTCTTCTTGAAAGTGATTAAGGCTCGCATTTTGTAAATAAGATGGGTTTTCAAATCTCTTTTAGAAAAAATGGCATTTGGCAATTAACCACAACTCAACTTCCTTGAACTAGAGACACGTAGACAATCTCCTCTTGTGTAACAAAGGATCGTAGGTATTCAAACCGCAGTCAAATGGAATTAAGTCCAGAGAAAGCACAAACGCCTTAGGCCTTGCCTGAGGCCTAGCTTGCTAAAAAGCTAGTTTTCATATTTCTCCTGAATCCTGAGCTAGTGCATTGAGCATCTCCCAGTGCCTATAGCTGTCCATATCATGGAAGTTATTACTGTTCAAGAATTCAAGTCAGAACTGTGCTGCACAGTTTGTGCTGTACTTTACATCCTACGATAAGATATACAAAACTCTGTCCTCATCAATTTTTTATCCTCACTTGGTTGACGATTCAATCTGAAATTGCACGTTGGCATATGCAGGGATTAACTAAGCATTTTTCATAGCATTTCTGCCATGGGCTATGGGATGTGCGTTCACAGTCCCAACTCTGCATGTAGTTGGGGCATGCACCGCGCGCATCCCCGGTTATGGACAAGTATTATTCTATTATGTTTGTTTATTATATTATGCACAGTTATATGCCTATTTGTTATACTATATTCTACACACGTATAAACTGAGGAAGGCCTTAGGCTGAAACGTCTGTGTGCTGTTTTTCTATGCCCTGCTAAATTAGAGTGCAGAGTGCAGACCTCTTTATTTGTTGATGCTAAAGTGTGTACTGTATGTGTTCTGCCCTCCCTAGGTAACACATTACAAGCAGTACCCTCCCAACACAAGTAAAGTGTACTCCTACTTTGAGTGCCGCGAGAGGAGGACAGACCCCAGTCACCCCACCAAGAATAGGAAAGTCAAGTACGACGAAACCGTCTTCTATGGTCTGCAGTACATCCTTCACAAATACCTCAAAGGTAAGGGTCTGCTACACCAACCAAACTGTACCCCAGCTAAAGAAGTGTTTCCTTTCCTTATTTTCACAGGCAATTGGTCCAGGAGAATTCTACATGCGGTCCGCTTGTACTCGGAGCCAACTGAAACGAGTTCTAGCACAAATCTAAAAATAAATGTTCATTATTGTTAGAAATCGTGTCCCAAGTGCCAAACATATCTACTTTCTGCCAGAAAAGGACACTCAACTAGTGACGTTTAAGTCTGGTTTGGCTTTCAAGCGGAAACTGGTGATTTAAATTGGAACCTTTAGAGACCTGCCTTTAAACTGGATGAGAGGGGGGGGGGGGCAAAGATATGAGTTTAAAGAGACTGATTGTGTCACTCCATCTTGTCTCTTAAATGGATTTTATGGTGTTAAGCTGAGGTGCTGTGGAGACATAGAACCATAGAGTTAAAAAGAGGGCGCTGGAAATCCCCACCCATCCACTTGTATGGAGTTGCTCACCATACATGTGACAGGCGGGCCCTATTTAGGGCCTATGTGACGCGTTTTACGTCACGCTTCACCTCCGTGTGCAAGCTTGTGAGTCGAGCCCATAGGTCGAAACCGTTCATGTGTCTGGTCCCAGCCATAATAAGCTGCAGTACCTATGATTGGCCAGCATGTCCAATGCGCTTGGACATGCGCATGTCCACTACTCCCTCTCGCTTCTGGGGGCTTGCATAGAACCAGGGATGAGAAGAGAAAGGCGAAGAGGACAAAACAACAGCTGCTCTTTGACCATCCATAGAAGAAGAACGTTCAGCTGCCTGTTGAACGGCTTCTCCCTCTGAACTCAAAGATTAGGCCAAAGCACGGCTTCTCAGTTGCTGGTCTGTGACCCGAAAGGGTCGCGGGTGCATTCTCACGTGCATTTGTATGTGTGTGTGTATGTTCCTGTGCGTGTTTCGAGTTTGGACAAGGGATGCCTTGTCAGTGTATGAGGGAAAGTCTATTTTCTAAACTAATTTGATAACTAATGGACACTAGATTAGTGTTCCACTCTCTGTCTCACTCTTTGTATCTCTGTTGTTTTTTTTATCTCGGGTGTCAGTCGATTTTTGAGAATGATACCGACTTTGAGGGGAATATTTCACAGATTACCGATATGATGGCCTGGATAGTGTTTTTTTCTCTTGGATGAAAATAAAACTTCTATGTGGATTTTGCAACAATTTTGCCACACGGCTCTAGAGCTACAGGTTACCTACCCTTACCCTGCCCCTATGCATACGGGATAACTATTAACTTGGTACACGCATAAAATACTGGCATAACGTAAATACGTAAATAATATAGATTTATCAAAATTAGGAGATGGTCAGCACAATAATAAAATCACAGAGGTGCACTGATAGCCCACTAATTACTGTATGACAGACTAGACCTAGACTTTAAATAAATAATTCTGGTGATAAACTATAAGCTTTAGCCAGATAGCTAGCTTAGCTGGAGTTGTGATTAGCTTGCTCGCTATAAAAACAAGCACCATCCTCACCTCATGTCAGTAGCGTTAATTCCATAAATTACTGCTATCAGCTTGCTACCAAGCTTATCCAATATGGCAATACATTCATTCCTCCGTTATCTACAATATGGGGATAAATCTAAATGAACCCTGTTCTCAATATATATTTTATGAGTGTTATTTTATTTTCTAACAACGTGTTAAACATATTGCTCCTACATATTGGTAACGTGCCCTTGAAGCGAGCCCTGCTTTCTCACCGGGTTGTAGTAACACGCTCCCTTCTGTGACGCACGCGGAACTGCTTCGCCCCTAGTCATGCGTCTCATTCCAGGAGGATAGCACTGATGGAAAATAGTGCTTGGTGCTGGCACTGCCTGGGGGGGGGGGGGGTAATTTACGATTCTGTCCCTATCGATACATAACTCGAACGGCGCTGAGTCGGCTCTAGTGGCCTTGGCAACGTTCGGCATGGCGCCTTGCTCGCCTAACGGCTCGCTCGCTGCCGTTGCCGTGGGCAGAGTGATCCCACTCGATGGAAGCCCAGTGGAGTAAAATAATTTGCGACACACTAGGTAAGATAAATAACAACGTCGGGAGAGGGATTCGATCCCTGGGCCTGAGCTGATGCTTAACGGTGCACGCCACGGAGATACCTGGTAATGCAGGGGTTTGGAAGTTATTTAACGCGGTCCGCTCATGTGAGAGGCAGTTCTGCGTGTGTCACAGAAGGGGGGGCGTCACCAAGTTACTACTACGACCCGGTGGCAAAAGCTGGTGCGTGTCCTTGAATACCAATACAATTTCTCCCCTCTCTCCTTTCTACACTTCACCTATTTTTCTTCTCTCTTCTCTGTTTCTCGTTGCTCTGTCCTGAATAGGCGTTTCCTATTAAGGAGAAATGTGTTTAACGTTTCCTTTTTACTGAATTCAAACACCCTGTTATAATAACGTGTTTCTTTTGCTTAATGCTTTATGTAAAGCACATTGAATTGCCTTGTTGTTGAAATGTGCTATACAAATAAACCACCACTATCCTTCCCCTCCTTTTCCTCTGCTGTGCCCCCCCCCCCTCCACCCCTACCTCTCCTCTTCTTCCTCACCCCCGTACCCGCCTTAGTCTTCTCTACCCCCCCCCTCTCTCCCACTGTCCTCCATTAATCTTCTTTTCCCTCTCCTCTCTTCCTTCCTCCACTGTTCTCCTGTCCTAAAATGTGTGTGTAATATAACGCTGGCTCTCCTCTCCTCCAGGTAAGGTTGTTACTCCAGAGAAGATCCAGGAAGCAAAGGAAGTGTACAGAGAACACTTTCAGGATGATGTCTTCAACGAGAAAGGCTGGACCTACATCTTAGAGGTCAGAACACACACACACACACACACACACACACACACACACACACACACACACACACACACACACACACACACACACACACACACACACACACACACACACACACAGAAAGCAAGCCTTCAATTAGATTACCTTCATATTGAATTTAGTGGCTAGATTGAGTTTGCGATCTCCCTAAACAGCTTTTGATCATAAAACCAAAGTCATTCACATCTGACCACATTCACCAATGGTCAAAGACAACAACAGAAAGTCACGCGACCCATGTTCCCAGTCATAGGCTACTGTTAACAGGGATCTTATATCTATAACATGGCCTGTTGGTCACTCGCCACAGGCCATGTTATACTGTAGGTATAAGAGGGAAGAGGGAGTGTAGTACGTGCGTGCACTGCATGTCAGGGCTTCACAATATGGACACAATTTCATAGTCAAACATTTACTTTGCTGTGCCTTTACAAATCGCTCTTATTTTGAACTGACGACCGGAAGTCAAAGGTTAACTTTCATCCGACTTGACGAATATGCTAAGCTTTGCAATGGTCATGGAACTCACTGATTGTTCAATAAACAAATGTCAGTACTGCTGTTTTGCATCTCTGACATAAGGAACCAACGTTTAAACAGTGAATTGTTGTAAGCTGCTTGCTGCATTCAGGTATTTTCACACGTCATTTAGCAATTCATTTGCAATGAGATGCGAGTGAGCAAGTAGGGAGCCGCAGGACAGACGGCAAGTGCTTGCACACGCCCACCCGTACTAGAGTTAAATAGTCTTGAAGGGAAAGGGGGCTTAAATGAGCTGAAATTGAAATAAGCTATTAACACAATGCCTGCCAGAGTTTTTTCAGAACAGTCTGTAGCCTCTGCCAGGGTTTTGCCATGATTTTGGTACCTGTTCGCGTAGCCACAGATTTTTTTCCTCCAGTATGATTGATCCCCAGATGGTTTCTAATCACAGATGAGATTCAGGTGTGGTTTCACAAATGTCAACGAGGTAATTTTGACCTCGTTGACATGTGTTGTTTGATGTTTCAATATAGCTCAAAACCAGTAGTTTTAAACCAAAAAACAAAGTGAATTGTTTGTCCGTTTGAATTTTAACATTGAAGTGAATGGAGCAGCAAATCTTCGAACATTTTTAGCTCCTAATCTGTTCGTAATTCGACAAGGGTTGAAATTATAAAAAAATTCAAAACATTTTTTTTTCAAAGACGTATATATACGTCTTTGGCGGACAACAGCTGATTATTAAAAGACGTATATATACGTCTTTGGCAGGTAATCAGTTAAACACTCGGTGCGTGAAATTTGTGATTACAAATTTAGCCGCACATGCAGGGCGCACGGGGCAGTGTGCATCATGCCGTTTTGCAACGTTAATATCATGCATGGTCATATGTAGATAACGATATGGTGATCCTTCAGCCCCAGTGCATGTTTTCCTGTGAGGGTGTAGGGCGTGTGTTGGGTTGATGTTGCATACATCATGGAAAACACAACTACATTATTATGTGATTGTGGTTGCCTATATCTTTCTTACGTTTAGTTTCGGGGCACTGACCAGTTCCGTCTCGGTGGTGCGCTGAGACTGAACTGGTCTGGCGGAATACTTGCACCACACTAGGTTTTACAATTTCTTACTTACTAATACAGTGTATGACTCACTTCTTCAAGTACCTTGAACCGTATTATAACTTATATTTATTTAATTACCTACTTGTATATTTTACTATGTATATATACAGTATGTATTGACATTACATGTTGCAGTCTGACGGAGTCTGGCCTATGTGATAAACAAAGGCTTTGAATCTTGTGTTATCTTAGTGCAAATAACCCCTGAACTAAAATGTGTATGTCTGTGTGCATTTCTTTGTGTTCTTGTTTATGTGTGATTCCCAGAAATACAATGGCCACCTGCCCATAGAGATCAAGGCTGTTCCTGAAGGCAGTGTGATTCCTCGAGGCAACGTTCTGTTCACCGTGGAGAGCACAGACCCAGAGTGTTACTGGCTCACCAACTGGGTGGAGGTAACACACGTTTTACATAATGTCTACATTACGCACTGAACCACAACCCTAGTGTCCTTATTCTGGGCATGTCACCAATGACGATGAACAATCGGGCAAAAATAGTCAAAGATACAACAAAAATAACAGGTGTTTCAGTGTTTAAACAGTATTGTGTAATTAGGTAGATGCGTTGTTGTTGTTCAGACTTGCATGAGAAAACTGGGAATGGGATGATCAGATTTTTGATGGGTTCACTGCAGAAAAGATGATAAACACCTGTTGTATTATAGCCTTGTATGCTGATCTGGGTTTTATAACTGTTTTTAACCTTATTTTAGAAATGGCTTTTAGGGCTGACGATTCTGCCAGTGCAAAACAAATTAAAAGTAGCCCTCGGCAGATTAGACTTGCCCACTTGGTTGTGATTGGATTTCCCTGCCCCCGAAGTTGTGGGGCACCAATCAGGAACCAGTATGCAAATATGAGACAGGTTTATCACCAGAGGCATTTTTTTTTAATCCGCCCCTTGGAAATGCAGGTTCCAGACTAAAAATCTACATTGTGAAATTAATCTGGCGATGCCATGCTAATGTTAGTATTATGTGTTTAGTATTGTTATTTATGTATTGTTTTTATTATGAAGCACCCCAACCTAGGTTTTTCACAGTGCATGTACTCGTACATCCTCGTGACAATAAATCTCTTGAATCTTGAATCAACCTTGAAAAAAATCAAATAGATCAGATCAGTTTAGGAGCCCAAAATGAGCCCAGCATTCTTTGTTCCTTTTAGTGTTGTTCTGCCTTTCTTTCACTTAATTGGATAGGATAGGATACGAGGATAACAGTTTATTAATCCCCCAGGGGAAAGAGCAGCAGCAGCAGCAAAGAGTAAAAGAGGTTTACTTTTATTTTTATTGCACAACAACAGATAACTTAACAATAAACTATACTCACTCGCAGGCAGACACACGCACGTGCGTGTGCGCACACACACACACACACACACACACACACACACACACACACACACACACACACACATGCTACATACGGTGTAATCACTCACAAACTAGGACTGGGCCCGAACATCCGAAGGTTAGAACATTCATTCGTTCCATTCGATCTCAATTGTCGTACGTTTGTACGTTAGTTTCTTTCTTTTCTCGCTCGGGCTAGTCATTCTGCACTTTGCTAGACATCCTGTTTAGGGGGGATACGGAAACTGTCTGTCTGCGTGCATCAGGTGCGGCCATAGCTGAAGGGGTAGAAAGGCCGTCTTGGAATCGGAAGGTTGCCCGGTTCACCGTCCCCCGTCCCCCCAGTCTGTGTGGAAGTGACATTTAACCCATTAAGACCTGGAACTGTGTCATTTTTAGATTTGAGCTAAAAAGCATTATTTTACACTTTGGGCTATACAAAAATAGCAGATATACAAGCTCATAGCGCGGCACGAGCTTGTAGATCTGCTATTTTTGAAAAATCGTGAAAATGTGTGCAAATCTTTGAATATATATTTTTTAAAAGCGAACATATTTAACTCAAATCTTTGCTTCTGGGGGTCCCTGGAACAAAATATTTTGATGGGGGTCCGCGGCCAAATACATATAATTTTGGGGGTCCTTGACATGAAAAAGATTGAGCACCACTGATATAGAAACATACTTTTTTCAGAAAACTGTTGAGATTTAGGAGACATGTAGAATCGGCTTCAGGTCTCAGTGGGTTAAGTGTGTGTGTTTGCAAATTACAAGATACAGTAGGCCGGATCTGAGCATTGAGCAGTAAATAGTACTGCGGAAAGCCCACAGACAGAGACTGCCCACGTAACTACGTAAGTTTGTTTACTTCTAATGGCGTGCCCCCCCCCCCCCATCCCCCACCCACACCAAAATAAATAACTCGAAGGCTTTGTTCATAAATACCAACAAATCTCCGACACACACCCACACAGACACACAATAACAATACAAAAATCAATTATACTGGCTCACACACACATATACTCACTCGTAAGTACACCCACACTCAAACAAAAATACACACCAGTGTGTATGTTCGTTTGCGAAAGATATTGACAGAATTAAGCGTAAATGAGTTATTCAAGAAAATCAAATACTTGACCTAGCCAATGTACTGTTCACTGAAAAGCAATTGTTTCCGGGATTAGTCGGAGCCAGCCAGGCGGTGTCTGCCAAGTTAACTGAGTTTACATTTGCGTACAGATGTAATGGTTCTTCATGTGATGCCGGATATCGTCAGATATCTCCAGCGTTGGAGGGTATAGTTCCCCCTCAAACCATCAATTACTGCTTAGTGACTTCACATAGGAATAACGTTTGTTCTTACCCCATTAAGACCTGAGGCTGATTTTACAAAATGTCTTCTAAAATTATCTCCTAAAAGTTTTCTGAAAAACTGATGTTGCGATATCAGTTGTGCTCAAACCTTTTCATGTCAAATGTGTTGTTCCGGGGACCCCCAGAAGCATTTGAGTTAAAAATGTTTGCTTTAAAAATATATGTATATGTATTCAAAGATTTGCACAAATGTTTACAATTTTTCAAAGATAGCAGATCTAAGCATGTATATCTGCAATATTTTTAATAGCCAAATTATAAAATAATGGTTAATGTGGTTAACTCATTGAGTGCCCAAATTATTATTATCTATTTCTGGCCATTATGATTTTTATTTTTACATTTTTTCAAAGTAAAAAAAATGTGCTTAGGAAGCGAGATACAGCCTTTTTAAGTTATAAGTTAAACAAGGAGTGGATGGAGCTGCACATCTTCAGATAATGATATCTTGGGTTCTAAAAAAAAAACGTGAAACACGTTAATGGCACGTTGCACCATAGCAATAAAACACGTGAAACACGTAAATGGCACTCAATGAGTTAAAATGATATTATTGTGATATTTGAAAAAATCTAAAATTATTCTTTATTTTTTGGGTTTTTCCGTTTTTCCGTTCTTCACAAAGAACCAGCAGATAACATTTTTTTTTACCATGTTTTACCATGTAAACTGCTGGCAGTTTTTGAGTACTATTTTTGAAAAACCCTGGCAGTTTACGAGTTAAAGTTTAATATTTCGGGCAATTTTATAGTTTTTTTTCCTCCGCCTTGACATAAGACAGCATGGTCACAGAGAAGAAGAGTGACATCACAACACAGGTCCTCCAGCCGGAATTGAAAAAATAATCCTTCTCAGCTGTGCATCATCAGACTTCAGAGTTGATAGAGAGAGGACTTGAAGGGCTCTGGTCAAACTCACTTCTGTCAGTCGTGACTCAGCAGTATTTAACACACTTTACGATGACACACATCATTTCTCTTCCTCTCTCCGTCTCTCTCCCTCCCTCCCTCTCTCTCTCTCTGGGTTTAATCTACAGAAACATGATTCTCTTAATCTGAGATTCGATTGGTGAAGTTGCATCATAGAATCTAATAAATGTCATCTGTCTCTCTGTCTCTCGCTCCCTTATACCTATATCTTATACCTATTATAATCAGTGCAGATTTGACAGTATTTATTACAAACGCCGAATCTTGTTGAAAAGTTGGGACGCTATGGAAGGTGATGATAAAAAAAAGAAGGCAGTCTAATTGTTCTTTTTCATAATACAATGTCACGTTGAGTGCACAACAATACCAGGGAGATCTGGAAGTCATAGGTCACACTCTGTTACGTGAACACAGGGAATGCAAGTGTGACACACGCACACACAAACCAAAGCATATACACATACTACTCACAATGCAACATACACACTTTCATTCTTCATGGTCCATGTACTTTGAGTACACTGTAAAATAATGTATGCACACTCAAATGCACAAGCTCACAGGAAGTCATTTAACTGGGTCTGATGAAAATAAGTACACATGCACACTTGCGTACACACACACACACTCCACGGTAAATGCCAACCAGATGAGACAAAACACACACACACACACACACACACACACACACACACACACACACACACACACACACACACACACACACACACACACATTCTTCACACCTCATATCATTGCAGACAGAATCCTCACATCCAGTCAAACCGTGCACATACAAAACAGGCACCCTGCTGTCCCTCAGATGTGATTTAACACTCACTCTCTCGCACACATACACACACACACACACACAGAATTCTTCATGAGGGATATAAATATATACACACTAAACACACACACACAGCGGACATAAAAATAGACCTAACTCAGCCCAGTGTCCTTGGATAGTGGCTCTACGTCACCAGGTCTCACACACACTCACACTCACATTCTCACACACACACACACACACACACTCACACTCACACTCACACTCACACATGCTCTGTCTTTCTCTCATCCTCCCTCCCTCTCTCTTCCCGCTGTCTAGCTCTCTCTATTCTCTCTGTCTCCCTCTCTGTCTTACCCTTTTTTCTTCCCCCCTCATTCCTTTTCTTTCTTCTTTTATCATCTCATCTATCCTCATTTCTCTCTCTCTCTCTGTGCACAGTTTTCCTGCTCTCACTTCTGCTTTCCTCCTTCAGTCCTCCTCTTTTCTCTGCCCCCCCCCCCCTCCCTCTCCTTCTTTATGTCCTTCTCTGTCATTGCTTATGGCGCTCCATTTTGTTCTGGGACATTGACCAATGTGGGACTGTGTGTGTGGGTGTGCGTGCACATGCGTACAGCCCCTCCCCACCCCCTGCCACTGGCATTCTTGGTTTGTCGCATTATGATGATGCCACAAAACATTGTGTGTGTATAAATATGTATACACATGTGTGTGGATGTGTGTACAGTATATATGTGTGTGTGTGTGTGTGTGTGTGTGTGTGTGTATATATATTTTTTGTTTTATATATAACTGAAATGACACGGATGCTTTCTATATATATATATATATATATATATATATATATATATATATATATATATATATATATATATATATATATATATATATATATATATATATATATATATATATATATATATATATATATATATATATATATATATATATATATATATGTATATATATATATATATATATGTATATATATATATATATATATATACACACACACATACACACATACACACACACACACATACACACATACACACACACACACACACACACACACACACTACACACACACAAATATTGATGTTAAAATCAATGTAGCGGCAAGGCAGAGCCAGCATGACCTTGCATGCATCAGGGAGTGTGTATATGGAATGTGTGTTTCTGTGTCTGCCTGTCTTTCCCAGCCTCTTTCAGTGAATGTGTGCCTGTGTGTGTGTGTGTGTGTGTGTATTTCTCTGGCAGTCACATGATAGTGATGAGCGCATCAGGAAACATGTGACCTGCTCAGTGCACTACACTGTGTGTGTGTGTGTGTGTGTGTGTGTGTGTGTGTGTGAGAGAGAGAGTGTGAGTGCGAATGCGTGCGCTGGAAGAGACACGGTTTCCTCCCAAATAAAGCAACAATACCTCATCCTGAATCTTCACACAGCAACCTGTGGGCCGTGAGGATATAGCAAGTGGGCCCCAAAATAACTGTCAAAACACTAATATTTTAATGATAATTGGTATGAAAACATAAATGTAAAAGAAATTTCATGGCATTTTGTTATTTAAAACCTTGGAAAAAATGATTTTGGGTCAAATTTACCTTTCGGGTCTCAAGCTAAAGGGTTTGGGAACCACTGACTTAAACCATCTACTGCACTTCTTTGACAGGTGTCCCTCAGGGATCAATATTGTGCCCCTTCCTTTTTTCCATCGATAACAAATCTCTTTGACGAAAATAGTGTTTGCCTATTTTCGCGAAAGGTTCACCTATTATAACATGCCCAGAATAGGGATGCTAGGGTTCATGTGCTTGAGCAAGATAAGCCCTCAGAGTATGGACTCAACCTCATGGGATTCTGCTGTTCCATTGGATCTGATGAAGGCTGTTTCACTGTGTGTCATACAGTATTTATTGAGTAGATTGAATTGTACCATTATGGTATGTTGACTGTTGTTATATGTCACCCAGGCTTAGTGTCTGGTCTATGGCCGTTTCCATTGACACACATGCACACATACCTGGCATGCACAACTTAACCATGCCCATACGCACACGCACACATGCTGTAATAATATTGACTTGCCCTTTTCAAGTTGATTTGGCATGAACATAGCCACAGGCCTCCTGTCCCCTGCCAGAGGCCTCACGCTACTGTTTCTGGGCTGTATTAACTTTGTCCAGGAGTTGCTTGTAAATCCCCCATTGAGCTTCTAAGTATGAATGGTGCAATACAAAAAAATGGTTATAATTTTTGTATTATTGTTCTGCTGGCTTTTATGTAATCACCTATATTTCAACCTCTCCTCCCCTGCATCTTCTTGGCTCCATCGTCAGACCATCCTGGTGCAGATCTGGTACCCCATCACTGTAGCAACCAACTCCAGAGAGCAGAAGAGGATTCTGGCGAAGTACCTCCTGGAGACATCTGGGAAGTTGGAGGGTCTGGAGTATAAACTGCACGACTTCGGCTACAGAGGAGTGTCTTCACAAGAGGTATTCACAGCAGGACACAGTAGTGAGACTGTTTACTGGACCATGGGGGGAGGGGACATTTCTTTTCTGCATTCACCCAGCAGATGGGTGCTCAGGGGGGGAGGGGCTCTTAGGGGTTAAGTGTCTCATGGACACTTGTGTCCTTTGTTCACACTAGCAGTGCCAAAGCGGTAGGCTACAAATCGTTTTCAGTGGAAGCCAGCGACATTAAGATACAAACTGACGCCCGGCAATTGTCATAGCATGACGGGCTACAAAAGCTACAAAACAAAGTTCAGCTGGCTTCAACTTTTTTTTCAGCGCACCAGTGACGGAAGTGAAGCGTCAATCAATCATATGTTTTTGTTTCACCGTTTCCACTCCTCTTCTCTCTCCACACAATTCCGACTTGTAATGGGGGGAAATAAATTATTGCCGTCAGTCAGTTCCCTGTCCTTTTAACCCATTAAGACCTGAGGCAGCGTCTAAAAAACATCTAAATCCTAACAATTTTTCAAAATTAGCAGATCTACAAGTTCATAGCGCGGCACTCGGTGCCGCGCTATGAGCTTGTATATCTGCTATTTTTGAATAGCCCAAAGAAATCTAAAGTGACCAGGTCTTAATGGGTTAACATATTTTCCTTCATATTTTTCTCGCCCGTCGTCCACACACGGAAGGACACTTGATGACGTCAACGAGCGTGTTGAGTAACACTTTTTATAGTGACTCGGCGACAGTGTAATCCAACATGACTGGTGATTTACTTTATTCATACTGCATGCCTGTGACTCCTACAAGTTCTGAAGCGTCTTCCTCCAAACTTTAATAAAGTTACGTTCGGTGGACTGATAAACAAACACAGTGGCATACCGGAGACAGCCCGTGCTGGCCATTCTTGACAATATACATACTTTATTTGACGTAAAGGCGATGCAATTAATTTAATTTGCTCTACCCTGCAAGCTTGTGGTAACCACATGTGCAGAAGAATAATGGCCTATATAAAAATATTTTTTTGATTATATATATTAAGTTTGTGCGATATGACTGTTAGATCTAAAATGTCTCCACGATATGCCTTAACAGGCCGATCATTACTACCGTGATACAGTGCAGTTATGTACCTTAATTTGTAGATACGTTCTTTTTTTCGCGACTAGCACTTCACAATGCTATATGCAGTTAGCTTGTAGGTCTGTTCTTTTTGCTCATACGCAAATCAAAAGTTCCCTCCTCCCCTTTTCAGTTATCTGACACTGGTTTAGATTTCTAGTTTGGGTTTTTAAGACTAATATACCGTACGTCATTGTACTATGGTGACGTACATTTAGTTCCTAACTCAATCATTTAACTGGGTTCCTGGATCCTGTTGTTCTTTTTTTGTAGGGTATAAATATAATTTAGTTCATGGAACTTGTGTTGATGGTAATCTAAACATGGACGTTTTGGGATACACAACACCATAATATCGGTTCCACAGGCCTAACAAGTTGGAGAACAACATTATACAAGGCATGCGATCTTCACATCTCAACAGTTGTTAGATAAATAAATTCAAGTTAAAAATAATTCAGTATAGTTGATTGCTGAAGTGTTGCTGTTCAAAGCGTTTTAGATAAATGACAACTTGAGAACAAATGGGAAAGCATTCAGTTAAACACTTCTTTGATGTTTATGAAAGAACGCGAGACAGTTGATTTAAAAAGTGTGTGTGTGGGGGGGGGGGGGGTCAAATGTAATAGTATCCTTGTCTCCAGTGATCGGAACGTGAATGTCATGAATAGAAGAGATAAAAGTTGAATAGTTTGAATAAACTATTCTCTAGGGGGGGACGTAAAAATCTATGAACACCTATCTGTTACAGTGACGAGAGGTTATTCAAGAGTCAACATCAAACTATTATCTGGCCTCAAGTCAAAGCCACCGGAGGAAATCGATACGTCACATTAATCTAGAAATCCAGACTGACTTGGTGCTAAAGGAAACGTGTTTCTGTCCCTCTCTCTTCTCTTGTCCAGACTGCTGGTATAGGAGCCTCTGCCCACTTGGTCAACTTTAAGGGCACAGACACGGTAGCTGGTATTGGCGTCATTAAGAAATACTACGGCACTAAAGACCCTGTGCCTGGTTTTTCTGTCCCTGCTGCAGAGCACAGGTACACACACACACACACACACACACACACACACACACACACACACACACACACACGCACTACATGGAGGTTGCGCATGTACACACATACTGTGCACGTTGGATGGATGTTATTGATTGCATACAGGTGGTAACTGGTAACAATTCCTGTAGTCTACACTGTAAAATCCAGAGTGTTTATTTAACACATCAAAGCTGTCCCCACCCTCACCAGGTTTAAAACCACCCTCAAAACCCACCTCTCTCATTCCCCACTTAATTCAAATCGCCCTCTTTCCGTTTAATTTGAACGATTTAGTTTTGCTCAGTTTTTTTCCCTGTGTGGTCATTTTTTCAGAGCTGTATTTTTATGCCCCTGCCTGCGGACAACCTTGCCCAGAGCAGGGATTCCGCCTGACCAATTTTGTCTGTGTGTGTGTGTCTTGCGACACATTGCCGGGGCCGGGAATCGAACCTGGGACCTTCTGTTCCCCAGATAGGCAGCCTCTCTACCCATTCCACTATGGCCGCCCACACAAGCATACATGAATCTTGGCGTTCCTTGTTCTGGGGGCGAACATTCAGCAAACATATTTGAGACCCAATCCCGACGGCCTTTGTTGCGTGTCACTCCCCATCTCTCTCCCCATTTCCTGTCAGCGTACTGTCCTATCCATATTAAAGGTATAAAAAAGGCCAAAAATAAATCCCCCCCAAAAAAAGAGGGGGTCCTTTATAGGCCCCTGGGTGACTTAACTAAGTATACTGTATGTCTTGAGTGCAATCATTGAGTTTCATAATTCACACTGATGATCATACGCTGCATTTGTTGCTGTATACATATGTTGCTCTCTCTGCATATAGATCTAATAATGGTCTCTCTTCTACACATACAGTGCTAAAAGATGTAATAGTGAACGATTGACTGAAGAATGCAACCTACGTCTTTTGTCTTTAGTTCCTCTTCTCTGTTCTGACTATTTGCTCCTTTATTTTTCTCTCTCCATGTTCCTTCTTCCTGCCTAATGTTTTATGGCACTCTGCCAGTTTATTCTCTCTCTCATAAAATCGCACACACATAAAGATGCCTGTTTACTGCCACCAGAACACTTAGTGCTGCTCCAGTACACCACTCATTCCCATACCTGTGTGTGTGGGGGGGGTTCATTGTCATGGCAACCGTTATGTAATCAACCACTGTGTTTGGTCCTCACCTCAGTGGGCGGAGTCTCAGTGAAATTCCACTTCCACACTGCAGACGTGCTAACTTACCTGAAATGCATATTAATTACATTCAATATATAGAGGATATGCGTGTGACATCATCATCAAACCCGGAAGTTATGCAGGAATGCCTACTGAGTGTCAAAAAAATACTTTCTGGCCTTGACAGCCCATGCATCCAAACAGAAAAGTCATATCTGATTGCATTCAACAACATTAAACAATGTTAAACTCATTTTGCATGTTTCTTTGCCACTCGATGTGCCATTCACTTTAAGCATGCGCATATCCTCTATTCTGTACATATTTCCATGAAATGGACCGGGCCAGGGGGACCCTGAGCATAGCTGTGGTCACATATCATTTGACTTTGTGAATGGAGGAACATGTATTGATGAAGGGCAGAAACATTAGAGACAACACTCACACGGATCAATTCAAATGATTTAAAAGAAAAACAACAAAAACACCTTAAAAAAAAGAGTAATTAGTCAACTATTTAATCTGCTGTTGCTGCTATTGTTGGTCAAACTTGCTAATGAAGGAGAAATGGTTTTTTAAAAAGTATTTCTATAAAGAAAGTTATTTTTGCTGACTCAGAGTTCTGGTTCAGACTGTCTCCTTCAGTAGAACATCTGGTCCATACTGCCCCCTCCTGGAAACTTTAGAATATTACTACTACAGTAAATTAACTGCTACTGTTCTCTCCTTCTGGTGATGCTGTTCTGTTTTATTACTTTGCATCTTATCTTACTTCCTACTTCAGTCCCTCTTTTTTCCTCCTCCTATTTCTCCTTCTCAAATGTGTCTTTTAGTCTTCCAGGCTATAAATCAGATTTTTAATCACTATTTGTCTTTTCAAACAGTGGATCTTTAAGTGCTATTTTGTGCTTTCAAAAGTGTTCAAAAATAGCTGTTCTACAAGCTCACAACACGTTGTGATGGGTTGTGAGCTTGTAGATGGTTATTTTGGAAAACACGCTCAAAATCACAATATTAGCGTCAGAATATCAATATCAAGGTATTTGGTCAAAAATATAGATTTTGTACATATTTACCGGCCCCTAGTCCTGCTGTTGCATTACATTTGGCAGGTAATTGATATCTCTCTCTCGCGCTCTCTCTTTCTCTCCCCCTCCAGTACCATCACAGCATGGGGTAAGGATCATGAGAAGGATGCCTTCGAGCACATAATAAAGCAGTTCCCCAGCGTTCCCGTGTCCATCGTCAGTGACAGCTACGACATCTATAACGCCTGTGAGAAGATCTGGGGTGAAGACCTGAGGAGTCTCATAGAAATGCGCAAGGCAGACGCCCCCCTGGTGGTCCGACCAGACTCTGGAAACCCTCTAGACACAGTCCTGAAGGTAGGGAGTCAGACCCCCCTCCATGCTGGGCATTCTGAGCAGCATTCTGAGCAAGGCACCTTTAGCCACTTTGAGCCTGGCATCCATGTTTTGGGCATAACATTATAGGCGAGCATGTTCTAAAATCCAATTGATTGATTGAATACTTTATTACAAGATTGTTAACTCTTTGACTGCCAGAAATGAAATATTCTTTGCTACGCCACTGCTAGCTAAAATCTGCGTTTTCCTTACCTTTTAACACAATAAGCACTAAGATCTTGTTCCATTGTACTCAATTCATCGGTAGGACATACAATACATACATAATAATACATACAATACAATACATATCGGTAAAAGCTCAGTAGCAGCAAAATGTATATGTACAGAAAAGGGAGGGGTGGGGGCTGGGGGGCAGAGGATGCTACTACCGAGGAAATAAAAACTAGGACACCATGGGACAAAATGCATGTCGAGAACAATGCAAGTCGTTCCATTTATACTGCTATGCGGCACGAATGCAATGCAAAGCTCGGTTAAGCTGCTGTGCAGGGTTAGCTAGTCAGGGACTTATACTGGCATAGCGGCATAAACGTGACCTGACGCTCCGCCCATCCGTGAAGCAGACGTTTTGGCTTGGCCAATCAGAGAGAACTACAAGCTCCTGAACACACAGAGAATTTCTGCCTCTTTCTCAAACCCGTAGGCCGACAGATACAGATATTTGCATTTTTCCGGTTCTAGGAAACCGTTGGTCGGTCCGAAATGCCATTCGGCTCTGCTCAACTCGGGATCATATGGGACCGAATGGTTGGACCAGTGTTGATTTTAACAGCTAATTTTGATTTAGTTTCAGTCATAGTCTTTTGAATAAAATTCTGTTTAGTTTTAGTTATATTTTAGTCACCTGAAATTTTTTACTTTCAGTCTAGTTTTAGTTGACTAAATCTACAGTTGATTTAGTTTACTAAAATATATTTTTTTCCGGGCTGTGATGCCATCAAAATGGCAGGTTTTCACTTAGCTGCATGCCGAAAATAGCAAATCTAAAAGTTCACAACGTGTCGCGCTGCGACACGTTGTGAGCTTGCTATTTTCGGTCTGTGACACCCACGCACACCCATGATGACTTGTCTTGGTTCTACTGCATCGCTTCTCCACTAGTCCCTCCCAAACATTTTAGTCTACTTTCTATTTGTTGACGAAATTGTCAGTATATTTAGTCATAGTTGTAGTCATCATAGCTTAGTTTTTAGTGAAAAAGGGTAGTCGATACAAATCTTTCGTCATAGTTATAGTCGACGAAATCAAGACTGGGTCGGACACTCTCTGAGTGATGCCCGGGACAGTTTTTGTGTGACACACAGACAGACTCACACATAGATTATCGGTAGTTGCAGTTCTACATGCATACGAACAGTGGACACCGCTCATTCCTCCCTTCCTCCACGTTCTCCTCCTCATCTTTCTCTTTCCGTCTTTCTCCTCTCCTCTCTCCTCTTGTCCTGCCATCAGGTCTTGGAGATTCTGGGTAAGAAGTTCATTCCCGTTGAGAACTCTAAAGGTTATAAGGTTCTACCTCCATACATCAGAGTCATACAAGGAGATGGAGTTGATATCAACACCCTGCAGGAGGTATATACACACACACACACACGCACGCACGCACGCACGCACGCACGCACGCACGCACGCACGCACGCACGCGCGCGCGCACGCACGCACACACACACACACGCGCACACACGCACACACACGCACACACACGCACACACACACACACACACACACACACACACACACACACACACACACACACACACACACACACACACAACCTTTGGGAGAATTCACTCTGAAATATACACATGAATTTAAGATTTCAGTCATTTGGATTCCATAGAAGAAGTCAGCATGTCTTCTATGGAAGCATGTTGCACAGCAAAAGTAGCCGATCTACAAGCTCTCAATGCGTCGAGAGCTTGTAGATGGGCTGCTTATGGTTAATATTTTAAGACTAGAGCATTTGAAGTGGTCAAACTAGCAATGTGCGTCTTCCATAAAATCCTAATGCTATGGGATATTTCATAAAAGCAAATCTGTTAAAGCCTCAATCTGTGATTTCTTCACCTGGTTGGCAGTATGAACAGCAGGAACAATATTACTAAAACATCATACTTTTACATATTGTGGTCGGAAACGGCATTAGTGTGGAGGGCTCCTTTCACACAGTTTCACAAATCGCTCAATTTTTCAGTCTTGAGATTTTATTATGCTTTAATCCATGTATGCAAATGTGTGTGTGTGTGTGTGTGTGTGTGTGTGTGTGTGTGTGTGTGTGTGTGTGTGTGTTTCCCCATTCGACAGATTGTGGAAGGCATGCTGCAACACAAATGGTCCATTGAGAACATATCGTTTGGTTCCGGGGGAGCCCTGCTGCAGAAGCTGACCCGGGATCTGCTCAACTGCTCCTTCAAGTGCAGTTACGTGGTCACCAATGGCCTGGGGGTGAGAAACACACACAGCATGTACACTGCACCTAGTTATAGCCTTGCATTATTTTTGGCACAGGACATTAGGCCTGTCACAATTATTACATAATCGTCTAATCACAATTATTTTTCGCATAATCGTCATAATTGTTTCCATGTTGATTTTTTTTTTCCACACATTTTCAAATATAAAAAAAAGCAGAAATAGCAGATCTACAAGTTTGTACATCAGCTATTTCTGATTTTTTTTTATTTTAATTTCAATAATTCAATAATTTCTTTATTTTCGTTATTCGTCATCTCTGCCCTGTGCAATTTTTTATTATGCCTAAAAGGCTTCATAATATGTTCCAATGTTCAATGCCAAACACACAATTAAATTGTTAATCGCAATTATTTGAACTAGACCATACCCGGTGAAGGGCGCAGGCGAAAGTAGTTGCAAACTGGGAGTTATTGCATGTCCTGTCGCGCGTCCCCCCCCCCGCGCGTCCCGTCGTGCCGTCCCCCCTCCTCCTCCCGCGGGTCCCGTCGCGGCACACATTTATATTGTAGTTAGTTTATTAAAATGATACATAAGATAAATTGTGGGCTTTTTCTCAGATTTTTCTCTGCAATCATCCCCACAACTATAGATAGAATCTGAGCAAAAATGTAATACCATACATTATTTATGACTGCAGCCATATTGACAACATAGAAATGAAAGCTCAAACTGACCAAATGTGTTCATATTGCTTAAAAAGCAGACTTTTTGCCATAACAGTTAGCTGTCACTGTAAAAGTCATAGTAAAACTCATTTTTGGGTGGCGTCCATCTTGGAAATATGCAAAGTAAAGGTCCAGACACACCTAATCATAAAGATAAGTATTCCATTGAGTTTCTCATGCTCTGAAACCATGAAATAGACACCAAGTTTGCGTTTCTAGCCCATCTGGTTCAAAAGTTATCGCCAAAGCTATTTTCTGATAGGGGCCAATATTGAGGCGGCCATATTGGATTTCCAGCAACAAATTGACCGGGTTGTCCATATAGGTTGTGATCCTAGAGGGTCATAGATATTATTTCTGGTGGCCAACCTTTGATGGCAGGGCAAATGCAGGTTTCCAAAAAAAGGGGGGGTTTGCCCCCTGGGTAATGAGACCACTACAGACAGAGGTTAGTGAAATTATAGGAGGATGACAATTAATTGTCAACTTAAATGTGTGATCGTGACAGCCCTAATCGTTATACAGTGTAAATGGAGTATAAATTAGGCGCATGTCTTCAACATCATCAATAATACATTTGATGTTGCACACAGAGGTTTTAACGTTCATCTGAACTGAAATACTGAAGTGTGTGTGTGTGTGTGTGTGTGTGTGTGTGTGTGTGTGTGTGTGTGTGTGTGTGTGTGTGTGTGTGTGTGTGTGTGTGTGTGTGTGTGTGTGTGTGTGTGTGTGTGTGTGTGTGTGTGTGTGTGTGTGTGTGTGTGTGTGTGTGTGTGTGTTTGCATCGTGCTCCAGGTGAATGTGTTCAAAGACCCGGTGGCGGACCCTAACAAGAGGTCAAAGAAAGGTCGTCTGTCCCTGCACAGGACGCAGAGCGGAGAATTCGTCACCCTGGAGGAGGGAAAAGGAGACCTGGAGGAGTATGGGGAGGTGAGTGTAATGCATGCACATTGCACACATGTACTGGATGTACATATTAGATTGCGGCCCGAACGATGCCAGATTGTGGCTGGACACTGGAGACACTGAAGAAGATGCAGAGAACAAGCAAATGGAAACGGATGATTCACTTTGGCGACCCCTGATGGGAATTAACAGAATAAAGATTAAACTTCGATATATGAAAGGAACACTTGAATTATACAATGAGCAAGTAAATAGAAAATACACACAAAGGCAAGGTACATTTATTTGTATTGCACATTTCAACAACCGTAAAAATTACATCGAGAATAATTTAAAAATCTCAATGAAATAATTACCAATGTCGTCAAAAACATCAAATAATGGCTGATATATCGATCAGGCTTTATACTAGATACACCCAGTGATGCTGTGCTCATTTGGGAAGTGGTTGCACTCTATTTTAATGACGTCACGTGCACGCGCACGGGCACGACACATGCACGTGCGCGCCCTCCTGCGCATGCGCATAAATGTTCCAAACAACAAACAAACAATGTTTTAAATGTAATTGTAGTCTTAGTTACATTGTTAATTTAGTTTGTATTTACTTTTCTAGTTTAAGTTAATTCAATTAAAGACATTGTTGTACACACAAACACAAAAGCAAACTTAAAATAATCAGACAACTTGTTTACTTGAACTACTTTATTTTGAGGAGAAAAAAACAAGCGCACTGAGAAATGCGGCAGTTTGTGTGTGTGTGTGTGTGGGGAGTCAGGGTGAGACAGAGGAGAGGAGGGCGGGATGGAGATACGGGGCAGACAGAGTTTGAGACGAGGGTGAGAAAGATGACACGTCCAATCTTATACAGTGTATGTGAGGACGTAGTTTAACACACCTGACGACCTGAGCTATTGTTATGCTAAGTAGCCAGGTACTCGCTCGGCGCACGGATCGAGTGGAACGCATTCTTGCATGCACGCTCGTGCACCTCGCGTGCACGTGCGTGCACATCCGTGCATGTGCCTGCGCGTCCCCCTGGTCAAATAAGTGGTTGCACGGCGTGCAACCCCGTCCACTGAGCATTGCACCCCTGGATACACCCTTACATATACGATACGATACGATGTATGCATATTTAGTATACTGTATGTACACACAGACAGACACTCATTTACCTCTCTCTCCCTGTCCCCCCCCCCCCCCCCCTTCCCCCTTCCATCGCTCCAGGACCTGTTGCACACGGTTTTCCAGAACGGCAAGATCATGAAGACGTACACATTTGACGAAGTCAGAGACAATGCCAAGCTCAATGAGGAAAAGCTGGACGAGGGGCTCTGAGAGCCCTTCAATGACCCCCGACCCCTCATCCCTTGACCCCCATGACCTTTTTGCCTCCGACGTCACGTCAAAACCCCGCCCCGCCCCCCAACCACACTCCACCCCACCCACAATGACAACTGGAGGTAGCGCGCACTGCTAATAGAAATGTCCGCCCCCCCCCCACACACACACACACACACACACACGCACATGACATAAACAAAACCTTCTTCCTTAATCACTGAAGCCCTATTACTTCGTCATATGACGAATTGCAAAAATAGCCGATCTACAAAAGAGTTTGTAGATCATAACATTTAGCCATTTTCTGAAATTTCTGAAAGTTTTGGGAAGGTTTTTCGCCTATGCCCCAAAATAGGGAGGCCAGTTTGAAAGTGGTAAAATAAAACCCTGAATGCCCGTGGAAGGACTCCATGTACCTGTGTAGAACAGTCCGCCGACGGTGAAGCGATAAGAGCAGAGGTATGTGGGGAAAAGCTCCCTCAAACAAAAGCCCACCCATACACACACCTCCAACCGACACTGAAGCTATTCTTACCCCCCCCCCCCCCCCAGGGACGTGCACAGATAGACTCTAGGTGCTGCCTGCCCTTTGCCCTCTTGACCAGAAGTGCCCTTTTGAAAAAAAGGGGGACATTTTTTTTTTTTTCAGTTTACAGCAGGGGTCTTCAACAGGGGGTCCGGGACCCCTAGGGGGTCCTCAGAGTTACTACAGGGGGTCCGCCAAATCTTTGTGTGATATGATTTTTCTTTTTACCATAACCACTCGAAACCTAGCATCCCTTTTCTGAGGAGAACTTTAGCCAAAAATAGCAGATCTACAAGCTCACAACGCCTCGTGCTGCGAGGCGTTGTGGGCTTGTAGATCGGCTATTTTTGGCAAAGAGGCATAGGTGTAGATGGAAAAAAGAGCAGACCAAGTAAACAAAAAAAAGTATAATTTACTTGAGCACCTGCCCCTCAAAATGTCTGTGCACGCCACTGCCCCCCCCCCCCACACACACACACACACACACACAAACACATACTGTATACACACACAGCCCACCCCCAGTTGGCACGATCCGTCGCCTGGAAGAGAACGAGAGAAATGGAGAAAAAAAGAGAGGGAAAGATTGAAGAAAGTGTGTGTGACAGAGCTTTGAGAGTGCGAGAAGACTATAGAGAGAGGGAGATAGTGGTTTGATGTGATATAAATCAGTGTTGTGCAGAGAAGCTCACAACACGTTGCATCAGGCTTTAACCACTTAAACCCTGTATACTTTGTTGACCGGGGTCCCCCAGGGCAGGTCAACAAACTCCTGTTGTGGTATTATGACATGTTGAAGTGGTTAAAAGAGAACATGACCACCAGCCAGAGAGAAAGTGGAGGAAAGACAGTACACAGAAAAAAATCCATAGCGCTAATTTAACTCCCAAGAGCGTACAAAGGAGGTTACGAATTCATTTGGTGACATTTGTTAAATTAACACTATGGTTTTTACTGTTTAATATGAAGCCACACCCACCCCGATGACCGTGCCCTCCCCCCGCCCCCCCCCCCCCAGTGTATCATGTACAGAGCTGTTTTTATTTTAAAAATGTATGAATCTACTTAACTTTTGTCTTTTATGTGAAGGAAGCAAATGGTTTTGTCTGATGGTGCACCGACAGCATTTACTGGGACAGTAGTCAGTAGAAATACCAGACATGTACTCGCTATTTGAGATTTAATTTGATAATTTGTAGGTGCTTACAAATTCTGGAATAATGCTAGCCTGGTTCTATTGGCTTTCGAAGTCTTAAAACTTTCCTTCCACACGATGCTTCATTGACTGAAGCAGTTGTGCCCAAAAATGATCAAAAGAAACTACTCAAACATGAGTACTTGTTCTTGTATTTGGATTGGCGAAAAACAAAACAAAATGTTATCGGTGCATCTATGTATTGTCGTTGTATTGTGGATCGTTATTCACACAACCCAATCGCCAGAGAAGAAACGTTACCGATGTGCGTTTCTGTAAACCACTGATAGGTTACATGATGCATCTCTTACGTTTCAAGGCAGGCATCCAGTGGGCTTGAGCTTGTGAGGCGCCCCCGAGCGAGCCGCTGGTCCAGTGGAGTGTCCAGTTGATGCCCGCTGCAGCCGATTCAGCACCGTTTCAATTGCGTACCGCACTGGTTCAAATGGACCCTTGCAGGTCTGTAACTCTGAGAGTGTACAAATGAAACCGTGTCCATTTGGTTACATTTTGTACACCATGTAGCTTGGGGTTCCAAAAAGGCAGTCAAATCAATCATAGGGACATAATAGTAAATAATACATTCTCAGTTAAAATGTACCCAAATAAATAAATGTAGGATTAAGTCTGCATCTACAAACATTATGGTTTGGGTCACGCAGCGTTTTTTTTGACGATAAAAAAAGTATCCAATTTTCTTTTGTTATTAGCGGAAAGGTGCAGTGACGTTTTCTCTGGCGACCAGGCTGATTTCACATATTGCATTCATGACTTCAAAGGCCCAAGCTGTAATCCCAACATTAAGGAAACAGTAGTCCTTTACCTAAAATAGAAAAAAAGAAAGACATGGAAACGACTGTTTGTCTATAATCCAATTGATAGTCAGTGCTTGCTTTTTGATGACCGGCAGACACTCAAAGATTCTCCATTGAGTCACCTACTGGAGACTCCGCCGGTCATCAAGTGACAAAAAACTAAAAATCTCCAATAATTCAAGGGTTCATGGGGTGTGTAATTAATAGAAAATAAGAATTGTTTTGGGTGAACTATCCCTTTAAGTTTTAAGACTGATTTCAATTTTATTTTACACTTTTTTTAAACTTCCCTTGATTTCCCCTGTTGAAGGCATTTAATCGAGATTATTTACCCCCATAAATCCTGATTAGGTCTTAAGGTCAGTGAGTGCACTTGTTCGGCAACCTGCTCTAATAAATCCCTAGAATTGCATATAGAAGCGGCTCACGGAGCCAGTCTTCACAGGAATGGAGACGAACCGTTTGCCATGTGTTTTAATGACAGCTACATTGTGTCCATGTTAAATGTTGCTATTGATGTGTCTGCACTGGAATGAATGTGTACCCAGTATGTGCTTGCTTGGATGTTGGGTGAAAGTGTGTGCGTGTCTGTGTGTTTTTGAGTGTATGTGTGTGTGTGTGTGTGTGTATGCGTGTATGTATGCTTGCGTGCACTGATTTATTCCTTTATAAAAGACTGTGGTATAAATATTCCTTTCATGGAAATGTGTTTGCTGATGGGGGGAACAGGAGGGCTCTCTTCCTTACACTGATGGCTTTATTTTCTGCAGATGATAAGGCATTGTGACATAACTCTAGTGATACATGGTGTCAACAGGAAACGGCGAGAGATGCAGGTTCCAAAATGTCTTAAATGTTATGAAAAAGCTCAAAATAGTTTTCGGTCGAAATTGACCCAAAACATTGCCCTTTGTATTAACTGCCTGAACAACTAATGAAGGAAAGTGACCGTCAATATATATTGTTCTGGAAAGGTTCAAAATCCAATACTTTATTGCCGTATCAACATGAGTGATTGGAATTTGTCTGTCTTGGTGAGCTCACTTAAACAATAACAGAATAAGACAAACATTATTGCACAATTATTGAACCTGCCAATGGCCTGCAGTGCTTGTTTGGAGTGTTTAAAGGCCTGACACATTGAAAGTGTCAAGACGCTTGCATTATCAAACGCAGCCTTTTGTGTCAGTGACGCTCGCGTTGAAGCCGTTTTCATCGTGTCAGGGCGTTTACGGATGGGTGCCGTTCTGGAATCGGGATGCATCTTGTGTGAGAAGTAGGGAAATACAAAAAAGTTTTTTTGTGTTACCCATGTGAGAGGGGTCTTTTGAGAACTTTAAAGCACTTCTTCACTAATCTAGCCATATAGATCTCCACTAGGAGTGGGAGATCACTTCCTCCAATAATTCTGGATGCATTGCGCACTACCATGTACAACTGTCTCCTGTTCTCAGCTGTAATATTGCCAAACCACACAGTTATTGCATAGGTGAGGATGCTCTCCACTGCTGCTCTATATATTATACAACTGTTCCATACCATCCCTGGATTTACTCCGTTTTTTCAGTTGTCTGAACCACTTGAACGCCAGTGTCCCAATTATGGGACAAATCAGCGAAGATGGCAGATCTGCAAGCTCACAGCGCATCACATTTGTGATGCGTTGTGAGCTTGTAGATTGCCTATATACTTTTTTGTTTGTTTGTCTTTTCTTGCCTTTATTGATAGTTGCAGTATAGAGACACATAAAACGGGCGGAGAGAGATGGGGAGGGGCATGCAGCAAAGGTCCACCCAGCTTGGGGATTGAACCGGGAACTCGCTGTCAGGCATCAGAGCCTATGTGGTACGTGCCTTAATCATGCCCCTGATAGATCGGCTATTTTCAACCAAGAGATTTGTAGAGGGAGAAAGGAGGGAGGACCTAGAGGGCTGTTTTCGCTGAATGTGTGCCTACAATAGGGGCGCTGGGGTTCATGTGGTTATAAAAAGAAGTGTCTGGAGTGTTTTCTTGAGAATAGTGGTGGTGTTGTCCCCCCATTTCAAGGTGGAAGAAAACCGAGGGCATTCCCAAGAATAGAACTATGTCAACCCTCCTAGTGATAGTATTTTCCTGACCTGGGTCAAATAGCATTTAAAACCAATTATTAGCAGTTTGCTTGATATTGATATTCAACCTACTTGGAGTACCTGGACGGAGGACTATCTTCAATAGGTTTTGCATTTTACCAGGCGTAAATAGGATCATAAGATGCGCCGTCTTGAGTTGATCATCCTTTTTTTTTCTCTCTCTCTGGTGTATCACACCCAGCTCTAAGGAATGATTTGTGCTGAATTAAGACCGTACAGCTTTTTTTCTGTAGGAGGTAGCATAGCACACAACCAGAAACAAACGGTACTGATTGGTTCGATCATGGAAAAGACTCTAGAATCATGACCTGGTCTTCAAACCGGCAACCTTCAGTGTCACAAGCCCATTCCTCAGAATCGGTGGTGGAATGCCATCGTGCAGTCGTTTTGTGATGTCATAAGGCTTCTGTGAATTCACAAATAATGAACAGACCACTACCAAAACACACTCAGCCAAACTGGTAGGTTTAAGAGCTATAAATAATATGACAACTAATCTTATTGCTGAAACATAATGCCGCTATATCTTTTCTGTCTTTTTCTTTCCTTTTTCTTTTTGCAACTGGAATGTATTTGTGTACAATATTGAAACCCCCATTTTCTTATTACATTTAATTTTCGACATCAAGCAAACAGCAGTTGTCCTTATGTCTTTTTGTTTCCAGTGACGGGGTGCTTTTAGTACAGTTTTGATTTTACTATTTTGATACAGTCCTCAGTTCTTACCTCAGAAAACAAATCTATATTATTTTGTATGACAAAGGTGAAAAAAAACAAAAGAAAATGTCTGAATTGTTGTAGTAAAGAGCATTACCTATGTAAGATGCGGCCATACTGCCTCCTCATGTGTACATACAACTTATTTGATTGAAAAAGGAGTATGCACTACGCAGGTTTAGGGAGACAGACATACTACTAGATAAAGTTATTATTTTTCGTCTAAATGACCAATTTTATACCAACAGAAAAAAAATATCTAAACCTGCTTGGGCGAACTGGCAGTATGACAGTTTTTTGTGACTCAAAGCTTTTAGCATCTGTGTGTGCGTGTGATTGAGTGACATTTTTGTGAATGCCTCTCTGTATTGGATGGAAAAAATTGCTATGTGAATATTACTTATATTTTCTTTTCAGTTGTTTTACTTGTATGTATATGTTGGTTGTCCCAAAATTCTCTCCCAACACAGACGTCTCTGATATTTTAACTAACATAACTGTTGCTATATTGTCAACAAACACAATGATTAAAGATATCACCATGTCAATTTGAAACGTTCAATTCATTCAACCAATATCTTTTTAACCACATAGGTGACCGGAGTCCCCCAGTGCTCTATACTAGGCCCCCACCTGTTTTCGCTCTACACTAAATAATGGGGATGCCGATACTGAACTTGTGACCGATATCCCATAAACAATTAATTGCTTTGTCAAATCAATTGATACCGATATTGCAATACAAGTTTCCACTAGGGTTTACCATGCACCTGTTTCTGGGGGCAGATGCAGACTGTTTATAACACTGTATAATTATAGATATAAGAAATCATAAATACACATATTGCTTTATAACAATAGTAATTCAAGTGTTACCTTTTATGGTTATTTCGTTATTTTTAACAGTTAGCAGGTTACTCCAGTAATTGCAGTACAAATTTGATGGAGCATCTTTCTCTTGGGGTAATAAATTGACCAGGAGTATCTATACTTTGCCTCGAGTACTGCAGTTGAGTACTTTGTCCACCACCGTCAAGCAGTTAAAGTGTTGTACTTTTTTAACATTGACTCATCCGGCGGGAAAAGTAAGCTGAGTGAGCAGAGAGACGCCCTGCCGTTCAACACATTCTGTACAACCACAGCCTTGTGCTGTCTCAGCCATTAACTTCTCTGGGCCATGGGCTGAATGGGTAAATGCCTTGCCCAAGGGCAATGAAACTGAAGTCATTCATGAAATTCCTGAAAGATATTCAGTTGAAGTTGAAGGAAGGGTTGAGGGAGGCATGTGCCCTCCACCCAGAATTTGTCATATGCCATGGTGTCTTGACTTGCATTGCAGATTGTCAGAACACATCATAAAGCCATAATATTTTAAGGTGACAGCTGGGTCTTACCTGTGAATATTCTTCCAATATGCACATATGGATTTGGGTGAGGGCCAGGTCATCACTACTTTTTTGTACAGACAGTCAGACAGACATGATCTGAAGGAATACAGTTTTCCCGGTGCCCAGATTTCCCTAGTGCCCACTCTCCCCCTCCCAACTAAGTGCCCACCTTGTGCCCAGATTTCCCTAGTGCCCACTCTTCTCCCCCCAAAAGTGCCCACTCTTCCTGCTGCCCACATTTCCCTAGTGCCCACTCTTCCAAGGTGCCCAGTTGTCCCTAGTGCCCAGAATGTTTTGGTGCCCACCTTTCCATCTGAAGTAGGCTAAACCACTCAAAGTGTTTATTTTTTTATTTTGTGTGTGTGTGTGTGTGTGTGTGTGTGTGTGTGTGTGTGTGTCCTCTGCTCTGAGAGTCATATGATATCATCAGCACCATTATAATAACACAGCACAGCTCACAAAGCAGCAGCTTCAGCAAGAAGTACAAACATTTAGAAAGGGACTTTTACAGCCAGGCCATGGAGGGGAAACTGCGCTTGCAACAGTTCATTTGAGGAGTTGTTATCGGTTGGGTTAGTTTAAATACATTTGAATAATATGGCATTTGATCTGGTAGGCGAACGTAATCAAATTAGTCTAAACCGTTAAAACATATACATATAGTTCTGCCCTGCGATAGTAATTAGGCACGCAAGTTTGGCACTTCTTCTGCTCTCTGCTGTACCGCCTCCGTTGAATACAAGAACGCTCGCCCCAAAGCACAGTCGCCCCGGGTCAAATTGCGGCGACCTATAGGAACAGTCGCCAGTGGCGACTCGCCACCAGTAGTATTCCTAAACGTAACCTCAGTAAAACTATGCCTACACCTAACCTTATTCATAAACGTAACCTCAGTAAAACTAAAACTATGCCTAAACTTTTCCTCAGTAAAACAAATGCAAGAATACAAGAACCGCTGGGGGGCGAGCGGTCCGCGAAAGAAAATGGGGGTGAGAGTGTTTTGGGGCGAGTCTTAGGTTTACCGCCTCCGTTATTTACGTATCGCAGCATCACCGAACGAACCGCACCGCAAGAACCTCTGCTGCTGCTGCACACACAGATCCACGTCATTCTGTCAAACTACTCCCTTTTACCCCCAAACTTAAACCATTCGGACCTTTATACCGCCATTCATAGCCTACCGCTGCAGAAGACATCAGGAGAAACCATCGATCATAAAAGGCGAAGACATGATGACCGGATTTCGACTGAACTTATCGCCGCTTAAAGAACCACTGGGTTTTATCAGACTTGTGGAGTGGGTGAGTAGCCTATACAGTTAGCCTACGTATTAATGATACATGTGTTATTAATGTGTTATAATAACGTTACGCAGCAGCAGCAATGGTGGAAGAAGTACAACATGTCTTTAAACTTAAGTAAAAGTATCGATACTGCAATGCAGACATACTCTGTTACAAGTAAGTCTTGTAATACACATTTTACTTGAGTAAAAGTACAAAGGTATTGGCATCAAAATTTACCTACAAGCTCACAGAGCATTGCATCACAACATGTTGTGAGCTTGTAGATCTGCTATTTTCAAATAGCCAAAGTTTAAATAGGGCTGAAGTGGTTAATGTATGATTGATTTTAATGATAATATAAATGTACAAAGTAGGCTAACACTAAAGTTGTCAAATAATTGTGGAGTAAAAGTACAATATTTTCCTCTGAGAGGTAGTGGAGTAGAAGTAGGCCTACAAGTATAAAGTATAGAACATTGGGAAATACTCCAATAAACTAAAAGTACCTCAAAATTGTACTTAAGTACAGTACTTGAGTAAATGTACTTAGTTACTTTCCACCACTGCACGCAGCAGGAGAAAGGGGAGGTCTTTTTTACTTTAACATTATGGGGATTTTCACAAGAGGTCGTGGCTCTAGTCTGGCCTTAGAATGAATGAGATCAAAGTTTTTAACCAGTTGGTCATTTGTGCAGAATGTTAAGTTGTGTAAGCAGGCTATTTAGGCTACTGGAGAAATACAATAACATAATGTCTATTATTTGTGTTCGCGATAGGGCTGTCATCTCATTTTATTTAAGGATATATAATATCCAGCTACATCTGCATGATGGTAGCCGAAACGCTCGCCCCAACACACGCTCGCCCCCATTTTTCCGCGGACGGCTCGCCCCCATCGTATTCTTGTATTTGTTTTACTGAGGATAATAAAGTTAGAAATAAGTTCAGGGTTAGGCATACTTTTACTGGGGTTAACTAACTTAAGATTAGGAATAAGGTTAGGTTAGGAATAGTTTTACTGAGTTTAAGATTAGGAATAAGGTTAGGTTTGGGCATAGTTTTACTGAGGTTAAGTTTAGGAATAAGATTAGGTTTAAGCATAGTTTACTGAGGTTAAGTTTAGGAATATACCATATGGGGAGTTGCCCTAGGGTGACTGTGTTTTGGGGCGAGCGTTTTGGTATACCATCTGATATCTCTAGCAATAAAGCAGCTGGATCTGCTGTGTTGTGCCAGCATTGTCCTGGCTCTGCATAGTTCCGTTGCTCTGCAGTGGTGTAAGTAACTAAGTACATGTACTCAAGTACTGTACTGAAGTACAAGTACAAGGTCTTTTTTACTTTCTTCAGTATTTACAAATGTCAATACTTTCAGTACTCCTACATCTCTGAGGAAATTGCGCTTTTACTCTTTTACTTTTACTAATTATATGAAAACTTTAGTTTAGTGTTGCTTGTAACAGAGTACTTCTACATTGCAGTATTGATACTTTTACTTAAGTAAAGAATGTGAGTAGGCTACTTTTTCCACCACTGTTGGTCTGTCCTTCAAATGAAAGAGAGACAGTTATAGTATAATGCATTTCTCGACAATAATTTACCTGGAAGTTACCCTGCAAGACGTTGACTTTGGTGCAAAGTTGCAACCGACGTTTGGTTACAATTTAGGTTACAATTTAGCCTGATACCCCCCCCACACTGTTATTGTGCAAACTGTTGTGCATAGTTAGTTTGACCATGTTAAAGGGATCCTTGACTAAATAAGCCTTATATGCCTTAACACATTATAATTTCCCTATGTAACTAAAATTAGAAATGAAAAACACCTTAAATATTGTATTTATTTCAGAAATAGTTAATCTTTTACCCAATAGGGACAACGCCCTGTCACAAGTTGATGATGTCATTTGTCCATGTGTGGTCCAGCCCGATGGAATGTATGGAATGCATGTGTTAATAAAAAACAACTTAATACTTCCCCAAGGTTAATATGAGCATCAAAACTATATTTTAAATACTTTTTATTGGCACATGCATTCCATACATTCCATAGGGCTGGACCACACATTGACAAATGACATCATCAACTTGCGACGGGCAATGTCCCTATTGAGTAAAAGATGAACTATTTCTGAAATAAATAAAATATTTAAGGTGTTTTTAATTTAACAATGTAGTTATAGAGGGCATAATGTATTAAGGCCTATTAGCCAGGGATCCTTTTAAGAAGACATTTTGTCAGTGAGAACCATAGGGTGAGAACCCATTAATAAAGTGGGTCAGATGGCTCTGCTACAGATAACTCAATTACATTTACAGCCTCTCTCTCTCAGCTGCTTTCTCTCTACCCATGCCACTCCTTATTCTCTCTCTCTCTCACACACACACACACACACACACACACACACACACACACACACACACACACACACACACACACACACACACACACACACACACACACACACACACACAAAATAAAATAGTCACACCCACACACAAGAAATAGATAGAGGGGGTTTGAGCAACAGCCAGTCATCTGACTGTGTGTGTGTGTGTGTGTGTGTGTGTGTGTGTGTGTGTGTGTGTGTGTGTGTGTGTGTGTGTGTGTGTGTGTGTTCTGGTATTGTAGGACCCTGATTTAACAGAGAACGTGAACAATACAGAACAATAAGGCCATATTCTCAGTAATAACAGAAAGGGCGGGGGTGGTTATAGTTGCATATTTCACTCCAGGTAACATACAACCATAATGGAGGATCAAGTGGTTTTAGGCCTAAAGAATACACGTTCGAAAGAGAGGTGTGTCTTTTGACAGCAAAAACAAGAAATGTATCTTGTAACCACGAATACAGGCCTAATGCAGTACATAACATAACGCAAACATAACAGGCATGTACGCAGGGTGGGGGGAGTGAGGGGGCATCTTCTCACCGTCCTAAGCCCTATTTCCTTTGTCATATACGACAAATAACAAACTAGCCGATCTATTACTACTACAAACTGCTTTTTTTGCTATAATTTTTTTTAATGAAAAACTGTTTTACAAATTTACAAACATTTTTTTTAAATTCGCCCCTGAAAATTGACGCTGGGGTTAATGTGGTAACATACAGTATATTTCTCCATAGTCCATATATATCTCCACCAGCCATAAACATGAATGACCAGAGGATATAGGATATCAAAAGCCCCCCAGCAAATCCAACCCTGATGGTACAGTTATTTCTCTGCATAAATGATTGACATTATTGTCACACACAATATGTCACAATATGTCACAGTCATATTGTCACACAAACCTAACGCACTTGCACACAGTACTTGACACATCCTAACTTAGCATTTGCAGATGTTTGGAAATGTTTTGGCAGTATATCATGGCAAATACATCATGCCTGCGGGAAACCAATTTCTTAACAATCATTTGGGGGAATCCATCCATTTTACATGAACACAACCCACGTTTAGGCCTTGAAACATATAGGCCATGAAACCCTAGTCGTACACACACAGATCACTGTAAAATATCATTATGCGTGTCCATATTTTTCCATCTGTCCTGTTAAGAGACTAATGCGCAAGTCTCTTAGCCAGCGTGTGTGTGTGTGTATGTGTGTGTGTGTGTGTGTGTGTGTGTGTGTGTGTGTGTGTGTGTGTGTGTGTGTGTGTGTGTGTGTGTGTGTGTGTGTGTGTGTGTGTGTGTGTGTGTGTGTGTGTGTGTGTGTGTGTGTGTCATTTGCAAAGGGACTTCCTAACCACCACATTAACATTATGACCTGGATTATGTTGCAGACCTGGTTGATATCTAATAATCATTCATTTGCTTATACGTTGGAGATAGCACACATACTTTACATACAGAACGCACAGCATCGCATGCACCAACTGTGCATGCAACTCCAACTGTATTGATTAAGAAACTATAGGGGTGCAACAGTTAATCAAACTAATCGATTTCACTGATTATACAAAAATAATCGAAGAATTGATTTTGCAACACGCTGTGAGCTTGTAGATCTGCTATTTAGGCCAAATGTTCGTCTACTATGGCATGCCCAGAATAGGTTCACTATAGGGTTCGAGAAATGGTTAAGAAATGCCTGTAAATTTCACTATTTTCATTTTGTGAAGGGAAGTGGTCAGTTCATTCCCCTTTGGCATTTTTTCTTTTTTGAGATGGATGAAAGCTGAGACAGCCGAGGTGACTAGCGAGGCCCGGCAGGGAGGGAGGGAGGGACGGAGGGAGGTCTCTGGCAGGAAGTGTTCCACATGTGGGTCCAAACATGTTTTTTTTTTTTAACAGCTACATCACTGACTGGACCATCTGTAAGGAATCATTATTAAGCAGTTTCTGGACTCCTTTCCCAGGGAGTAACTCAATTGCTGAAGAACCTAAGAGACATTATAGCAAAAAGAATCAGTTTGTACTGAATGTCCTGTGACATACATTGTGACTAAAACCAAGGTCCTTACCCCCCTCTGTCCTCGCGGTGGTCAACAAGGACTGTGTCGTGTGAATGTAACTGTATTAATGAGTCATAGGGTAATGCTAGCTGAGCAGACCTACCCTGGGCGACTAAAGGATTAAAGCTGCAATCCGGGACTTATTTTTCACGAATAAAACCTTATTTTATTGTATGGTAGAGTATGCTAATACAATATATTGTAAATAATACATCTGCAGTGGTTGGCGGTGGTCCTATACTCTTCCACTGAGACGTTTTAGACCCTGCCCGAAGCTCATAAGCCCAATATCTCCCCCCGGCCGTATGGGGATTCCTTCCGGACTGAACGGAACAATGTTTGGTTTTCTCACGAGGGAGACTTGGGTTCAAATCCTGGGTGTTATTGTTGCAAATAACCCACCTCTGTCTGGAGAGAACATAACATTTGAAAGGCTGGGGCCAATGGTGGAGATTTCATTTAAAGTGGGAAATACCCATAGTGCCACATTGGATGAGTTTGGCTTACAAAGGGCAAGGAGATGCAGACACCTGGGTTGAGGAAGTAAAATGTGTGGACGTGTGTTCGTACCAGCTGTGTGTGTGTGTGTGTGTGTGTGTGTGTGTGTGTGTGTGTGTGTGTGTGTGTGTGTGTGTGTGTGTGTGTGTTCGTTAGTGTGTGTGTGTGTGTGTGTGTGTGTGTGTGTGTGTGTGTGTGTGTGTGTGTGTGTGTGTGTGTGTGTGTGTGTGTGTGTGTGTTGGCTCCATGCTGGTTGTTGGAGTTGCTCTTGCTGGGTGACACAGCGATCTTGTAGTCGTCGTGGAAGTTACAGTAGGCTTACTCTGCTCAGGAATGTGTGTGTGTGTGTGTGTGTGTGTGTGTGTGTGTGTGTGTGTGTGTGTGTGTGTGTGTGTGTGTGTGTGTGTGTGTGTGTGTGTGTGTGTGTGTGTGTGTGTGTGTGTGTGTGTGCGTGTGTGCGTGCGTGCGTGCGCGCGACAGCAGTCGGTCAGCAAATGTGTCTGTCTGCATGTGTGTGCGGGCGTGCGATGTGTAGGTCGAAAAACAGGAAGTGGTGGGCTATCACATCTGGAGAAACATCTGGATAGGCCTGAGGGTGTGTGAGTGAGTATATTTGAACATACAGCACAGTACAGTTACATACGTGTGGTTTCACATGGGTGCATAAGTCTCAGTTTGTTTGTACATTTGTGGGGGCATCACGTATCAATACCCGGTTCTGTTGCAAGCAACATTTACTGTAAGATTACCACGTGGTTTTGGTATCGTAGCAAACTCTAGTACAGCCAAGCGCTTCTCAAAGTCCTTGAGGGGTTTCCTGAGGGGGTTCCAGGGGCTGCTCAGCAAAATGAGTTGGTATAGCATCGCAATCAGTTTAAACACTTTAACCCTAGATATCGGTTATTTGAAAATAGCCGATCCATAAGCTCAACAAACATCTCGTGCTGCCTGACACGTTGTGGGCTTGTAGATCGTAATTCTGTGCGTGCACCTATATGCACAACTAAGTATATCAAGAAGCCCTTAACAGTCCCCCCCCCCCCCCACACACACACACTAATTCTGTCTATTATAGACCTGTCAGTGGTTCTCAAACTGTCAAGGACCCCAACATTATGTATGTATTTGGCCGCTGACCCCCGTCTCAAAATATTTAGCTCCAGGAACCCCCAGAAGCAAAGATTTGAGTATAAAAAAAACACTTTAAAACTATTTATATATTGAAAGATTTGTCACAAAATGATCTACAAGCTCATAGCACGGCACAAAGGGACCTGCTATGAGCTTGTATCTGCTATTTTTGAATAGCCAAAGTATAAAATAATGGTTTATGTGGTTAAAATCTGAAATGACACAGATGCTTTCCCGGTTTGAATGGGTTAAAACGCATTCCTAAGGACCACTAGTGGTCCGTGGACCACTGGCTGATAAACAGTGCCTTATGATGTTCTGTTGACTCATGCACATCATGCACACGTGCAGTAGACGTACTTGCATGCACCATAATGTAGATTCAAAGCCAGCTTATGATCATTAGCCTGCCCTACTGCCCTACTGTCATACATTGCCTGTGTCAGTTCCATGGTTTCCAGTCTAATAGAACATTTTTGAAAGGCAATTCTACCCATATGGCTCAATTTAAATTAGTTCCATAGCACGGCTGTCTATCTTCTTGGCAGCCTGCGGACCAGGTTAACAAGACACAGCTATAGTCCTCTGCTAACATTACTGACCACTGGAACAGTAGCAGTTGTTTTATGATTGCATGGCTATAAGAAAAGCGTATCTCCTCCATTGCCTGTCACTTCCAACATGTCAGCCACCCTGTTTCCTCTCTTCATTTGTGTTATCCAACAGAGGAAAACACCACACAGGGGAGGGAATATATGGATCGTCTGTTACAGGAAAATGGACCTTATTTTTTACCGTTAACCACTCAAACCCTACTTGACCCTAAGTTGACCAGAGTTCCCTCATGAGTGTATATGGGTTCCCCTCCATTTATTCCCTCTACAACAAGTCTAATCTAATTATATGTTCCATCGAGATCTCTGAGGTCAGCTGACTAATTGCTGCTTGTCGTCCCTAAGACGAGGTGTAAGCAATGAGGGTGGCGAGCCTTTTTAGTTGTAGCTCCCAAACTGTGGAACCAGCTACCTCACCAGGTCAGGCTGGCTCCCACACTACCTGTTTTTAAAACCCATCTAAAAAAAATGTTTATTCCTTGGTTGATATTTGTATTAATGTTTAATTGTATTGTGTTTTTTGTATAGCATTATGATTTATTGTTGGTGCAGCACTTTGGTCAACTCAATGTGCTCTATAAATGAAGTTGGACTGGATTGGATCGGAAATCTCTTTGCTGAAAATAGCCGATGTACAAGCTCACAACGCATCGTGTTGCGGTGTGTGTTGTGTTGTGAGCTTGCAGATCGTCCCACAAGGCAATTAATATAGGGATGCAGTGCATCTTTAGTAGTTTGCAGTCCATTATTTGCAGTTTACTGTACATATTTTGCTGTGTGCAATTTGCACTCATTCAAGTAATCTGAGCTATTGTACCTGATTGAGCCACTCAGACACTGGAGTTGGTTTACAGTGAATGTGTTGCTGTTCACAGTGCAATTTGCAGCAGTCTTCGTTAGTACAGCCATGTTTGGGGGGAAACTAATCAAACAAACAAACAAATCAAACAAACAAACAAACAAATAAAAACAGCCTTGAGTCTTCGTACACTATGATATCATGATGAAAATAAAATAGAGATATTCCTTTCAAATCTAGTGAATTAAACAGAGGTGCTCATGTTTTGTCTGTTGCGTAACAGATGCTGCTGTCTTGGATGCCTGCTTGTATTAGCTGAACAAAAGAGCGTTTACAGATTAAGCTCAGGGGTTACCTCGCTGACTGGAGGAATTTCTCTTGCTGGTTTTAAAGAGAGCATTAGTGTCACATGGTTTCCATGCTGGTTCAGACTCCTTTATGTGGCACGAGAAAGAATTTCAAAGGAAACGCTGAACTGAAGTGTGTATGTGTGCAACTAGTGTTTTTACAGCGTGGCTGCTTTTTAATGAGGGTTTGTCAAGTCCCTCCTGTTTCTCTATGGTTGAAGCATCCTTAAGGGCCGCAGTGAAAATGACTCATCAGCGCTGATGTATCATTATCATGTAGGAACACTGTGATGAGGACTGAGACGTTTCACATCAATATTGGCGTTTCTAAAAACAAAAACAAAGACTGCGTTTTTAATAAGGGATTGTCCTGTCCTGCTATTCCTTTATCGATAGACTGTCTATGATGGCCACAGATTAAAGTTAAATTGCTATATTGCCTTTTGATAATGAATTCCTGGACATTATGTACTTCATTTCTCTGGTTAAAACATGTCTTTAAAAATATGGGGACCTCGCCATATAAGATCTTATGAACCATGGTCAATCTGGCCATGGTTACCCTGGATTCTACTGGGAGCCAGTTGAGCTCTCTTAACTGGTTCCTACCACCTGATTCGGATGCTATCAATGCATTGAATGGGACATTATCACCTTTTATTAGACCATTGAATGGGCGAAGTAGGCGACCTACTTACCTACCCACGATTTATCAGACCATTCATTGGGTGTTATCAAGACATACTGACCTACCAACGGAGATGACTTAAATAGTTCAGTTTCGGTTTTGGTTTTGGTTGTTTTGGTTTCGGACCATGACGGAGGCGCACAGTCTCAGGCGAACTGGAGCCCGCGAAGGACCACCGAGGGAGCTAAAGCGACCGAGTTTCCGTCCTGAACGGTGCGACGTTCGCCTGAGCCTACTCAGCGCCGTTGGAGTTATGTACCGATAGGCACAGAATCGTAAATATTGTTGTGGGGAATGCTCCGCCTCCAAAGTAGGTCAGTAGCTCCTGATTACGCCCAATGAATGGTCTGACAAATCGCGGGTAGGTCCTTGTATCGCCTACTCGTCGCCTACTCGCCCATTCAATGGTCTGATAAAACGTGATAATCTCCCATTCAATGCATTGATAGCATTCGAAGCCGGTGGTTCCTACCTATGTGTGTTCTGGGCCCCAACCCTAGAATAACCCTGATCAGTCTATTCTGAGCTGACTGTAGCGTGGTTTTGAGGGATTTCATTAAGCCCTCGAACCAAGATGTACAAGCAAAATAAAAATGGCACAGGATAAGTGAGTTTGCCACCACCTGTTTAGTCTCCCTATCGAAGTACCTTGCTGTCCTTGCCAAAAACTTTGTCAGTCCGGAGACCTTACTCAGTACCTTACTGGCCATGTTTCGGCCATCTACCTTCCAGGATACAACCCAGGTATTTCACCGATGATTTTGCTGCAATTAAGTCTGAATTTAATTTGACCTTGAATTCTGGGTTATTTCCTAATTAGATTTTGGAGCCAAACAGAATTGATTCTGTTTTCCTAGAGTGTAAAGATACCTTGTTATCAATAAGCAAGGAATTAACATTTGCCAATTCCTCACTCAGGGAACTCTCCAATGTGGTTTGTTCCTTATGTTTTCCTCCATGTTTTGATATTGCCTGTGTTATATTCTACCATTTGACCTCACTGCCATCTGTTTACATGTGAAACTTTGCTGTGCTGTTATGTTCCTGAGAGGAAGAAATGCTGTTCTTGTGGCCTTGTTGAAATGAGAATAACATTTTTGATCAGGATCTATAATCACACCCAGATTTGTAACATCTGTGTTGCTCTGTTTACCCAGACATATGAACCTTTCATTTTCATTAGGCAATGCGAGCACTCCAGGCATTCCAATGAATGAATCAGTCAGAAAACACTGACGGCTAGGGTTCATTTATAGATGACTGTGTTCTTCCTCTGTAAAACTCGTCTCAGTGTTTTTCTTTTAGTCGTGTTGCTGGACTGATGTTATCATAGCTGATGGGTGGAAACCTTGTTATGTCCAAAACTGCTACTTTTCAGGAAATAGAAACAAATAACCTATGTAGTTATTTAGTACAATGTAGTTATTTAGTCACATGTTCTTGTTGATACTTTTCATTGGTTAAATATTGATTATACCAACAGACATATAGGCCTACTTAACCTCTTTCACCATGCCGTCTATTTTATATTTTGGGTATGTCATTATTATAGGCACACAAAACAATGAGTTATAAAAAAGAAAATCAAACGTAAAATAAATAGTAAAAATAGCCAATCTACAAGCTCACAACGTGTTGCAAATGTGACATTTGTGCGCTTGTAAATCTGCTTTTTGTACGATATAGCCTACTGTCATATACAACGAAGTATGAATTAAGGCATTCATTTATGAAAGCAACCTTTTAAAGATGGAGATACAAGCTTTCTTCAGCATCGCGTTACGTTGTTACTGTCTGAAAACTAAACAGTGTTCTCCCATATCAGTCTAGACAGAGGATTTCTCTGATTCTCTCTCTCTCTCTCTCTCTCTCTCTCTCTCTCTCTCTCTCTCTCTCTCTCTCTCTCTCTCTAAACAGCTCACAGCTATATTTGCCTTTGGAAGCTGTGGTGGATACTCTGGGAGGAACATTATCTCTCTGTTTTGCGGCGATGGGAAGAATGAAACACTCTCCGCCAGCTTTCACTACCCGTTCAGGTGACTTCACATCTTCCAGTGGTTCTCTAAACTGTTTAATTTCAAGGACCCCCAGTTTGATATGCATTATGCCTCGGACCCTCATTTCATACTGTTTTCTGTCTCGGGGACCCGGATCTACTGTGTAAAATCCCAACTCTGAGAGTGTAACAAATTTGTACACTCTCGGAGTTACAGACAGTCCGTAACTTCTCAAGGACCACTGTTATAATCTTTTCTGATATATTGTATTCCAGTGTTTCTCAAATGGGAGCTCTAGTACCCCCCTTGAAGCATAGATTTGTTTTGTTTTTGTCACATTCCTAAGCTAATAATTTGATGACCGGCCGAAAGATACTAATGTCTCCGGTAGGAGACTCAAGTTGACACTTTGAGTCTCCTACCGGAGAGTAGGACTGCTGGTCATCAAATTATTGGCTTAGGAATGCGACAAAAACATCTCCATGAATTCAAGTCTCTATGGGGTGTGTAATCGATAGAAAAAAAGTAATTTTGGGGGTGAACTATCCCTTTTAAAGGAATTTTGCCCCACAGTTTTCTTACCTTTTCTATGATGTTATGATATCCTAGGTCCTAGGATATCATAACATCATAGAAAAGGTAAGCAAACATTCATCCTAGGACCTAGGATGAATGGTACAGTAGAAAAATGTCATAACTCGAAGTCTCGCTAGATGAGATTTCGATCTCGAGATTTCAATCTCGTCTAGCGATACTTCCGGTCCAGGATAAATGAACATTGATGTATTTTACTGTGCAGGTTAAGTCAGGTTCCCCTCATCGATGGAAACACCACTCTCTGTAACCACTCTGTCGACACGACACACATGGTGGGAGACGCCGCCTCCTCGGCAGAGTTCTTTGTGGGCGTGGCCATCATCTGCTTCCTGTACACGATGGTGGCTCTGCTGGTGTATCTGGGCTACATGCACGTCTACAAGGACTCCGACTTTGGGCCCATGTTTGTGAGTATTTGCACCGTTTACCTCCTGAATGCTATATAGAGTCTGTAACTACATGTACACCTCCTGAAGCTACATAGAGTCTGGAACAACTCCTCCTGAATGCTATATAGAGTCTGTAACTACATGTACACCTCCTGAATGCTATATAGAGTCTGGAACTACACCTCCTGAATGCTATATAGAGTCTGGAACTACACCTCCTGAATGCTATATAGAGTCTGGAACTACACCTCCTGAATGCTATATAGAGTCTGGAACTACACCTCCTGAATGCTATATAGAGTCTGGAACTACACCTCCTGAATGCTATATAGAGTCTGGAACAACCCTGAATGCTATATAGAGTCTGGAACAACCCTGAATGCTATATAGAGTCTGGAACAACCCTGAATGCTATATAGAGTCTGGAACAACCCTGAATGCTATATAGAGTCTGGAACAACCCTGAATGCTATATAGAGTCTGGAACAACTCCTCCTGAATGCTATATAGAGTCTGGAACAACTCCTCCTGAATGCTATATAGAGTCTGGAACAACTCCTCCTGAATGCTATATAGAGTTTGGAACAACTCCTCCTGAATGCTATATAGAGTCTGGAACTACACCTCCTGAAATCCGAGGCAGGAAGCTGTCATCTGTTCGTCATTCCCGTTCACGAAAGTATATAACATAACATTAATATAAAAAAATGTTTTATACTACGTTGGTTCCATTTATCTAAGCGGGAACACAATCGATTAACTGATCACTAAAATAATTGAGCATAATATGGTCATTTCCACATTCACAGATTTGATTCCTGTCACATCACTGGAGTCAACTTTCAGCACAACTTTGGTGGTGTTTAAGAAACACAGAATACTATTAGCGGAACATTAAAGGGATTGTAGGCAACATTAAGCCTAAATTTGAAAAATATTTATATATATATTTTGCATTTTTTTCCCCTCTATCAGCCACTATATAATGATGCTGGGGTGTTTTCCTGCATTGAAACACAGTCCTCTTTCTGAAATCCGTATTTTCCCTATTATTTATGTTTGTCCGGGGCGTAAATTAACGCACGCATGTGCGCATCTGTGCGCGTCCGTGTCCATGTGGACTTTTTACTTTTGGTTTTAAAACGCTCTCAAACTTCATTTTTGAGGCACAGAATTTACTTTTAAGATAGCGTTTGGAAGGAATTTAGTTGTTTAACTTCATATATGTGGTCAATTTATCATGAAAGACCCTATTTTTTTTTTTTAAATCAAAGAACCGGCAGGTTCCAGGTATCCGAATAAAGCAACCTATATTCGGCATGGCCCGTTTAGAAGTTTCCCCCTCTATGGAAGTCCTCCCTGCGTCACCTCCTGGTGGTCGGGGAAACGAACTGCTGGAGTTTTTTTTTTCTTTGTTTATCTCTGAACTGCCTACAATCCCTTTAACCCCTCAACAAAGATAATGCTGAACATCGTGATACAGATAGCCGATCTATATGCTCACAACACAACACTTTGTTAGGCTCTTTCATTTATTTATTCAGCAAAATATTTGGTGTAAAGGGAAAAAAAGAAGTGGACCAAGTATAGGGCCCTGGGGGATGGTCAACAAGATGTACAGGATAGTTCACCCCAAAAAAATACTTTTGTCCTATCGATTAGTCACCCCATGGAGACTTGAATTCGTGGATAATGTTTTGTTTTTGTCGCATTCCTAAGCCAATAATTTGATGACCAGCGGTTCCGGTAGGAGACACAAAAGAGACTCTTTAGTGTCGCCTACCGGAATGCAAAAAAAAAAGTCATTTTGGGGGTGAACTATCCCTTTAAGTCGGTAATCTAAAGGTAAAAGCTGTTATACAGTTCTCTGACTGGGGGGTTCCTCTGCCTCCTCATTTTATGTCCTCCTGTCATCCAGGACTTCGGGGTGACAGCTGCCTTGGCCTTGCTGTGGCTGGTGTGTTCCTCAGCCTGGGCTAAAGGTCTGCAGAACGTCAAGGATGCCACCGGCGAGGAGGGCATCAGCAACACGCTGTCCCTGTGCAAGGAGAGCGACGTCACCTGCCAGGTCACCGAGTTCGCCTACATGCGCACCCTCAACATCTCTGTGGTGAGCAGAAATACAGAGCAAAACAATACAGTGCCATACCATGTAATATACAATTAACATTACGTTACAGTGTAAGCAGTTGACAACTTGACATTAACCCATTGAGACCTGAAGCCTACGTGTCTCCTAAATCTCAGTATTCTGAAAAACGTATGTTTCTATATCAGTGGTGCTCAATCTTTTTCATGTCAAGGACCCCCAAAATTATATGTATTTGGCCACGGACCCCCATCAAAATGTTTTGTTCCAGGGACCCCCCAGAAGCAAAGATATGAGTTAAAAACGATCCCTTTAAAAATATACATATTCAAAGATTTGCACACATTTTCACGATTTTTCAAAAATAGCAGATCTACAAGCTCGTAGCGCGGCACTCGGTGCCGCGCTATGAGCTTGTATATCTGCTATTTTTGAATAGCCCAAAGTGTGAAATAATGCTTTTTAGCTCAAATCTAAAAATGACACAGTTCCAGGTCTTAATGGGTTAAAGCTGCAATCTGGAACTTATTTTAATGAAGAAAATGTTATTTTAACCAATCTGTAGGATTGCATTAACAGCTGACATTTAGACCCTGGTTTCGGATAGGACACCCAAACATTTAAAGAAAAATAGCTGATCTACAAGATCACAGCGCACTGTGAGCTTGTAGATCAGCAATTTAAAAACAAATATTGAAAAATATATAAAATAAGTTTTAACCTATGATCTGAATAGTGTTATCTTATGCGTTCTTTAAATTATTTTAGTGAATTCAAACTGTTCCTCACTTTGCTGGGGACCCGTGGCGGTCCCCTGACCCCAGCCTGAGAACCACTGCTCTAGGGAAAGGCTGTAGCTCATGTTTGATTTGTATGAAGTACAGCAGCCATATCTTGCACGCTGCCTTACCCCTTATGCCTAAACTTATTAGCCATATTTTACTATTTTGAAAAACTAGTTCAACTAGCCGGCCCGATCTACATCGACACGTTGTGACCTTCCAGCTATTTTGACTAATTTAAAATGTTTTTCAAAATAGTACAAAATGGCAAAAACGTGGGGAAAAAAGGGGTAAGGCAAGTAAACAAGATCTTCAAGTTGTTTCATTCTCGCTCTCTCTCTCTCTGTTTGGCAGGTGTTTGGATTCCTCAACATGTTTGTGTGGGCGGGCAATGCGTGGTTTGTGTTCAAGGAGACCCGCTGGCACTCTCAGAAATACTCTGGCCAGCCTGGGTCTGGAAGACCACAGGTCCCTGCCCCCATCTAATATACCACACGCATGCACACACAGATGCATGCGCGTGCGTGTGCGCGCCCGCACACACACACACACACACACACACACACACACACACACACACACACACACACACACACACACACACAAACAGGAATCGGCATACGTGAGCATGCACACACTAATCTCTCAAGAACAGATTCCGACCTGCGGTGGAATCTGTCGGAGCGGTTCGTCCTAACCAGTGCGCATTGGCTAAAAGTGGGCGTGCCTTCAGATCAGGATGTGGGCCGCGCTTTACCCAATCAAATGTAGTGGGCGGGATTCACGTGTCCATCCACCATGATCCACCCTCCCCCCCTCGAAACTAGCCGAAACTAATTTAACAATAGCGTCCTCGGAGCGGACAAAACCACGGAAAGATATTCACATTTTAAATTACTCTTTCATCATAGAAACAAGTGGGCTTATAACCAAAACCATCCATGTTCTCTGGGAGAAGTGGTGTTAGTGTTCCGTGTAGAAATATTGTTAGTGGGAATGAAAACATGGTCGCACCAACCGGAAGTGATGCGCTATAGGCAGACATGTAACCGGTGTTTCCCTGCGCTCTAGTCTAACATTATACTCCTGCCAGACTCCACAGAATATCAGAAAAGCAGAGGTCGCTGTTTTTCATTTTCTGTGGGGTCTGGCTACGCGAGACTATGCACACACAGACACACATTCAGTACACACACATACAATAATGTACAAAACATAGGTACTACAAAAACCACAGACATGAGCTTGCATCCACACAAAGTACAGTATGTGCCCACAAACACACGAAGCAGACACAGAAAGCACAACCGCTTGCACATACAGTACACACACACACACACACACACACACACACACACACACACACACACACACACACACACACACACACAAAGGGGCCTATGAAGACAGAGAGGTGATCCGATTCCGATCCGATTGAAGAAGCAGCCATCATGTGGTACAACTACAGTGCAAACCTGGGCCTTGTTGAATAGAGGCCTTATCAGTACTGCGAAGATGACCTCTGACTCCAATTGCGTTCACCTGCAGCCTTAAACCCTAAAGTCGTTCTATTTTCAACTATATTTGGTGTACAGCGAAAACAGGACTAAAGTAGTGAAGTAGTATAATAGACTACAATGACCATATTGTAAGTAGAATGTGTCTTTCTGATCCAGATCAAGATGTGCACAACCAATCGGTGGAAACGCTGAAAAGAGAAATATAAGCATCATTCCTCCAGTGAGCTAGCCGCCAGTGCGGTTGTGAATATTGTCATATCCAGGGTTTGCTGTAATAGTGGGACTTCTACAAAGTCTATTAGGGGCCATGTTCACAGACAGCATGTTTGAGCTGCCAGAGCTTTTCTGCCATGCATTTCTATGGCAAAGAGGCGCTGAAGTGCCTTCCTGTGGACACAGCCCCTTAAATGTGCCTTATTGTGTCCTGTGCCTTAACTAGCGACAATGCAATGCAGTTAGCATGCTAAAGATTGACCACGTGCCTTCCGATGCACATGTCTTGACATGTTTTGTGCACTTTACTGATCATATCAACAGGAAAAGAAGCAATGGAACCATGTCATAGTTATCCGTACCACTGCTTCCAAGCAGCTCTAGTCTTATGGACTCCAGACAGCTGCTAGTATTCTATAATTGTATTCACCTAGTGTTCCAATCCAGGGATGAATTCCTCCAGCAGTGCCATGGAGCCTCAAACTGTACAGCAACAATTATATGCTGTATCTATCGATCTACAGTATAATGATCATGGGGTTAATGGGTCCCCATATGGTACTACTAGTCATAGATATAGACGTAGATACGGCATTGGCTGCTGCTGTTCATTGGAGCGATGCATCGACGCGGCTGCCATATTGGTCAGGACAAGCTGCATCTCCTATAGTATGTAGTAGTACTGCGCAGTGTATGTATGTCTATTGAAGCAGGAGTTCTTTCCACAATTCATAACTCGCTGAATATTCAATGAGTTTTCCAGGCAGTTTAGTTTGTTACAAATGCCAGACGTTGTAATTATGTTATGGAATACAGGTTACTTGGATAAATTAGAAATGTGGGTTTTCATGACCAGACTGCCTTATCTTACATAGACAGCAACAGTAATGATTCTAAAACAGAAAACTAGTTTTACTCTCCAGGTAGGCTACTTGTACACGACCTGGACGACAATTTCTTGCAGTGGAGTTATGGCAGGTTGCCTGCGCCAATATGGCAGCGACATTGACGTATGATCCAGTGCCCAATGTGGTATCTACATAATTGACCTCAGATAGGATATATGTGGCAGGAGGCCCTTGTGTTCAGGTTGACTCAGACCTCACCGGTCACCGCAGCCATGAAGTATCTTTGAGGACGGCACTCAACCCTTGCCTGCTCATTGTAACAAGGTTTTGATGAGAACGAACCTAATGACCTAAAATGGAAATATTTGTTTTAACCACTTGAACCATAACATCCCTATTCTGGGCATGTCATAATAGGCAAACATTCAGCGAAAATAGCTGATTTGACAGTTCACAAATTGAGCTCACAACTACAGCGTGAGCTTGCAGATCAGCAATTTTTGCCGTAGGTGGTGGTGGTGGGGGGGGGGGGGCTGCGACAGTCTGGAATACAGATAATACATACTGTAGTTGTGCTCCAAACATGTCAATAGATATCAGGCACCGTTTCATGTTATAATCACATCATATGACATGCATTGTTATTTAATACGGAGAAGCACTTCAAGTAAAGTGTCTTTTTTGATTGAGAGTTGGAAGTGAAAATATAGTCTCACTCTCACATCGTACAATAGTGACACGTTGGGGCAAAATCAGACCATGCGTCATTTTTCAACACTTCCAGTTGACCTGCCCAAACTGGAATGCAAAAGTGCTGTTGTCACCCCCAACTCATCATAGGTAGATGCGTCCGCTAAAAACATTTCAAACAAGACAGGCGAGCCAGCAGAAGCAGACTTGATCCCCAAGAGGCACCCCCGAGCAAGCCGCTAGGCGAGCAAGTGGTTGTGCCAAGCGATGTGAGGTCCACTTCTGCCGACTCAACACCATTTGAGTCGCACACCGCTAGGCAGAGAATAGGAAATCATCTGTCCTCGTCAACATGCAACGCGTCAGGACCCATTGCATTAACATCTGACGCAGGAGACCCGTATTGCCAATTCCCGGGCCAACCGGTCACCCTTTTAATGCAAGGGGTTTGAAAATGCATTTGATGTGACCACCATATAGTCTTGAAGAAAAGTCTGTTGGACAGCAAAGCTGCTGCTTAGTTGCAATGTAAAGCCTGATGTATACTTTGTTGTCCGATGGTGTCGTTCAGCGAAAATAGGCGATCTACCAGCTCACAAGGCGTCGCATTGCGACGCCTTGTGAGCTATCAGATCAGCTATTTTTGCCAAGCGACACCATCATACGAGTGTATAAATTACGCTTAAACGTGCCCTATGTTTGGCATGTGTCAGGTCCTGAATATATTCCAAAGTTTCAGTCTCTGCCAAGGTACCAGCGGGGGCTGCGTCCTTCTTTATTTGCGTCCATTTTTGCTTTTAAATATTGTTATAGTTTTGTTTAATGTATGTAGCACAAATGTAGTATTTTCAATTCCATTAGTCTTTCGATGTTTTCATTTCAGTCTCAGTCAGTTTGTGAGTAATGCCAAAGCAATGTTTTTCATCTTCTCTTCATGTCTCCTGATGTGAAGTTAAACAAATGATTCCCTCATTGTTGTCATTTTATTTTTTATTGTTTTAATTGCTCATGTGTTCTATTGATTTCTACTCACTGAACCATCAACAAATCAATCACAGAGCTGGCTTTTGTTGTTTTATGATTTATGTATATTTTTAAGTGTTATTATGAGGATTATTTTCAAGTGTTGACCAAGTATTGATTGTTTGAGTGTAAAGATGATTTTGTTTGCATTTCTGCTTTATTCATGACAAGAGTGTGTAAAGAGAGAGTACGGTTATAGAAAGACAGGTTAGCGAGGTTCAGAGAGCGGGGTGGAAATGTTATGTACTGTAGTGTACAGTAAAAAATGTTGTGGCCTTCAGTACAGTAAACATGTCAGGTGTCCAGAAATTATGTGGTGAATAAGGTTTTTGCCTCTAGACCCACACAAAGCTCTGCTGGTCCAGAATCCAATAGTTTCAGTACCTTCTCCCATGTGTCTCTCTATTTTTGCTTGCAGAAAATATATTCTGTGAGCGACATGGTCATACAACAAAGCAGATTTGTAAAAAAATAAAATAAACAGAGGGGGAAACATTTTCTTAACCACTTAAAGGAGAACTTCAACCACTTTCAAACTTATTTTCATATAATTGGTCCTCGCTGATGCTCATTATAAGATGGTACCATTTCCATCTACTCACTCTACGTTTCAGTGGTGTGGGCTATGGACAGTTCAGAAACCTGTCTACCTAATATAAACTACAGCCTTTCTCTTCCTGTACATTTAGCAAGCTATAATAGAGGCCATTCTTGCTGTAATAATAAAAGTTTGAAATCTTATTTGAAATCTGCCTGCCGATGATGTCACTGGTGGGCCGGTTTCTGACCTGTCCACAGCAGTCCTCTGAGACAGAGTGAGTAGACAGAACTGGGACCATCTTGTAATGAGCATTAGTGAGGACCAATGATTATTAATCATTATAAGTTATGTTGAAAATGGGTGGTCGTTTAAGCCCTATACACTTTGTCATATGACATACACGTATAACGAAAATAGCCTATCTACTGTGAGTGCATTGTGAGCTTATAGATCTGCAGAAATTTGTGTAAAAGTTTCCCAAAATTGGTTAATGTAGATAGACTTAAATTGTCATATTACCAGACAGTCTACATAAATGCAAGTAGCCTACCTATTTGATTCAGTCTGACCAGAGAAAAAGCAGACATGGACTTCCCCCCAACAAACTGAATCCTACACCAAGTAGGCCATATGAACTAGCCAGTAGCCGCTACTCTGTCCGTCTCAATTTTACTGTCTCTGTAAAAGACTGCTTCCCTGTAGGACGCGTGCCAAAAGCAGCCACATTGTGAGCTTGTAGATCTGCTATGCTTGACGCGCGAAGTCTGAGTCCAATGCCAAAGTTAAAACAGATAAATGAATGTGTATGGTGTACTGGTTATGCCTCCAAACCCACGTAATCATCTTCAGATAATGTCTTTAGCTTGAGTCAATGATTCCTGTGTGTTTAACCTGTCAGAAGGGCTGCTTACACACGGACACACATTCTGTAATGTGCAAATTATGAATGTTTTCTTTTCTTTCTTTTTTTACAATAAAAAAACATCAAAAGTATTATTTTTACATGTATAAATGTTTTCTTTGGGGGGGGGGGTATAAAAGTATGTGCTTGCGTGTGTGTTCATTTTTCATCTCTTACAGTCTCGCCTGTGAGGGATTAAAGAAATGTAAGTATCACTGTAAAACTATCATGGCATAAACTATAATCACTTGCTCTTGCTCTAAAGCTGTCTATCTGGCGTCCAGGGAAAACGGGAATATTGTGTAGAGGTATATACGATGTCTCCAGAACAGACAGACAGACAGACAGACAGACAGACAGACAGACAGACAGACAGAGTGACCTCTGTATCCTGTTTGCTGATTCACCCTGTGATCTACAAACTGCTGTTTGTCTTCTTGTGAACAAACGCAACATTATTGGACAAGACTGTGTGTGTGTGTGTGTGTGTGTGTGTGTGTGTGTGTGTGTGTGTGTGTGTGTGTGTGTGTGTGTGTGTGTGTGTGTGTGTGTGTGTGTGTGTGTGTGTGTGTGTGTGTGTGTGTGTGTGTGTGTGTGTGTGTGTGTGTGTGTGTGTGTGTGTGTGCGTGCGTGCGTCTACGTGTCAAACGTGACAAACAGGCTCAATATAAGTGACAAGGAAGCAGGGGATCCTGAGTCCACATGGGCCCCTAGACCTGAGCCTGCCCACCATCCTACCCCACCCCACCCGTGTTTGTGATTATAACGTGTGAGTCCGTCTGTCCATCGGTCTCTTTCTGTCAGTCACTCAGTCTGTCTATATCTCTCTCTCTGTGAACAGCTCATCTCGGGCACCGCTGGTCGGATTGGCATGTAACTTTAAGCCTCTGTATGTTGTGGGGTCTTTTTTGGTTCACATTCTGAAATTCAGGTCCAGGCTCTGGAACTGGGTCTCATTTGGCCCTTAAGCCTCTGTATGTTGTGGATTTTTTTGGTTCACATTCTGAAATTCAGGTCCAGGCTCTGGAACTCGGTCTCATTTGGCCCAATTTTTTGAGAGGTCCCCCCTGACCTTTGGGCCCCTGGGCCTGGGACCCACAGGCACCCAGGCTCTGTTGTACATCTCGGAAGGGGAGGCCATCCCAAGTTAAAGGGAAATCAGCTTGTGACTGCAATTTGTTCTTGTTCGCGGATGACTCGGCTCTGCTGGTCTCGGACAGGGACAAGTTGCAGGTTGAAAAAGCCCTCGGCTCTGAACTCGGTATAGAATCTGCACCTGGCTTGCTGATAACAAACTATCATTACACCTGGGTAAAACTGAATCCATTCTCTTTGCGTCGAAAATTAACCTCGGCAAGGCAGGAGGCTTCACAGTAAAAGTGCTTGACAATGTTATTACAAGAAAAGAGGAAATGACCTACCTGGGTTCCATTTTAGAGGCAAATCTTTCCAGTGATAAAATGGCAACTAAAGTAATCAAAAAAGTCAACCAAATAACTAGATTTTTGTACAGGATCTTCTCACTGGTCAGTAAGAATACATTGAGGACTCTAACAGGAGCTTTGATTATTATGCACCACAAAGGCCTCAAAAACAAGGCTCCAAACATCCCAAAACAAACTGGTCAAGCTACTGCTTGGCCTACTAATCCCTACTCTCCTTCAGAACCCCTCTATAGGAGCACTTACAGGTGGCTGCAATTCCAACCCCCCCCCCCCACTGTTTACTGTACATATTTTTCTTTTTGATTTCTAATTGTTTATAGGATGTTTTGCATAGCATTGTATATTTGTCTGTCATTAAATGTTTCAATGAATTGAGTACAAAGGACCTCAATGGAAACACGCCATAGGCTTTCTCGGGTTTAGCAGACCTTAATAGGCTTAATAGGCTCCTTAATAGGCTCTAATAGGTTTTCTTCACAGGTGTTACCAATGCAATGACACTAATGAAGGCTCTGTTCCATTTAGTGTAGCACAGTGGTTTCCACGACCCCCATAACTCTGAGAGTTTACAAATGGAACCAAATGGACCCTTACGGGTCCATTTGGTTCCATTTGTACACTCTCAGAGTTACACACCTGTAAGGGGCCATTTGGAAACCCATGACCCCAACTGTAGACCCACTGGTGTAACCAATCAATCAATCAATCAATCAATCAATCAATCAATCAATCAATCAATCAATCAATCAATCAATCAATCAAGTGAAGGCTGCTTTGTACTAATCAAATGTTGGACATGACATAGTACAGTAAACTCAAGGGGGTTCGCTCTGATTTTGCTTCTATTTTATTTATTTATTAAGTAATATAGATATTTTGATTTGATTGCGCTGATCTGCTGATTGATAGCATATTCGCAAACAACCTGCAGGATGTCGCTTTTTGAGCGGGCATCTCCATTTCCAGCCACAAGAGGGCAGCGCTGTCACAACTGAGTTTTTAGTGTTTTTCTAGAAGACTGTCACTCACATACAACAGTGGTTCTCAACCTGTGGTCGGAACCCCCAGGGGGTCCCCACATAATTTGGGGGGAGGGGGGAGGGCGGGGCCCCAGATGACAGTGAAGTGACAATTAAAGGACTTTTAAGACCTTTTTAAAACATAAAAAAAGAAAAAGAAAAGAAAAAGACCATTACTGCATCAAAAGTAATCAACAAACTATACTATAAAAACTGGTCAAACACTGGCCAAATTGTCAAATAATAAAAGAAAGAGGCAACAATTGTGAAAATACAATTTAGCAGCCAGTCTGAACACAGTGAATCCTCTGCAGTGTGCTTTGAACTGAACTGGGCTGAACTTTTGACCTTTCTGCATGGTCCTGCGATGCCTGCATGCCCTCAGTGGTGGAACAAGTATTCACATGTTTTACTTAAGTAAAAGTATCAATACTGCAATGTAGAAATAGGCCTACTCTGTTACAAGTAAAAGTCCGGAATTCAGAATTTACTTGAGTAAAAGTACAAAAGTATTGGTATCAAAAACTACTTGAAGTGCCAAAAGTAGAAAGTACTCATTATGCAGAATGTCCCATTTCACAAATGTATAAATTGTATTAAAATCTTTTGAAAATAGCCGATCTACAAGCTCACAATGCGTCGCAATGCGACATATTTTGGTCATATTTTCAAATGACCAAAATGTATATAGGGCTGAAGTGGTGTGGTTGATGTATGTTTTGAAATAATGATCAAAATCCACAAAGTAACTAGTAACTAAACGTTTTCCAATAATTGTAGTGGAGTGAGATGTAGGGCTAGTGGATTAAGCCTAGAAGTAAAAGTATTGACATTTTAAAATGCTCCAGTAAAGTAAAAAATCTTCAAATTTGTACTTAAGTACACTACAGTACTTGAGTACTTTAGTTACTTTCCACCACTGCGTGAAGGAATACACACCACGCCGACAACTGCCGAGATGAACCGAACCAGGACGACAGTGACGTCACGTGCCCTGCTGCTCGTTTCGTTTCCTTCGTTTTTTGGCAGAGCTCAGATCCCATATACCGGAGGGGCGCTCACGCTGTGATTGGCTAGCACGTTGTCAAGGCAATCGCCGATGCGAGTAAACAACAAGTCAATCAACAACAATATCACCAAAACGAGACATGTTTATAGGCAGTGGTGTAAAGTAACTAATACATTTACTCAAGTACTGTGTACTTCAGTACAATTTTGAGGTACTTTTACTTCTACTCCACTACATCTCAAAGGCAAATATTGTATTTTTACTCCACAACAATTATTTGAAAACTTTAGTTCTAGTTACTTTGTAGATTTGGATTAGTATTACAAAACATACATTGATTATTTCAGTCCTATATTTAGGCCATTTGAAAACAGCATCTACAAGCTCACAATGCTGATGCGTGACGTGAGCTTGTAGATCTGCTGTTTTCAAAAGATCTAATTTGAAAACTTGTGAAATGGGACATTCTGCATAATGAGTACTTTCTACTTTTGGTACTTTAAGTTCATTTTGATGCCATTACATTTGTTCTTTTACTCAAGTACATTTTTAATTCAGGGCTTTTACTCTTTTTAACAGAGTATATCTACATTGCTGTATTGATACTTTTAGATCCGACTGCTTCTTTAGAGGTTTGATTGATTGATATACTTTATTTAGTAAGTCATGAGAACAACAGTAGCCTACATGGAAGTACAAATTCACAATACAAGGTCTACTAAACTGGAACACTCATTAAACACTGAGCTTGTTTAAGATGAGATCCCCATGGACACAAATCATGATGACATAAAAGAGACAGACATGCAGATATTCAAATACACACTATACAGAATGTCATACCATCAGCTTACAGGTTACAGGAGGAGAGGAGATAGAGTTTTCTTTGTGACTTCTTTTAAGGGGACAAAATATTAACAAAGATAAATAGTTTGGTATTAGTTTTACCAACAACCAACCAGTGTTTTATTTCTGACACCTTTTCCACTTAGCTGGTATAGCCACAAAAACATCTAAATTGTTTTGAATAGTTCAGTGGTTCTCAACCTTTTCAGGCCATGGCCCCCAAAATAATCCTATTTGAACTAGGGACTCACTCCCCCCCCCCCCCCCCCCCTGACAATGAATTGTAGGAGTTGTGGGATCAAATTTAGTTTGACTGTGTTCCACAGATAAATATTGTGAAAATAGCTGATCTACAAACTTGAAGTCTTTTTGAAAGTGAAATAGCCCTTTAAATTGTCACCTTGCTTACTGGGTCACCAGAGAATTCGACCTAGGACAATTCGCCCAACCGCGAATTTGAGTCCGCTTACTGTCCCCTAACCCCCCCCCCCCCAATCTTGTGGGGATCCCCTGGGGGTCCCGACCCACAGTTGAGAACCGCAATAGCTTACAAGCTTACAACGGGCATATTTAAAGCGTAAAGGAGCACAAAAAGAAACAAAGGTAAATCGTTTTTTTTTAATTATTCAGATTTTTATTCAGATTTTACAAGTTGTTTTTAAAACATACAACCCACACACAGTAGCCTACATACCAACACAAATAAACTTAAACATTAGCAAAAAATAAAACACAATACAGAAAAAAAATAAAAAATAGAAAAAGATAAAGAAAATAGTTTTATGCATCGTTCAAATAATATCACTTTAACCACTTAAACCCCAGCATCGGTATTAGGGAAAGCTTCACCCCATCTGGGTGAAAGGTCAAGCCATATGGGGTTTAAGTGGTTAAAAAGTTTTGGTGAAACTTTTTACCAAAACAACTATAACCAGCCTATCACAGCGCGGCGGTCCCGCCGGTCTATGGGATCTTTCAGATCTCTGCTGCGTGCGAAGGCGAGATAGAGGGGGGGGGGGGGCAAAAAAAAAAAAAGCAACCCTCAGCAAAGCAACAAGAACAGTGTTGCCATGTCCGACTATTATAAGCGACTTTGGGCTTGTTTTTCTGTAAAGTCGCTTGTAAATATTGGTGGTTGCAGTTTTTTTGGGCTTGTTTCTAAAGTGTAGCTTATTTGGGCTTGCTGTGTAATGCTGTTTACACCAGTCAGTGGATCTCAAACAGTTTCAAGTCAGACCCCCCCATCTGAAAATTATTTATGCCATGGGGGACCCACAACTCCACAAGATTTGTATTGGTACAATGTTTCAATAAATATCCCAAGAGTCTTTTTTCAGAAAGAAAAGTAATAGCAGATCTGCAAGCTCACTGCGAGCTTGTAGATGGACTATTTTCAAATAGCGCTCATGATGTGGCTTCTCTTTGGGCTTGTTTTCATTGACCTCGTTTGCTTATTTTTCTCACACAACCTGGCAACGCTGAGCGAGAAGGACCAGCAGCAGCAATGGCGACACTGGATCGCCAAGCACCAAGTCCGCATACGTTCCTGTGCGAACCCTGGTCTTCCTTCGTCAGTCTCGTCGACAGTAAGTGACGTCCCGCCCGTTGACAGCTCTGCTGTTGTTGTTGTTGTTATTGTTGTTGTTGTTGTTGTTGTTTGTTTGTTTGTTTGTGTTTGTGTAGAAGAGAAAGTGTGGCGTGTTGTCCAACTGTGATTGAGTGACTTGAGAGTCTCTCCAGTCCGCCGCCGCCAACCATGCACGATCTGTCAAACAAACTGTCATCAGAAAGCCTCCAGTTAGACCTCGTCGTACGACGGTGTCGCTCGCCAACAACTTAACCGATCTGCAAGCTCACACAGTCAGCCTCAACGCGTCGTAAAAAGTGGAATGGGGGCTGCTGCTGTGCTGCTGCCACATGCAACACACTTTTTCAGTTGCAGACTTTGAGTCATAACATAGTAGTAGTCATCATAACATTGTAATAGTGAACATAACCTGTAATGATCATAACATTGTAATAGTGAACATAACCTGTAATGATCATACCATTGTAATAGTGAACACAACTTGTAATGATCATAACATTGTAATAGTGAACATAACCTGTAATGATCATAACATTGTAATAGTGAACATAACCTGTACTACTACTTTTGTACTTTTACTCAAGTACATTTTAAATTCCGGACTTTTACTTGTAACAGAGTATTTCTACATTGCAGTATTGATACTTTTACTTAAGTAAAACATGTGAGTACTAGTGTTAAAGGCAGGCTCCATGCATGATGGAGCCTGAAAGTTGCTGCTGCATGGAACCTTAAAGTTTAGGTGTTTTTGTTTTGTTAATTCTGATATTGCTTTTCTTTGCAGACCCGTCCTTGGAAAACAGTGACAGAGAGACTTTAAGCCAAAACCAAGCCCCCAAACTCGGGAAACAAGGTAAGATTAAGTGTCATGTAATTTGTTGACAATTCCTGGGCTGTTTACATACACTGCACTTTAAATGACAGCAGGTTAAAGTAGACTACACTATATTATTGATTATTAATGCAATTTTCTATTTTTAAGTTATGCCAATAAATTGAGATACTGTTTAAAGTAGCTGGTTGGTTGACAATTTATAAGAACAATATTTGATTACACTTCCTCAATATTTCGTTTGAATTTTGGTGCTTGCTAATTTAGTAAAATGTAGGTCTTCACGATGTTAACAAGAGAACGGATATTGTGATTCTGATTTGTCAGTTATGATACATGTTTGTACTTTTTTATCACCGAAAATAACTCGAAGATAAATCAGAGATTTTCCTCTGTCTCGCAAATTCATTAGTTGGCACCAGAATACTTTAGGAAACTGCCTGAAGCGTTTCCCTTCTGTCAAAAAGAAATCCACCTTCCAGGAATTGTTAATTGCATTAGTCAGTATTGTGTTTGATAGCCTATAATGTTTTGATTCATTGTAGAGCAGCTCAAATAAAATATGAGAATTCTTTTGAAGTTTGAATGTCTGCAGAAAAACCCACCGACAAAGATACTCAAACAAGTTTAAGCAAAACGTTTGGTTGTACTGAAGCTACCATAGACTATGTCATGACATGCACAATACATAATATATCCAACAACTTCTCTGGAATGGTCTATTACATGATCCATCCTTATAGCAGTGGTACTGGTAATACTGTAATACAGCATCATGTGACGTGTGCACGTTCCTTCATGTTGCCGTGCAAGTGTCTATGCCTCTCTGTGTGTGTGTGTGTGTGTGTGTGTGTGTGTGTGTGTGTGTGTGTGTGTGTGTGTGTGTGTGTGTGTGTGTGTGCTTGTTGTGTAACCATGCGTGTGTTTGTGATTGTGAGCGCACTATAGAGTGTATTCAAGCGTGACTTCCATTCACACCAGACAAGACTCCAATGACAGGCTGGTCTGAAGATGTTGTGTCAGGCTGACAACGTTTTTGAAATGATTCAGTTGTTCCAAGTGTTCGAATTTGAATTGGGCTTCAAAATTGTTGATATGAATACATATTGTTGGTCTGCCGAGCCTTCTTCTGTGCTTTTTAGTCAGTCATCGCTCTCAGTAATGGAAAATAACTATTAAACAGACTTAAAGGTAGGGTAAGTGATATTTTTTGGTTAAAACAAAAAGTATTTTGTTAAAAGGTTAAAATACTATATTCTGATAGTACTCCTTGCTATAGAGTGTTTTTTCAGTAACAGATGTCTCCCTGTCTCTCCAGCTCTTTATTAAACAGAAAATACATTTTTCGGTTGGTGTAAAAATCTCAGCCAATCAGGAGAAAGTACCCATTTTTAAGCTTAATTTGTATAGTGTTCCAGTTCAATCCAGTACAATTTTGTCTGCTCATTTCTTTGTGTCATCACTTCCAATTTCACTTGTTTAATCTGTATCCTGATTGAGTTCTCTGTCCTTGTTGGATAAAATTGGAAATGAAACTGAAACTGAAACGAAAATGCATTTTCTGTTTAATAAAGAGGTGGAGAGACAAGGAGACTCCTAATACTGAACAAACACTCTATAGCAATGAGTACTATCAGAATATAGAGCTATTTAACACTTATTTTAACCAAAGCGAATCACTTACCCTACCTTTAACAGAGCGAATGGACTGCCATCTTTTGTTGTCCAAGTGCATTAGCCCTTTAATATTACTGAGAGAGTGATTAGCACTCTTACAGTTTGGGAGAACGAAAAGCTGTGCTAACTCGCCTTTTTTTTGGGGTTGAACAAATTATTGTTTATTCTTTGAATTCATGTCAGGTCAGACTGAAATGTTCAGGATTAAGTCGAGCTCGGGTGGGTGTCACACTGTTACTATATTGTGTGCGTGCGTGTGTGCGTGTGTGTGTGTGCGTGGGTGTGTGTGTGTGTGTGTGTGTGTGTGTGTGCGCAAGCCTGTGTGCCCTTGAGCTGTGAGTGGGAGCGATTCCCCTACAGACAGAGCCAAAAGAACTCCTCTCAGCAGTCAAGCACTTAAACCATATAGTATACTTAGTTGACTGGAATCCCCCAGGGTTCTATACAAGGCCCACTTCTTTTCTCCATCTACACTATAGTCTTTACCCAAAATAGCGTTGCGTTTGTGAGCTTGTATACTGTAGTCCTGCTATTTCTGCCGAATGTTTGCCCCAGCGTAGGAACGCTAAGGAACAAGTCGTTACATTAAATAAATAAGCATTCATCATGGATCATCAGCGCATGTCCGCTTGGACCTCCGTGTGCCTCCCGTGTTTTGCGACGTACGCTTTGAAGTATACTGACTGCACACGAAAAGAAAAACAGACACTCTGTTTGAGGAGAGGTTGTGTGAAGAGCTCCGTTGCTACCTGCAGCTGTAAAACTCATCGTTAAATAAACGCCTGTAAAGACAGCCCAGTGTGCTTATAATCTTGGAAAATAAATTGCCCTCACTTTCAGAAGAGATGAAAGTGTGTATGCAGGCATAAGTGGAAGTGTCTGCGAGACAGAGTTGAGAAGGCCAAGACATTTTTAGATTAGCAGGGCTGTTAGGCTTTGCACACACACACACACGCACTCAAACGTACAGAGAGGGGATTTGACTTATGCATTCACTAACAACACATTCTCTGCCATTAGACTTCCGCCTGTGGTCACCAGACTGTGACACACAACACACACACACACACACACACACACACACACACACACACACACACACACACACACACACACACACACACACACACACACACACCTACTTTTAACTCAAACATGGTCTTTGTGTGTGTGTGTGTGTGTGTGTGTGTGTGTGTGTGTGTGTGTGTGTGTGTGTGTGTGTGTGTGTGTGTGTGTGTGTGTGTGTGTGTGTGTGTGTGTGTGTGTGTGTGTGTGTGTGTGTGTGTGTGTGTGTGTGTGTCTCTTTCTCTCTCTCTCACGGGTGGCATCCCTGGAATTAATAATCCGTTGCCAACACCACTTCAAAACCTGCTGAGGGGGTCACACACACACACACACACACACACACACACACACACACACACACACACACACACACACACACACACACACACACACACACACACACACACACACGCACATGCACACACAGAACACATACAGTAGATCTCCTTGAGATGATGATGTCAGACAGACAACGATATGACGTTGACTGACACACTTATATTTCTCCCTCACTGTCTCTCTTTCTCTCTCTCTCTGTTGCTCTTTCTCACAATACACTGTCCCTTTCACTCGCTGTCTCATGCACTGTTGCTCACCCCCCCCCTCTCTCTCTCTCTCTCTCTCTCTCTCTCTCTCTCTCTCTCTCTCTCTGCCTATCTCTCTCTGTCTCTGACGACAGTTGACAGTAACACAGTATGACCTGAGTGGCAGCCAGTCATATCAGTCCTCTGGAAACAGGAGGCGGTGATGTAATGTAGTGGTTCTCAAAGTGCGGTTCTGCGACACTCAGGGGGCCCCCCGCTAAATTATTGATTGGAAACCCTTACAGGTCTGTACCTCTAAAATGAAACCAAATCCTTTTGGTTTCATTTTACGCTCTCAAGAGTTAAAGGTAGGGTAAGTGATATTTTTTGTTTAAAACAAAAAGTATTTTGTTAAAAGGTTAAAATACTATATTTTGATAGTAATCATTGCTATACAGAGTGTTTGTTCAGTAACAGATGTCTCCCTGTCTCTCCAGCTCTTTAATAAACAGAAAATACATTTTTCAGTAGGTGTCAAAATCTCAGCCAATCAGGAGAAAGTACCCATTTTAAGCTTAATTTGTATAGTGTTCCAGTTCCAATTTTGTCTGCTCATTTCTTAGTGTCATCACTTCCAATTTCACTTGTTTAATCTATATCCTGATTGAGTTCTCTGTCCTGGTTGGATAAAATTGGAAATGAAACTGAAACTGAAATGAAAATGCATTTTCTGTTTAATAAAGAGGTGGAGAGACAAGGAGACTCCTAATACTGAACAAACACTCTATAGCAATGAGTACTATCAGAATATAGAGCTATTTAACACTTATTTCAACCAAAGCAAATCACTTACCCTACCTTTAAAGATCTATAAGGGTTCATTTGGTTACCAACTCTCCATCATTTAGCTGGGGACCACCTGGAACCCCCTCATCGACCACTGGTGGTCCCCGGACCACTTGTTGAGAACCACCGCTTTAGGCTACTGCTCTCTGGCTCAAGAAGTCTAGACGTTTGTTCAGAGAACAGACACGACCCCACAACCTACTGTGTATATCACACTGAAATGTTTTATTCTCTCTCCGTCTGTATGTCTGTTTCTCTGAAAATCTCCTATCTTGTCTCACTCAATGTGTATTGAGGAACACTGTAAAATATTTAGTGTTGATGTCAGTTAGCCTATTGGTCTCTTGCCACTTTGTCTGTCTGCTCTTAACCACATGAAAACTTAGCGTCCCTATTCTGGGGTGAACGTTTGGTGAAAACTACAGACTCACAAAGCGTCTCGATGTGTTGTGTTGTGACGCTCTGCAAGCTTGTAGATCAGCTATTTTCTCAGAACAGATTTGGGCAAACAGGAGCGGACCGAGTATAGACCTCTGGGGTTCTCTGATTAACTAAGTATATAGGGTTAAAGTGCTTTTAAATTCGTTGACTAAACTTTGATTGGTTGTTTGACTGATTTGTTTATTTGACGTGGACATCACAATCACAATGGACAGACCACTGCTCCACTGACTGAGCTACCTGGACACAAAAAAGGGGGCCACTGTTGTGTAACCATAATTTGAGTCTGTTAAAAACATCACTCCATAGTTTTAGATCATTGGAGTTCCAGAGTTTTGCCATCTTTACCCCTTTACTTAGACCAAAAATAACAATGCAATGATGTTTAGTATGCTGGATTACCAAAAGTATTGCACGTTTAAAGTCTCTGCACGTTGATGTTAATACTGTACACTATACTGAAATGAACGGAATCCAGCTTTGGAAAATGATCAGCTGTAATGTTAAGTAAACCATTACTCATATAGGCAATAGACCACACGGTGGCCATGTTGGCATCTTGCATTGAAAAAACGGGGTGGCAACAGGGTGGCATTTCATTAACTTAATAGCAAAATGGCCGCCGTATGAATATGGTCTATGAGCTAAATACATACAGTATGCCAATTCACCATTATGGTCCTTTGATTGCTTTTTGTCTCTATTTTTCTCTGGATCTTTCATTTTTGTCTGTCTTTATCATCATTTTCTCTCAATCTCTCTCTCTTTCTCTCTCGCTGTGCAATATTTTGTCTTTGGTCTTGCTGTCTATGATGTTATCTCCTGTCACTCTACTGTCTTTTCATATCTCTCCATCTCTCCATCTGCCTGTTTATACCTTTTATCTCTTGCCTCCCACCAGTCAATCTGCCTTTCATTTTCTCTCTATCTCTCTCTTTAATTCTCTCTCTCTCTCTCTGTGCTTGCACCCGAACAGTTGGTGTTGTACAAACTACCCGTGTGCCGGGTTATTTCAGCGTCTTTCAAAGTAATGGTCCACCAATGATGGGCTGATTATATTAGCTGTGAAAACACCCTTCAGCCAACGGCGGATCGTCTTAGCAGATTTCAATGCACTCATTGACCAATCAGGGATTGTTCTGGTAACTCAGTTCCTGGCCTGTTGGTCCTTTGGCAGTTGCCTCACTGTGGTTGTTGGCGCGCCCGCGTGCGAACACACACACACACACACACACACACACACACACACACACACACACACACACACACACACACACACACACACACACACACACACACACACACACACACACACACACACACACAGGCCTTGCACTTCGCGCACACTTAGCTTTGGCAGAGGTTTAGGAAACTGCACTCATGCTCTTATAAGTACTTGTGCCGTGTTGTTTTGTCTGACCCTTGGGATTCCACTTAGTAGAGAATAATTTATTTTTTCACAGTACTAAATTCTGATTGGTTTATTGCATTTTTTGCAAGGACTCTTGGAATGGCCTTTGAATTATGATCTGGGAAGTGAAGGAAGATCTCTTTCAGTTAACGCTGATCAAATTAATCAATTAATCCGTAGGCGGAACATTATTATATTTATTCATTTCAATTTTTCAATTTCAGCATTCAAGTAATTGGTTTAGTATTGTATCACGCAAACATGTCACATACAGTACATGTACATATGTGTCATTTACAACTTTCGCATTTTCACGCATTGTCCTCGTTCCATTTTAGGCATGTCATATCAAAAAGTTATGTTTTTCTAAACATATTACCATATTATTAACTTGAGCAAGCATCATGTTTGATGAATCAAACATGATGCTTTTGAATGCGGGGGAATGAATCATCGGTAATCAATCGCATTATAAAGAAACTGTCATCAGATGAATAGATTATGAAACCAATGGTTTGTTGCACACAGTACTTTCAGGGATTTCGCAGCACGGCAGCTACGTATATAAGCAGACACTCTCATTCTTAGCATTACAATGTTTAGTCGTGCTATTTTATGGTCTGTTGACAGCAGGGAACGCGCCAAGCTTCCGGGAAAAAAATCGACTTCACAAAAGTCGACACAAACGAAAGAAGCTGAATAGAAGTTGAGATTCTACACAATAAAACTCCTCAGTGTTCATTTATACAATTGCAAGAGTGTACAGGTGCAATTTTACACTCTCAGAGTTAACCCATTAAGATAAAAATATAAAATATTTTGTTCCAGGGACCCTCAGAAGCAAAAATTTCGAAAATATTATTTAATATAAGATTTGCACAAATGTTCAAGTTTTTTCCAAAATAGCAGTCAGCAGATCTATAAGCTCATAGCGCGGCTATGAGCTTGTATATCTTCTATTTTTGCATAACCAAAGAAATCTAAAATGACAGAGATGCGTTCCTTGATTGAATGGGTTAAATGAACACTGAGGATTTGTAAGACCACAAAGCTCTTGAAGGGGACCTCCGTGGACTGTTAGGTTTGTTCATATCTGGGCCTCCCTTGTGCGCAAATATGATCCTTGTTTCCCATTCTTGAATGAAATATTCATGGACTGCCGTTCTCAGTTGCCACAACTGATTTCAGACATTTAGAATTCCACAGAGGCCAGCACCATGCACGTCTTTGTCACGGTTAATTCTTGGCTTTCGCTACAGTATGATGCCGTGCGCTGAAAATAGCCGATCTACAAGCTCACAACGCTGCGACGAGTTGTGAGCTTGTAGATCTGTCTGTCCTTGGTGCACAACACGTATAAATCAGGCTTAAGCCTTACTCCATCTGACTGATTAAAGTCAAGCCCTACAGTAATAACAGATACATCAAATATTAAAGAGAATTGAATTGATCAAGCTAGCAATAGAAAACATGTTCAGAAGCATCTTCCATAAAACCCTAATGGTCTCAGATGTTTCATGAGGTTAAAGCCTCAATATGTGATTTCTTCAACCGGTTGTATATAGAACAGTAGGAACAGAATGGTTTAGAATGATAATGCCAAAACATCATCATTTTACATATTGTGCTAATTGTTTAGGAAACAGCAGTAGTTTGGGTTGTGCTATAATGCTGTTACACAGTTGGAGGTTTGGGACTAACAAAATGTATAATTTCATAATCTTCCTCTTTAATCTCTCTCTCTCTCTCTCTCTCTCTCTCTCTCTCTCTCTCTCTCTCTCTCTCTCTCTCACTTAAATAGTCTACTGTTTGTATTATGAACCACACTTTGACCCCGAATCTCCTTGCTGATCTTTTGCCCGATTTACACACACACACACACACACACACACACACACACACACACACACACACACACACACACACACACACACACACACACACACACACACACACACACACACAAAGACACACACACACACACACACACACACACACACACACACACACACACACACACACACACACACACACACACACACACACACACACACACACACACACACACACACACACACACACACACACACACAGTGACCTCTTCAGCGTTCCAGATGACTGAAAGCATGTGAGCAATGCAAGGTCGTGACAACCCACACACTCCACTTTATTTGAGAGCTTACACACACACACACACACACACACACACACACACACACACACACACACACACACACACACACACACACACACACACACACACACACACACACACACACAGTGAAGTAGTACCTCTTGCACTTCGCGCACACGTAGCTTTGGCAGAGGTTTAGGAAACTGCACCACAACACTAGTAAGTTTACAAATGCACACACTCCTCCTGCCTCCACCTCCAATACCCCCCCCCCCCCCACACACACACACATACACACACTCATGCAATCTCCTACATGTTCCGTGCACGCACGCACATACACAGAGTGAGTCCACTTCCAGCTCAGGGCTAACAAGTGTTGATGTGTGTCAGTGGGTGTTGAGGGAATGTGTGAGTGTTGGGACGTTGTCATGTGTCCCTTAATGCCACCAGCACAAGCTAACACACACCTGTGTGTGTGTGTGTGTGTGTGTGTGTGTGTGTGTGTGTGTGTGTGTGTGTGTGTGTGTGTGTGTGTGTGTGTGTGTGTGTTTGTGCGCGTGTGCATGCGTGCGTGTGTGTGAGGGAGAGTATATTCTAATGTTTGTGTGTGTTGTTGTACTGTAGCATCTAAGGACACTTGTATATGTGTGTGTGGTGTTAATGTTTTCCTATTATCACATTTCAGATGGGTTCTATAGCTCTCTCTCTCCACTTTATGCTACCTCTCAATTTGCCAACAGTCTCTGTTTGCCTCTGTCTGTCTGTCTCTCCCAATCGGCCTCTCCCCGTCATGTGTGCACCATGACGTATTATAAGTGCTGGTCATAATGCATTATAAGCTCAGCGGAACAGCACATTATAAGTGCAGTCTATAATCTGCTTATAATGCATTATAGACCAATCTACAGTGTTACCCATATTCTGTTAGTTTGTCTGCCCTTCCTTTACTCTGTCTGTCCGTCTGTCTGTGTGTTGTTCGTCTAGCTGTCCATCCATCCGTCTTGTTGTTTTGTTGCCTGTCTGTGTCTAATTATTTCTCTGGATGCCTGCGTGTTCCACAGAACCTCCTCATGCCTGATTCGCACAACAGTGTTGTGCACCGAAAATAGGTGATCTACAAGTATGTCACGGATTTGACCGTCTCTCTGTCGGACTTATTTGAACCACTTATCAATATTATTATGCAAAGAGACGTGTGTGTGTGTGTGTGTGTGTGTGTGTGTGTGTGTGTGTGTGTGTGTGTGTGTGTGTGTGTGTGTGTGTGTGTGTGTGTGTGTGTGTGTGTGTGTGTGTGTGTGTGTGTGTGTGTGTGCGTGTGTTTGTGTTTGTGTGTACCTGGCTGTTTATAGGACTGTGTGACTATATTTGTGTGTGTGTGTGTGTGTATCTGTGAGCAGAAACACTTCCAGCAAGCTGTGGGGGGGCTAGAGGCAAGCTCAAAACACATCTGACTGCCAGCATGCCTGCAGAGAGTGAGCGATAGAGAGCGAGAGAGCGGTAGAGTGTGCGTGTGTGTGTGTATGAGCTGTGCTTAAAATATCAGGATAGGTATCAGTGATGCCTGTTTCAATACGTCGGCTAATCGCAATTATTTTATACAATCGTGTGGAAATAGCAGATCTATAAGCTCAAAACGCGTCGCGATGCGACGCGTTTTGAGCTTATAGATCGGCTATTTCCACAATTGATGTTTATTTTTAAGTATAAAGTAATTAAATATGTGTTATTTGTCATATCTGCCCTGTGCAACTTTTGTTTACGAAAGCTAAAAGACAAACAGAAATAAGATTTGTATTCATTATGTTCCATTAATTTTCAATGACAGAAACAATTAAATAATCGTCAACTTAAATTTGTAATCGTGACAGCCCCAAGTATAGGGTTTAAGTGGTTAACCAATCAGAATTTATTGTCCAGCTTTATTGTCACATCACAGGTTTACATGTGTAAACAAAAACTAACCCCATACGTTGTTGAGCGAAGTCCCTCAGGGCTCCATACTAGTGTATTTCATGTTTTCGCTCCACATTTAATATCTTCGCTGGAAGTTGCCACTCTCAAAGCCCATATTTGGAAGATTTCCTTGGCTTTATCTTGTGGCATTTTGTTCACATGCATGGTACTGGGATACGTATCTTGAGTTTACCTGCCAATATCCAGTTCTCTGTGTGTGTGTGTGTGTGTGTGTGTGTGTGTGTGTGTGTGTGTGTGTGTGTGTGTGTGTGTGTGTGTGTGTGTGTGTGTGTGTGTGTGTGTGTGTGTGTGTGTGTGTGTGTGTGTGTGTGTGTGTGTGTGTGTGTGTGTGTGTGTGTGTAAAATCCTGGAAAATGAGGACATTTTGCAGGTGTTTATTTTTCAGATGGTTTAGTTCTACCATTGCAGCAATAAACAACCTGCCTCGCTGACATGTTGATGTGTTTTCTTTTAAAGTACGGTGATTCTGTGTACCGTCTTAACTGTATGATGTGTTGTATGTAGGGGTGCAACATTTGTTCGAATTAATAGATTTAATTAATTATAGTAACTAAGTAAGTAAGTACTTTTTTTTTAACAGAAATAAACAACAGCAAGAGACATTCAAATGATTAGAAACAACGGGGGCACGGTGGTGCAGTCGGTAGCACTGTCGCCTCACAGCTATAAGGTCTGTGCTGCGAGCTTGTACTAGCCAATGTATAAATGTATTTGAATAAAAATGTCCAGTTAGGATTTAGAAGGTTTAAAAAAAAATCGGCCTCAGGTCTATAGGGAACCCATTGAGACCTGAAGCCGATTCTACACGTCTCCTAATCCCAACGGTATTCTGAAAAACGTATGTTTCTATATCAGTGGTTCTCAATCTTTTCCATGTCAAGGGCCCCCAAAATGATATGTATTTGGCCACGGACCCCCATCAAAATATTGTGTTCCAGGGACCCCCAGAAACAAAGATTTGAATTAAAAATGTTCGCTTTAAAAATATATATATTTCAAAGATTTGCACACATTTTCACGATTTTTCAAAAATAGCAGATCTACAAGCTCGTAGCGCGGCACTCGGTGCCGCGCTATGAGCTTGTAGATCTGCTATTTTTGAATAGCCCAAAGTGCAAAATAATGCTTTTTAGCTCAAATCTAAAAATGAGACAGTTCCAGGTCTTAATGGGTTAAGGTCAGGGTCAGAGGTTAAAGTTGGGTTCGAGGCTTACATTAAGTGTAGTGAATGGAAAGCAGTCAGCGGTCCTCACAGGTACAGTATATGTAATAAATCGTGTGTGTGTGTTTGTGTTTCAGAGATGTTTGTGTATGGCCAGTTTCCCGCACTGGAGGATTTCTGTCTCGTTGTCTGCAACGTCTGCAAGCAGGTGGTCACTCCCCAGGGCATCCTCGCACACTATGGTAACACACACACACACACACACACACACACACACACACACACACACACACACACACACACACACACACACACACACACACACACACACACACACTCTTAAACACTTTCAACCTGGTGTCCTTGTTTTGGGCATGTCATTGTAGATGAGATAGTGAGTGAGGCTTGTAGATCGGCTATTTTCGCCGCATTACGCCGTAGCACGACGAAGCACAAAACAGGTCCCAAAACAAGAATGCATTGACGCACTTTAAGTTCATTCATCACAGATCTGGCATACAACTATACACGCATGCAATTATCTACAGCAAAGCATCAGTGTGTGACGGATGAGCACAGCCTTCTATAGATGACATAGCAGAGCCATCTATGGATTAGGCCTGTGTTTCTCAAATGGGTATGTGTACCCGTAAGGTTACGCAGAGGTTCTACAAATACGTGAGAGAAATGTGTGCGTAGTACTGGTAGCTGATGCGCTCCAACTTAGCAATCTATCTCCCTGGGTTCTAGCGCATTGTGACGGGGATAGACTCCCGCCTCTCCGACTTACTTACTTACTTACTTGTTGTTTCCACAATCTGTCAGCAATGTACGTACCATGAACAGTTTTGAAGAAAG